>NW_026067940.1:6541835-6684826 GCF_014885135.2 Alexandromys fortis | reverse complement strand
TGTGTGTGTGTGTGTTTGTGTGTGTGTGTTTATGTGTGTGTGTTTATGTGTGTGTGTGTGTGTTTGTGTGTGTGTGTTTGTGTGTGTGTGTGTAGGGTAGGGGTAGGGGAGGAAGAAAGTAGAGCAGGAGTGGGGAGGGAAAAGAGGAAGAAAGCGGAATGGGGAAGAAACGGAGGAAAAGAGGAAGGAGAAGGAGGAGAAAGAAGGAGAGGAGGAAGGGAAGGAGGGGTCGAAGAGGAGGAAGTGGCAGGAAGGGGAGATGGAGAGGGGAGGAGGGAGAGGGAAGAAGGGAAGGAAAGGGAGGGAGGCGGGGAGGGGGAGAGGCGAGGAAGGGCCTCAGGGCTGACAACCACAGGGGAATATTGATGCATTTTCTGGCAAGAAGTGACAGCCGGTAGGGACGGTGTAATGAAGACAGATGATCCCAGGCCAGCCCTGCCAGCTCCCCATGGGGAGGAGAGCCAGAACTTAGGGTGGGGTAGGTGGGAAGGGCTTGCCAAGCGCCTGCCCTGCCCTGTTCTCTGGCATCTCAGCTCCCCAGCTGCCCCAGCTTCAGGCTGCTAGCCTGCTATCTCTCAGTCAGCTTCCCTCTCCTCTCCCGCCTGCCCCTCCGTACTCCTCCCCTCTCTACCTCACGACCTCCAGATAATTCCAGAAGAGCTCTTTGCTTTTCCTCTGGGGGACCGAGGAGCAGCCAGGTCTCACACCTGTCAATGATGTATTGACTGCTCCTGTGTGGCAGCGCTCACCGAAGCCTGTAAACAAGGAGGGAAGAGTCTGGAATCTCATTTCCCCCTTATTCATTTACCTTTTGTGCTTTGCCTCTTCCTTCCTTCCATTATATATTAAAGACAAAGTCTCTTGTAACCTGGTCTCAAACCCTCAAAGCCCAGGATGACCTTGAATTTCTGAACTTCCATCTTCATCTTCCTAAGTGCTGGAATTGCAGGCACGCACTGCCAAGCATGGGATGGGATGCGGGGCTCTGTGCCTGCCAGGTAAGCACTCTGCCAGCTGAACGACACCTCCAGTCCTCCCCTTGTTTTCTTTAAAAAACATTTAAATATTTTATTTTCTAAACAAAGTTGGCTACCTAGCCAGAGCTGGCTTGGATCTCGCTGTGGAGATTATGCTGGCCATGATCTTGTAGGAACCCTCCTGTTCCTGCCTCCCAAGTACTGGCGTTACAGATGAGCCTCACACTCCTAGCCTGTCTGTCTTTTTATAATGTCTGCAGGTCTGTATGTACACCACATGCATGCAGTATCCTCAGAAGCCAGAAGAGAACTCAGAACCCCTGGCTCTGGAGATTTAGAGACTTGTGAGTCAGTGTGTGGGTGCTGGGAGCCACTCTCCAAGAGCAGCAAATGCTCTTTTTTTTTTATTTTATTTATTTATTTATTTATTTATTTATTTATTTAATTTTTGGTTTTTCGAGACAGGGTTTCTCTGTGGTTTTGGAGCCTGTCCTGGAACTAGCTCTTGTAGACCAGGCTGGTCTCGAACTCACAGAGATCCGCCTGCCTCTGCCTCCCGAGTGCTGGGATTAAAGGCGTGCGCCACCACCGCCCGGCCTACCTTTCTTCTTTTTAACAGTGATAAAACACTCCTAATATAAAACTGACTCTGGATAGCATTAGTATGTTTGCAATTGCTGTGGTCTGTGACCTGTGTGGCCTTCAAAGGCTTAATCCATGGTGGCACAGGCCTTTAATCCCAGTACTTATGAGCAGACACAAATGGGCAGCCTGGTCTATATAATGAGTTCCAGGCCAGCCTAGGCTACATCGTGAGACCTTGTCTCAGAAAGAAAACTTGATTCCAGAGTGGCTTCACTGGGAGGTAGTGGGGCCCAGTTGGATATCTTTGAGGCACAGTAGCTTTTCCTTGAAGGGGAGTGTAACACCCAGAGTGTTTCATTTTTTTCCTCTCTCTCTCTCTCTCTCTCTCTCTCTCTCTCTCTCTCTCTCTCTCTCTCTCGTTCGTGAAATGAGTGGTTTTGTGCTTATCTCTACCCTGGGTATTCCACCATGCTAGTTATTCTCCAGTCGAAAGCAACTGAGCCAACAGGCAATTCGCTCAAGGAAATTATAGTGAGGGAGGGAAAGCTGACAAGACATTGTAGTGCGTTGCCACCACTACGTATGTTTAAATTCTCATGTCCAACTTCTCATATTTAGTATGGCAATTTAAGAGTTTGCCCATGTTTTAATACATGTCAGTATATTATTCTTTTTTTTTTGTCTGTCTGAAAAATATTTCACTATAGGATTATGCCGATGATGGATGCTATAAAACAATCGCACTCTAGCTCAGAATTGAATATAATAAAGGGTTATTTATTTAGGGAAGGACTCACAGTTCTCTGCACAAATGGGGAACAGGAACCAAATCCAGAAGCTGGGAGAGAGAGCAAGCACACACTTTATGTTGGCATTTATAGTATAAGAGTCCACGCCCAAGTGGGCTGGTATCTTAAAGGTTACTTGCTGAAAGAGTTCCCACAGCACCTCCCATTTTGTTTAAATAAAAGAGTTCTAAGCCTAATACAAAACTATATACAATAAGAACAAATATCAAGTATAAAAATTAGAATTACAACCAGCATAAACAATATCAAGCAAGAAACATATGCTATAGGTTTCAATAATTATCCTACCCTAAGGAGTCTAAGTCTTGTATTTGAAATAGCTTGGCCAAGTTATGAGTGGAAAGTAACTACGGCTATCTAATCTTCAACCCCATTGAAGATCTGAGAAGGGAAATAATATTACCTGACTGCTGTGGGACAATGGTTTTACCCTGTAAACATCTGTTTCTTGTACTTGTTTAATAAAATGCTGACTGGCTGGTAGCCAGGCAGGAAGTATACCTGGGGCAACCATGCAGGAAGTAGAGGTGGGGCAATGAGAACAGAGAATTCTGGGAAGAGGATTCTGCAGTCTGTTGTCATGACCCAGCCACAGAGGAAGTAAGATGTGACTGCCTTGCCAAAAAAAGGTACCAAGCCATGTGGCTAACTCAGACAAGAATTATGGGCTAATGTAAGTTATAAGAATTAGTTAGCTGGGCAGTGGTGGCGCACGCCTTTAATCCCAGCACTCGGGAGGCAGAGGCAGGCGGATCTTTGTGAGTTCGAGACCAGCCTGGTCTACAAGAGCTAGTTCCAGGACAGGCTCCAAAACCACAGAGAAACCCTGCCTCGATAAAACTAAAAAAAAAAAAAAAGAAGTAGTTAGCCGGGCAATGGTGGCACAGGCCTTTAATCCCAGCGCTCGGGAGGCAGAGGCAGGCGGATCTCTGTGAGTTCGAGACCAGCCTGGTCTACAGAACTAGTGCCAGGACAGGCTCCAAAGCCACAGAGAAACCCTGTCTCAAAAAAACAAACAAACAAACAAAAAAAAGAATTAGTTAATAAGAAGTCTGAGCTAATGGGCCAGTTTATAACTAATGTAGACCTCTGTGTGATTCTTTGGGACTTAATGACTGCAGGACCAGGTGGGACACTTGAGTAGACAGAAAGTACAAACAAGAAACTTCCAAAATGTGCAATAAATGATAGAGACAACTGGCTACCTGTGTAATGACCCAGATTCTCATTTGCAACATTGGAGCAACCAACTTTAGCTATACTTATAGACCATTTTCAGAGGCAGGAAAATTTTCAGTACTGTCTTACCCTGTCTTGGCAAGGTTTAATGGTCTTTTTTCTTGTATCTTGCTTGTCCTGTCCAGACACCATGCATAAGACATGGGCAGTTCTTTGCTCAAATGTCACTTTTGCCAAGAAGAAAACAAGCTCCAAGTGGAGTGTCTTCAGTGCTCAACATTCTCTTGAGAATAGATCAATGTTGCTAGGAGCAACCATGTCTCATGTCAACAGAACCCTAAGTTATTTAAATGATATATTCTACAGTTCTTTGAAGTAGTTGAAGATTGCCTATCTATGCAGAATACAATCTCTATGTATCTAAAGAACATGATTAGTCTAACTATAAGTATGACAAACATGAATGACTATTGACATATAATACTTAATATTTGTATAACTTAAAAATGAATACTTTATATTAGAATATTAAACAATCTTTAAGTTCTTTAAGCAACTGTGCAACACATGACGACAATGACCTCAAAATGTAAACAATGTATAAGTATATTAATCAGAGGTAGAAATGTATAATGCAATATGATAAATATATCTTAAAATTGTATCAATATACAAAATATCTCAAGCAGAGGTAGGAGTATGCACACATACAATATGACATAATAACTTTACATAGGTGTACAAATATTGTAAACAGGAATAAGAACATATTCAATATAATAAATTGAATTTGTATCAATATACAGGAATCTATACCAATGTAAATTGCCTATAAATAATAGCTCACAACTATTCACTCTATTACTCATTACTATTATTAATGTGAGTAAGCTCACACTAATATACCTATTATCCCATCCAATTTTCCTCTTTTGTTTTTCAAAGAGATCCCTGAGCCTATATAATTTCCACCCCAACTCCCAACTCTATACCAGTTATAATCAACCCTTAGTTGATGTCCCTAACCCTGAGGACAAACTTTGTTGGGAGAAGGAATGTCATCTTAAAGAATTACTTCCAGCTGTCATGGGAGTGATGTTCTTTCTATAGGATCCTGTAAAAGTAAAATGATGGTTAAGTTTCAAGATTACTGTCTGGTATAATTGAAAATAGTGTCTGAGTACTTGGTAGGGTTTTTCTGAAGTTCTTATTCGAAGTTCTGGTCATAATGTTGTAGGAAGGTACACCACTTCAGCTAACCAAGTTGAAATCATTTTGAGCAGTTGATACCCAAAACAGTTCCTATAGCAGCACTATCAGCATCAAGACGTCATATCAACCAGCTGGAGTCATTGTTGTGGGACCCCATCTTCTTCCTGTTAACTTCAAAGATTACTGCAGGAAAATCTATTGTTCATTGTGGAAAACTTAAACATATATGTGGAAAACTATAAACATATAGACATATATTCAATGAAAGATACAATATAGACAAAATAGGTATGGAGAAAAGTAATTTTTCCCTAAGATCTTTCTTCATTCTCTCCCATATTGTATGGCTCCTGACATAAGACAGAAACTCTAAATTTTTCTTTTAACAACATGTTTGGATTTAGAGAAGGATAGCCATTGTCCAACTCCAAAGCCAGCTTTGATTTTTAAGTGAGTTCATTATTTCTAATGGGTATTAGATATTTATATATATGTACAGAGAAAGTACATATGAAATTCTACCCTGCAGATGACCTGTCCTCATAAGTCATATTCCTCTTTGCTTGGCGATCCTTTCTGGATAGTTATATTTTCCTATTTAGGCATCCAAATGTCCAGGGTCTCTTGATTTTTTTGAAGATGTGTATTGTCCTGCAAAGACAAGAACAGAATCCTGTCCCACCCTTATGAGGCTTCTTTGCCACCTGTATGATTGTCACCTCTGTGGATGAGCTGTCATTTCTCTTTCTCAAGTGGTTTCTCCTTTTCAAATAGAATCTTTATTAATTTTTATGGTATCCATAGTTTTTCTTCTCCTGTGGAAATAAAAGCAAAACCCCTTCCCCAACATAGCACATCTCCTGGCTTCCATTGTGAGGTCAACACATCCTTAAAATACACTGGCTGACTTAATTCAGAAGACTTTTCTATTATCCAAGTCTCTCTGTTGCCCTTGTTCCTTTCTCATTAGTGTTAAGAAAAGTCAAGGTTAATAAGGCATTATGCAATCTATTTCTGGGGTATTTTACATCCCTTTCTGTTTGTTTAGCATATCCTTTATAGTTCAATTTGATCTTTCTATAACTGCCTGACCTTTAGGATTGTTTGGTATACCTGGAATATGTTTTATAGTATAATAAGCAAAAAACTGTTTATTTTTTTTAGAGACATATGCTGGACCATTATCTGTCTTTATTTTGCCGGTATACCCATGATACATAACTTCTAATAAATGCATGATTATTGAATCAGTCTTTTCTGAGCTCAAGGCAGTTGCCCATTGAAAAACTAAGTGGTGTGGTGTACATATTTTAATTTTCCAAATTCTATAAAGTGAAACACATTCATCTGCCAGAATTCATTCCTTTGAGTACCCTTTGGGTTACTCCCTACAGGTATTTGATTATAGAAATTTGATTATAGAAAGAGCAAGTAGGACATCTCTTTATAATCTCCTTAGCTTGTTGCCATGTTTGCTTTTGCTATTGACATGATTTTTTTCTTATGAGGCCTTCAGCACACTTCTAATAAATAGTTGGTCAATTTCTCCATTAGCTTGTGCTAGAGGACCTGGCAAACCAGTATGGGATCGGATATGTGTTATGTATATGGGACAAAGCCTATTCCTGATTCTATCTTGAATCTGAATGAATAATGAAGTCAATTCTGTATTATCTGGTATAAATTCATGGGTTTCAATATGCAAGACAACTCTTTCTGCTTATTGTGAATCAGCAACTATATAAAGAGGTTCATATACATATATATATTATACAATATTCTGTCTGTGTGTGTGTCTGCAGGCCAAAAGAGGGCACCAGACCCCACTACAGATGGTTGTGAGCCACTTTGTGGTTCCTGGGAATTGAACTCAGGACCTCTAGAAGAGTAGTCAGTGTTCTTAACCTCTGAGCCATCTCTCCAGCCCCTATAAAGAGGTTCTTTAAAATTCCTTAATACCATGAAAATAGCATATAGCTCTGCCTTTTGGACAGAAATATAAGGGCTTTGTTCCACTTTACTTAAATCTTTTGATTTGTACCCTGCCTTTCCCGATTCATTTGCATCAGTATAAAATGTAAGGGCTCCAGTTATTGGCGCATCATGTACAATGCAGGGAAGGATTCAAGTAGTTCTCTTTATAAGGTTAATACGATCACTTTTAGAATAATTGCTATTAATCTCTCCTAAAAAATTAACACAAGTTCTTTGCCAGGGTTCATTGTCTTCCCATATTTTTTTTAATTTCATCAGCAGTAAAAGGAACTATAATCTTGGCTGGGTCTATACCAGCTAGTTGACAAAGTCTCAATTTTCCTTTTATAATTGATTCAGGGACCTTTTCCACATAAGTTTTTAACTTTTTACTTGGTTTATGTGGTAAAAAAGATCCATTCTAAGACATTATCTTTCTTCTGCATTAAAATTTCTGTAGGAGAAATTCTGGACGGCAAGATGACGAGCATGCGATTAAGATCTGGATTCACCTGACCCACGTGTGCCTCCTGTAATTTCTCTTCTATCACAGATAATTTTTTCTCAACTTCAGCTGTTAAGTCTCTGGGACTGTTTAAGTCTTTGTCACCATCTAAGGTTTTGCTTAAATGAATTATTTGATCAGGTGTTATCCCAACAGCCGGTCTTAGACCGGAAATGTCTCCCAAAAATCTTTGAAAGTCATTAAGAGTCTGCAATCAGTCTCTCCTAATTTGTGCCTTTTGTGTTCTAATTTTCTGCAAACCCATTTTATAACCTAGATAATTGACAGAATCTCCTTTTTGTATTTTTTCAGGAGCAATTTGTAATCCCCATTTAGGCAACAGTTTCTTTACTTCTTCAAACATTCTTTCTAAGGTATCCGCATTTGAATCAGATAGCAAAATGTCATCTATGTAATGGTAAATTATAGATTTAGGAAAGTGTTTATGTGTTATTTCCAATGGCTGACTCACAAAACATTGGTACAGGGTGGGGTTATTGAGCATTTCCTGTGAGAAGACAGTCCATTGATATCTCCTAGTAGACTGAGAATTATTATAAGTAGGTACTGTGAAGGCAAATTTTTCTCTGTCCCTTTTTTGTAAAGGTATAGTGAAGAAGCAATCTTTTAAATCAATAACTATAAGAGGCCATCATTTTGGTAATAGAGAATGCAGAGGAATTCCAGATTGTAGAGGGCCCATAGGTTGAATTCCCTTGTTGGCAGCTCTTAGATCTGTCACCATTCTCCATTTTCCAGATTTCTTCTTAGCAACAAATACAGGAGAATTTCAGGGGCTGGTTGATTCTTCAAAATGGTGAGCATCTAGTTGCTCTTGTACCAGCTGTTCTAAAAGCCTGCAGTTTGTCTTCTGTTAAAGGTCATTGTTTAACCCATATTGGTTTCTCAGTAAACCATTTTAAAGGTAAGGACATTAGTACCTCTGAAGGTTGTCTAATTGCTTTGTGTTCTTGTATAGCCTGAATGGCTGGTGACCTTTGTTTATAATATCTTATAACATCCTTCTCAGAAACATGAGTTTCTGGGACTGCAGGAATGTTAAACTGGGTATTCCATTGCTGCAGCAAGTCATAACCCCATAAATTCAGTGTGATACTAGCCTCATATGGCCTCAGCCTTCCTCTCTGTCCTTCTAGTCCTATGCATTCAACTCATATCATGCTTTGCTTCACTAGAGAAAGGGTTCCAATTCCTAGGAATTGAACATCTACCTCTTGAAGAGACCAATTTGGATGCCAAGATTCTGGAGTAATGATAGTCACATCTGCATCCATGTCTAGTAATCCCTCAATTGCAATGTTATTTATATGCTCTCTTAGCTTTGGTCTTTGATCATTTATAGAAGTCTGCCAAAATATATGTTTCCTATTTCCTATTGGAGTTTTTGATTCATCCTCCATGTCTAGTCTATCATCCAGAACAGTATGGTTTTTTACAGTAGGCACTGGATTTTTTAATTTTCCTGGTGAGACATGTTTTCCACAGTGACTGGGAATGACTGGACCGCATTTGACATGGGGACCTGCGAGAGGTCACCCCACCCCAAGGAGTTTCCCGATGGCACCAGGTTGCCTTGTCTGTCTTTTGTTGATCTACATTCATTGGTCTAATGCCGACCTTTGCCACATCTCCTACATATTCCAGAAGATCGATTGAGACTTTCTTTCTTTCTTTCTTTTTTTTTTTTTTTTTTTTTGCCATTCCCAGGGGAGACATTATTTCTAGGAATTGCTTGTCCACAATCCCTTCTCAGATGTCCTATTCTACCACAATTAAAACATTTGGCATTTTGGTGTCTCCTCATACCTTTGGAAATTGCTTCTCCTACCCAAGCCTCAGTGTGTGTGAGCCCACCACGTGGTAGCTCCACTGTGGCGGGGTTTTGGCAAAAAACTACTTAGTAGGTGAAATCAAGCCAGGAAGGTGGGGGTGGGACACCTTCTGGGCTGTGGACATTTTGGGCCTTTTAAGCTGGCCCACCTGGTATGCATGGAGTTGGAAATCATGTGGGCACCAAGTGGTGATGGATGCTATAAAATAATCCCAGGCTAGCTCAGAATTGAGTGTAATAAAGGGTTACTTATTTAGGGGTAGACTCACAGATTACAGTCCTCTGCATGAATGGGGAACAGGAACTGAATCCAGAAGCTGGGAGAGAAAGCGGCTGTGCACTCTACTTTGGCATTTATAGTATAAAAGTCCATGCCCACGTGGGCTGGTATCTTAAGGCTACTGGCTGAAGGAGTTCCCACAGCACCATGATATGTCATTCTATTAGTGGAGAACTGGGTTATTTTTGGCAGTCAGTTTTGAAACATAAACCCTAACCCTGAGATTCCTGTGCTTATGTGACCTCGAACAGCCATGTACCATGCTCAGCTTTGAACCTTGACAACCGTTCTTATTGCAGGGTGGTGGTGGCACCCATCTTTAATCCCAGCATTCAGGAGGCAGAGGCAGGTGGATCTCTGTGAGTTCCAGGTCAACCTGGTCTACAGAGTGAGTTCCAGGGCAACCAGGGCTACATGGTGAGATTTTATGTAGAAAAAACAAGCAAAGACGGTCGTTCTTACTAGTTGAGACAGAATGGGATGGGATTCACTACAGAGACGACACTGCCCTCAGACTAGTAGATGATCCTCTTGTCTGTCTCTGGAGTTTGTGGGATCATAGGCCTGGCTCAGCCTTAACATCTATCCGTAGAACTATACATCTTTAAATCACCAGTATTCTTTAGAGCATAATAGAAAATGATCTGTGGTCCACCAGTTTGGCCAACTGGGAAGTGCCTCTCACTTTCCAGACCCACTTCCCATTTGCTATTTAATAAAAAGATTCAAAAGCCAAAGACAGGCAAGCCATTGTCTACTGCTTTGCCTTCTTCCTAGATCACCTTACCAATTAAAAAAAAGTTATTCCTGCCAGGCGGTGGTGGCGCACGCCTTTAATCCCAGCACTGGGAGGCAGAGGCAGGCGGATCTCTGTGAGTTCAAGGCCAGCCTGGTCTACAAGAGCTAGTTCCAGGACAGGAACTAAAAACTACGGAGAAACCCTGTCTCGAAAAATCAAAAAAAAAGTTATTCCTTTATGTGCATGGGTGCTAGCCTGTGTATATGTATGTACACCATGTGTGTGCAGTGTCCGGGAAGCACAGAAGAAAGCATCTGTCCCTGAGACAGGAGTTACAGTGGTTTCAAGCCACTATGTGGGTGCTGAGAACCAAACTCCAGGTCCTCTGGAAGAGTAGCCGGTGGTCTTAGCCACAGAGCTATCTCTTTAACTTCACCGCACATTAATTTTCGAGCTTTAATATCTTTGAAATTGTCACGCAGCTTGGGGATGTTCTTTGCTTTCTTAGTGGTTTATTTGGGCTCATTACAATCATGGCTGTAGGGAAATGTGATGTGATAGGCGTAGGTCAAGGGAACAAGAAGGGAAGGAAAGCAGACAGCCCGAGAAAGCACCATCCTGGGGCCCCTGAGTATGTTAGCCTGTCTCCCGGGCTGTGGACTCCCAGCTGAATGAGCTGTGTGAGATGAAATCCTGACTTCGTCTAGCTGACATGATGTCAACTTCATTTTCAGAGCCAAGCGGGCACAGCTCTCAGGCATCAGTGTTTCTGAAGCACATGTCTGCTCCGGCTGCCGTGGCAGAGCAGCCATTCCGTGAGAAGCCTGTGTGAGCAGAGCAGGAGCTGAGGCACTCACCAGAAATGATGGGAAGGTTTCTCACTCTCTCCTCTCCCAAAGCTCTTCCTCCTGCCCCGCCTTCCCAGCCCTTTCCCACCCCGGAGAAGCAAACTACAAGTGTGGAATAGTTTTCGCCTTCATTAAAACGGGCCAGATACTGTAATTACGTCCCAGGGAGCAAAGGGCTTTGCTGAAGGGAGGACGGGTGCAGAAGAAAGTCAGCACCGCATGCAGAATTCATGAGTGGGGCTAATTGGGCTCCGTTCAGAAGCTGATCTTGGCTGCTCAGGGCAAGAACACCTAAACCTGACTGTCCTGGCCCTGCTTGAACCTTGCTTCCTTCCAGAGCCTTCCATGGGGCTAGGGAGCCTCTGAAATTCAGAGTCTAAATACTACAGTAGAGCAAGCGTCAAGCCTTAGCGCTCCTGGCTCCTGGCCTTGTCCTTTTCCTGCGCCAGTCTGTGCACTGTGTGGGAGCGAGGCAGACCCTTCTACGGGACCCTTATGCGCCCCCGCAGGTGTGCAAAGGTACACAGAAGGGATGTGGAAAGAGGCCAGGAAACAGAACGGGGCTTCTTGGTGTCACCCAGGCCACCTGCACAGTTCGCCGTTTGCCTGCCTTCGTAATAAAATTTCCAGGAATCCACTCAAAAGATGATGGTTTCAGAGGTAAGCGCAGACTTATCAAGCTTCCCAGGAAATATACCCAGGGAAGCGAGAGCCCCGCTGAGGTCAGGCATTGAGCTGGGGATCTGACTGTACTTTTCTTCCCAGGTGGCCTATTATGGCTTGGGTATGAAGTGTCCTCTAAATGTTGAGAGCTTGGTCCCCAACTGGTGGGTCTAGTCATTGACAGGTGATTAGCTGATGAGGGCTCTGACCTAACCAATTCACTAGTTACTGATGGAGTCGTAATTTGATGGCATTATTGAGGGACGGTACAAAGCAGGAATTGGGGCCAGGTTGGTGGAAGGTCATCTGAAAGGTGTGTCTCGTCGCTAGATCTTTTCTGTCCTCCCACTTCCAGGCTGCCACGAGGTGAGCAGTCCCCTCTACCACGTGCTCTCCTCCTCCTCTGGTCCCTGGTGGTGCTTTCCTGCCCTGACATCTTCTGTCACCGCTTGACTATGTTTGAACTTAGCTGCAAAGAGGACACGGGATTCTGTGAAGAAAGCATGAGCCTGTCCCTTTCCTGCACAAAATGACAGAACCCAGACCCTCCTGCCATTCCTCTCTCCCGTTCGTTCTAACACTGTTGCTCTTCTCTCTCCAGCTCCCAGAACTGTCTGGGCCCAGCCTCCCGCCTGAGTCTTTGCAGCTCCCTGATGACCTGTCAAGTCCTTAGGGGAGACTCAGGCATGGGGCTGGCTGAGATGTGCAGTCTCCAGTGCACTTAGGTCAGCTAGGCAGTCACCTCCTGGGGCCAATTGCATTGAGAAGACAAAAAAACAGGGCCAGTATGCTGACCACGTTTTTATGTTCTTCATTCAAATCCAGAATTTTTCCCATGGGCTTCACAAGAGCAACTCAGAAATTCAGAAAAAAAAAAAAAGCAGCACTCTGTCAGGCAGGGAAGGAGGACACCAGGGAAAGGGGACGCCAGAGAATGAGGGCACCAGGGAAGGGGGGCACCAGAAAAGGGGAGCACCAGGGAAGGGGATGCCAGGGAAAGAGGGCACCAGGGAAGTGGGACTCCAAAGATAAAGGGCACCATAGAAAGGGGGTCGCCAGGGAAGGGGGGTGTCAGGGAAGGGGGGTGCCAGGGAAGGAGGGCACCAGGAAAGGGGAGATGTCAACGAAGGGGAGCACCAGGGAAGGAGGGTGCCAGGGAAGGCGAGTGCCAGGAAGGAGGGAATCACGGAAGGGGGGTGTGCCAGGATAGCGGGGTGCCAGGGAGGAGGGCACCAGGGAAGGTGGTCTCAGTGAAGGAGGGTGCCTGTCCTGGCAGTCGAAGAAGCTCTGTCCAGCTGAGCCACTACAAAAGAGAGTGGTGGGGCAGGGCATCCGGTCACCACCTTTGCACCTCCATTGTGGTAACTCTGGGCCCCCCGAGCCAGGGTAGGGACAGCCTGCCTAGGATACCTGAGTTCATTTTCCAGTAGAAGAAAGGATCTTGTATAGCTAGCATTCTTTCTAAGCAAGGAAAAGTATATTTTGGTTACCTCCGAAGATACAGGACACTCACTACACAGACAGAAAAGACAATCAGATGGAAGAACAGTCTTAGTTAAATTAACACGGCACCATTAAAATGTCATGGATTGCCTTTCTCTTAGCCTTTTACAGCAGTGTTGGGAACCCTGGGACTAGAGACCATGATGTGGGGTTCGTCTCAGGGCCCTCCCTTGAGTGAGGTGGCACCCAGTGGATCCAGATGGGCTGGACTGGCTGTCAGTCAGACTGTGTGCTGGTGAAACAATTATGGGGTATCCTGAAAAAACAGCCAAGCGATCAAGGGAGCCTTCTTCATTTCTCAGGACGACCCAAGGCAGATGGTGTTCTCATTATCTTTTTACAGATGAGGAAACTGAGCTTCGAAGGAAAAATTAATCCTAGGTCAGGTGCAGACCCAGAGTCGGCACTAATGTGGGCGAGCATATAGATGAAGCCCACTTTCCCCAGAAGGACCAACAAGAAGAAAGGAAAAGGAGAGGGGAGGGAAGGCTGGAGCCTGGTTCCTTGTCCAGGCTTTGTGTTTCTCTGTGAAGCAGGCAGCAAGATCATCTCCTGCACTGAGGAGGCAAGGATGCAGGGGTGACGCAGGTCTGAAAATGCTTCAGCAGTTCTGCAAAGGAAGATGCCACCCTCAGGGACACCATGGTTGAGAGATGGCTCAACAGTTGGTTTTCCTCCTAACATGTGATAAGGAATGGCTGTTGTCTTACTTATGCAAGACAAACCAATCTCTGTTGCTTGCTTATTTCTAGGTCCCCAGTACAGTGCCTGGGCATAGCAGCGAATGGGTTTGCTTAATAAATATTACAAAGCACTTGCTACGCACTCACTCTGAAATGGGAGCCGGAATCCAGCAGGAACAAAGGCAGAGGTCTAATATATTAATAGAAGAGTTGTACTGTAAACACAGAAGGCAGCGAATGAAATGATCTTGGGTAAGGCTGGGTATGCAGTGAGATAGGGTGGTGGGGTAGCCTGGGGGCACTTTTCCCAGGGGTAACTCTGGAGACATGACTGGAATGAGGAATAAAGGGAAGGGCATTTCAGACAAAGGGAACAGAAAATGGGAAGCCCCTTGTCAGGAACAACCTGTCAGCTGGTGGGGAGAGAGAGAGAGAGAGAGAGAGAGAGAGAGAGAGAGAGAGAGTTGTAGGAAATGAGAGGAGGGGGTCAGGCCATGTAAACCCTCCTAAGCACAGTTAAGAAGCTTGGGTTTTATTCTAATTCCGGTAAGAACTCTTCGGAAGGCATTAAACAGTGGGAGGGCTGTGATCTAATTTATGCTTTATAGCATTCATTCTGGCTTTAGGGGGAAAGTGGACCACACAGGGAGGTGGATGGCGGTGGGGGAACAGCAAGGGGCTGTAGCCTCTCAGGTGAAAGGACTTTCTAGACCCTGTGGGTGTGGGAGGTTGGGGGCTGGATCTTTGGAAATGCGGCATTTTTTAAAAATAATTTTATTTATTTATTTTTATGTGCATTGGTGTTTTGCCTGCATATATGCCTGTGTGAGAGTGTTGGGGATCCTCTGGAACTGGAGTCACAGACAGTTGTGAGCTGCCATGTGGGTGCTGGGAATTGACCCTATGTCCTCTGTAAGAGCACTCAGTGCTCTTAACTGCTGAGCCATCTCTCTAGTCCTATGATCTAACTCCTTTTTAAAATTCATTTATTTTTATTTTATGTGCATTGGTGTTTTGTTTGTTTGTTTTTGTTTTGTCATGAATGTTGGGTCCCCTAGAACTGAGGTTACAGACAGTTGTGAGCTGCCACATGGGTGCTGGGAATTGAACCCGCATCCTCTGGAAGAGCAGTCAGTGAACCGTCTCTCCAGACCCAGGGATCATGTCTTACTGGTAGACTGGATATGAAGGGTGGAGGAGAGAAATCAGGATGTTTTCCAGTGTCTCGAACAGAGCTGATGGCACTACTGAATGAGACGGGGGAAACTGGGAGAGGCCTGTGAAGCAGAACACGTCAGATGGGGGAACGTGGATAAAAGAATCCCACGCTAGCTCAGAATAGGGTATACTAAGGTTTATTATTATTATTATCATATTATTATTAAAAAAAGAGAAACTGACGGATTACAACGAGAAAACAGGAACAGGATCCAACACCCAGGTGTGGCGAGCGGAAACAGATGAGCCCGCGCACTTTTTGGTACCCGAATGCCACGCCCCACCTGGTCCAGCCTCTCAAAGGCCTTTGGCTGAAGGAGGTTCCCCATCAGGAAGGGCTAGAAGAAAGAGGTATAGAAGTCAGGGATTCTGCTATGGATATGCTAAGTTAGAGATACACAGTAGACTGACATTATGGGTTCCCCTAAAAGACGTGTTGCAGTCCTAACCCCCAATCACTATGAACGTGACTACTTGGTGGTAAGGCAGTATGGAATGAGGCTCAGTGGGTAAGAGTGTTTGTCTAACATATATGAGGTCTTGGGTTCAATCCTTGGGACCATATGAACCAGGCATGCTGGTGTATGCCTGTAGTCTCAATATATGTGAGGTAGAAACAAGAAGATCAGAAGTTCAAGGTCATCCTTGAATACACGGAAATTCAAGGCCAGCCTAGGCTATATGAGACCCTGTCAGAAATAGGGGCTGAGTGGAGGTGGGAGGGAGAGAGAAAGAAGAGAGGAAAAAATAAACTCTTTGTTGGATATAATCAAGAGAACGTGTGGCCACTGCCGTAGTCCTGCATACATCCTCATAAGAAGAGGGAATCTGGTCCCAGGCACCCACACAAAGGACCCCATGTGAAGATACTGACACAGCTGGAGGACCACCGTGCAAAAGTGAAGACGGTAGAGGATACTGTCACACACTGAGGAAGGCTAGGCTCACCCGGAGCTGGAGGAGATGCTCAGGGGACTCGATGTCTGTCCGCACTTGGGTTCTGAGCTGCCGAATTCCTTATCTATAAGATGATGTGTATCTGATATTCCAAGGTGCTTCATTTGTGCCACACTACCATGGAAGCACCAGAAAATAACACAGCATCCTAGCAAAGATGGCTAGGGCACTGGGATAGTTGAGTCTGGAGCTCAGGGGATTTTTTTTTGTTAATGATTTTATTTTGTTTATTTCCTTATTTTAGTTTTTTTTTTTTTAATTTTTTGAGACAGGATTTCTCTGTAGCTTTGGAGCCTATCCTGGAACTTGTTCTTGTAGTCCAGGCTGGTCTCAAACCCACAGAGATCCGCCCGCCACCACCGCCCGGCTCTTATTTTAGTTTTTTCAAGGCAAGGTTTGTATAGCTTTGGAGCCTGTCCTAGAACTCGCTTTGTAGACCACTCTGGCCTTAAACTCACAGACATTCACCTGCCTCTGCCTCCCGAGTGCTGGGATTAAAGGCATGTGCCACCACCATCTGGCATAGTGATTTTATTTCATGTACACTGGTGTTTTGCCCGAGTATATGTCTGCATGGGAGTGTTAGATCCTCTGGAACTAGAGTCACAGACAATTGTGAACTGCCATGTGGGTGCTGGGAATTGACCCTATATCCTCTGGAAGAGCAGTCAGTGCTCTTAACTGCTACGCCTTCTCTCCAGTCCCATGATCCAACTCTTAAAAATTATTTATTTTTATTTTATGTGCATTAGTGATTTTTTACATGGATGTTGGGTCACCTAAAACTGCAGTTTCAGACAGTTGTTAGCTGCCATGTGCTGGGAACTGAACCTGGGCTTCCTCTGGAAGAGCAGTCAGAGCCATCTCTGAGCCATCTCTCCGGCCCCAGCAACTGGTTTTTCAGGCCACCCATAGGACTAGATAAAATGATCTGAAGGGGAGAGCTGGGAAGAGTGGCTGGTTTAGGAGAAGGTTTAGGAATGACCAGGGAGACAGGACACTAGGACATTTCAAGAAAACAGGAATCCTTTGTGACCCACGGAGACTGTGATTCAAATCTGGGTTGTTCTGGCCTTCAGATCTGGTGAGATGGAGGCTGGTGATGAACTTCACAAAGGAACGATCTGTAGGTGCTGAAACAAGACAGATGTCAACCAGAGTAAGCTGAAGAGACAATAGCAAGGAAGTAGAGAGTAAACACAGAGAACTGCCTAGAATGTGGACAAGCCAGCAAAGGAGGGTGGGGCTCGGGGCGGAGGTCTTGCCCAACATGTGAACAGTCTTGGGTTCCCTCCTTAGCACCAAAAAAGGTGGCTTTCTAAAAATTATCCATAAATGTATTAGTATGTGTGCATCTGTCTGTCTGTCTGTCTGTGTGTCTCTGTGTGTTCAACAAAGAATGAGATTTCACCTAGAAAAAGATATGAATCCAGAGGAAGGTAGGTTTTGTTTTTCTATTTCTTATTTTATTTTTTAAAGGTTTATTATTTTTATTAAGTATGTATGAATATTTTCCCTGCATGTATGAATGTTAGTCAAAGGCCGGGAGGGGATCCAGGAAATGGGGCATTCAGAAGAAGCATTTTTCTTGCTGGTCCAGCTGCAGAGGTCAGGAGCAATTATGTGTGCTGGACCAGCTCATAGCAGTTTTCAGCAAGACTAGGACTCTGGCTTTGTAGGACTACCCGGGTCCGGCATGGTGTGGATCATCTTTGAAACAACTTGTAGCCTGTTGATTCCTGGATGGTGTTTGTCAGTTAGGCTGAGACAGAAAAAGACTAGGAACAGAAATCCAAGTTAAGAAACTTAAAAGGGGGGGCTGGAGAGATGGCTCAGTGCTTAAGAGCATTCATTGCCTGCTCTTCCAAAGGTCCTGAGTTCAATTCCCAGCAACCACATGGTGGCTCACAAGCATCTGTAATGAGGTCTGGTGCTCTCTTCTGGCTAACTGTATACATAATAAATAAATAAATAAATATTTTTAAAAAAGAAAAGAAAAGAAACTTAAAAGGAAAATCGTATCTGGAGCTTCCCCCTCAGGAATAGGCAATAGGCAGGAAAGCTTAGGTTGCTGTTTGACATGACAAGAGTGCTTATCTGGAGTCTGTTTGACCTGTAACAGGTGGATTCAAGTTGCAGTTCCATGAATTCTATATGAATCTTTAAGTTTGCAAAAAAGATAAGTTTTAGGTACATGGACATTACCATTGTTTGTAATCTGTATTGAGATCCATACTGGAGAAAGCAGCTGACAGGGGCCTGTCAAACAGCTGGAGTAGACTCACGCCTTTGAGTTATGGCAAAAGCTGTGGCATTGGGTTAAAAAGCATGAACATTCTTTTTCCTGTCCAGAGGGCTGGATATAGATTAAACAGACATGTAGTTAGCATGATGAGAAGCATCTTTAAGTCGTATTTAGGAGACAGCCACAGGAAATTTATGATTTGAGCTTGTGAATAATAATAGTATTTATTTATTTATTCATTTATTTATTTATTTATTTATTTATTTATTATGTATACAATATTCTGTCTGTGTGTATGCCTGCAAGCCAGTGGTCACTGGGAATTGAACTCAGGACCTTTGGAAGAGCAGGCAATGCTCTTAACTGCTCAGCCATCTCTCCAGCTCTGGTAGTCAGTTCTTTACCAGCTTATCAGAACCTCATTGATCAATGTTGAAACTCTGAACTTTTAAAATCTTAGCATAGCAATAGCATAGAGGGGGAAATAAATCTGAAACAGTTCTCGTTTTAAAAAAATTGTTCATTTATTTATTTCTTATCCCAACCACAACCTGCCCCATCCTCTCCTCCCAGTCCCTCTTCCCCATTCTCTTCCTCCCACCCCATCGCCAACCTCCTTTTCTTCTGTCTCCTTCCAAGAAAGGGCAGGTTTCCTATGGGTATCAATAAAGCATGGCATGCAGTAAGACTAAGCACCTCCCCATGATTAAGACTGGACAAGGTGACCTAGTATGAGTAGGGTCCCTAGAACCAATAAAAGAGTTGGCGACATCCCCTATTCCTGCTGTTAGGAGTCCCACACGAGGACCAAGTTACACAACTATAGCATAAATGAGGAGTGCCTAGATCAGCCTCATGAACCTCTCTGGTTGTTGGTTCAGTCTCTGCGAGTCCCTGTGAGCCCAGTTAGTTAACATTTATCATTTTAAAAAAGGCATATCTTAAATCATTTCCTCTATAGCCTGCATTTATATTTTTAGATCTTCATAACTTCGTGAAGCTTTTATATTCTCAGACCTTTATAACTTGTATTTACCTTAGAACATTCTCTTAGACCCTCAGAACTTACATAAATTTAAACCCTTTTTGTCCAGTCATTTACCAGGAGACACAGGTGGTTGATTACTAAGCGCAGCCATTGCAAAGCAAGTTCCTTTAAATAGTAAAGGTGCTCACAGTTTGTGCCAGGCCCTGGAAGCAAGAGAGATAAGGGGCAGATTTTCCCAGAGGTTGGTATCTCCACAATCCAAGTCTGTGCTCCATTCGTGTTCTTTGGAGAAGTTGAGTTCACCTCTAAGAGCTGGACTTTCTGCCTATCATAGGAAGTTTTTTCCATTAACCTTCCCCTCCCCATACCAGACAGGGGCTTCATCATGTAGCCCTGGCTGTCCTGGAACTTGCTCTGCAGACCAGGTTGGCCTTGAACTCACAGAGATCCACCTGCCTCTGCCTCCTGGGTTCTGGGATTAAAGGTGTGTGCCATCTCTGCTTGGCTCCATTAAATATTTTAATGCCACATTCAGCAGATCTCTGAAAAGTTTGGAGGAACATCTATTAAGTATATCTGACTTTAAACAAACTTTACTTGATTTTAGTGACTTGTTTGAAGCTTAATCTTGAAAACAAATTCAAAAGGCTAAATAAAGCTTACCCCATAAATGAATTACATTTGTATTTAATATGACTATACGTATAATTTAGCACACATTAGAAAATTCGGTTATTTATAAGGTGACTGACAATTAACTTTCCAGGTCCTAATTATTTTTTATAATAAGTAATTAGCTATTGTAAGATTAGGATTCAAACTTAGTTCCAAATAAATTAGTGTTTTCAACACTATCTCTTAGAAATGTGTGCTGTAGGCCCAGTAGAGTTCAGCGGGAAACTCAGCAGCCATTGAAGCCCCCAGTTAAAGCCAGCAATAAGAGCTAGTTCATTAGCTTTGCATAACCAGCACCTGCATATCAGAGCACCTGGGCTTCGTCCTATCAGACAGTCCTTACAAACCTCTGCACATTACCAAAGTCAGAGTCTTTGTTTCGCGGCAAGACAGACTGTAAGATGCCATCTTTTCTCTAGAGCTCCCTGTGGGACCGGCATTTCTGAAGTCCTTCACCCCCCTCTCAATTTATTTTTATTTTTGTCCTTTCTCCGTCATCTTTCTACTGTTGTGTTTTGGATCCCGTACTTTAGGAGCCTGCTTCTGTTGGGACATTTTGGGGTTTTCGTTAGCTCTGCAGGCAATGAAAATCACATGCATAGTTGTGGATACCTATGGCTACCTAGAAACCGTTTCATGTGACATTCCAGCAATGCCTGGCAGCAGAAGTCCTCTTTCTTCATGTGTGTGTAAAAATAATGAAGAGGAAGTAACCCATGAGTTGGAGGAAGATGCTTTCTAGACCCAGTGACAGACTTCAGCTGGGCCTGTGTGCTTTACCAGAAAGAAAATACCAAAATATCTTATTTTTTGTGGTTATAGTTGTGGCCCTAACTCATTAGCTTTTTGAATCTTTTATCTGGAATAATATATATGTTTGCCATCTATTTCTATCCAAACCCTGGCCAGACCCTCTCATGATGTTAAACCTCTGCTGGTCCTTCTAAGATACATTTTAATCAGAAGACCCGACAGAGGTGCTGAAGAGATGGTGCAGTGGTTAAGAGCACTGGCTGCTCTTCCACAGGTTCTGAGTTCAATTCCCAACAACCACATGGTGGCTCACAACTATCTATAATGAGATCTGAGGCCCTCTTCTGACCTGCAGGCATCCATGCAACAGAACCCTGTATATATAATAAATAAATAAATTTTTTTAAAGGAAGAAGACCCGACAGGGATGTTGGTCCCTGCTAGTGACTGTCAGGTTGGCATCAAAGTCTGGCCAGAGAGGCAAGTAGCTTTAAGTCAGGAGATGGCCGGGGCTGATTTTTTCCCTATAAGACAGTTTATTTTAATCTACTCTCTTAATTGGTTTTGCTTTTGGCAGCATTAGTACTGACTGTTTAAAATGGATTGTTTTTAGGTTTACTCCTCTTTTTAAAGTGTAAACTAGAACTGGCAGAATTATTAGTGGAAGTTGTGCACATGTCAGACGACAGTGTCTCCGCTTTGATAAAGGCAGACTCAATGAATTTGAGGACATTTAATCCATGACATTTGCAATAAAGTTGACATCCAGAAGACCTGTCATTTAGTTTCTTTTTGAGAGCAAATAGTTACTGACCATAGTAAATAAAACTTCATTTTATGTCTTTAATCATTATAGTCTTCTAGTGTTGTTTCCCAATTTTCAAACAAGAGTTGAATCCAAGTCATGTATACAGTGTGTTGTAGTAAATTGAAATTACCCATGTATAGATTTTTAATTATCAACACTTTTTTGTTATAAGTTTTAAGCTAACCTTTTGTATAGGCTTTATAAATCTTTAGCCATACCCAATCTATAAATATTGGGGTACAGAAGTTCATATAATGGTTTTATAAATCTTGAGATAAGTTTATATTTTAACAAAAGTCGAGTGAAATCAAGTCTATTTTTAAAAAGATTTATTTATTCTGTGTACTGTGTTCTGTCTGCATGTTTCTGCTCGCCAGAAGAGGGCAGCAGAATTCATAGATGGCTGTGAGCCTCCACGCGGTTTCTGGGAATTGAACTCAGGACCTCTGGAAGAACCGCCAATGCTCTTAACCTCTGAACCATCTCTCCAGTCCCCAACAGTCTGTTTTTTGTTTTGTTTTGTTTTGCTATCTTTTTGTCACAAAATCAGGTAGCTCACCTGTCAGACAGACAGAAAAATTTTAAAAGCATGTTTGGGTCTAGAGAAGGCGGAGCCAACTCCAGAGTCAGTATTTTAATAAAACAGAACAGCATAAGACAATATTATAATATTATCCATATCTAAAAATTGAATTCAGTGACCTGGGGGAGCAGCCTGAGAACAGAGAAGGAGGCTCAGGGATAGAAGTTCCAGGCCCTGGTTGTTGAAGCAGTCATGGCGAGCAGCCAAACCCGCACCACCCTCGACAGTTGCTAGTCTTCTCCGGTGGGGTCCTCTCTCCCTACCACACTTTTGGGCTGCAATGGTTTCTTTTCTCTGCTTTGTTGCAGCCCTTGGATGCTTTCTGCTGCCCACCTTCCTGCCTTCCACGGTGTGGCATTTTATCCCAGCCAGCACCTAGCAGCAGCATGTTCAGGAAGGGAAGCCAGAACAGCACAAAGGTTTTGGGCTCCTGCAGCTGTGGCTGTAGCAGATTTAAAGAAACAGACACAGAAAAAAAAGGAAAAGAAACCAATAAACATAGAATAGAGAACATTCAAATAGTCAAAGGAGACAGGTCGGAAACAAAGTCGCAGTGGCCACCTTGACTGTTTAAACAGACCCGACTGGTTTCCATCTCACGTCTCAGTATTCAAGAGCCAGGCAGGCAGAGTGACTTTTCACTGGTGTCCTAGGCAGGGGACAAACAAAGCACAGAACAAAACACAGGGCACCAGAAACAGGCACCAAAAAAAAAAAAAAAAAAAAACCCAAATGATTGTATAAAACAAAACCAAAACCTGATGGGCGGTACAATGTCTTGCTGGTGCCCTGGACAGGGGTTTATGTATCTCATCAGGTACCTCTCTGCCCTTAAGATGGATCCCACCAGAAATAATAGCATACATTATACAAGGAGACACCTCCCATGACTGCCAACGGAGGCCTCCTCAGACAGCTGCTGCTGGCCTCCTTCTGTTGGGGCAGTTTGCACCACAACTATCCACCAAACCAAAAGCACGCCTTAGAACATCTGCAGTGTGCACTGAACTTCCTGAGGCAGCATTCTGGTCCTGGATTCCTGCAGTGAAGGTCTGGCTTCAGAATCTGGGTTGGGGTCTTGCTCTTGCTGGGGCTTCCAGTTGTTATCCCACTGAACAAGAGTAAAGATCTTTACCCAAATTCTTTGGTCTAATTAGGCAAGCTTTATTTTCTGTCAGACAGGGTGTCTTATTTAGGGTTTCTATGCTGCGATGAAACACCATGACCAAAAAGCAAGTTGAGTTAGAAAGGGTTTATTTGGCTTATATTTCCTTCAGTGATGCTGAAGGAAGTCAGGACAGGGTCCTGGAGGCAAGAAATGATGCAGAGGCAGAGGAAGGGGATTGCTGGCTTGCTTCCCCGGGCTTGCTCAGTCCACCTTCTTATAGAACCCAGGACCACCAACCCAGGGATGATGGCAGCACCCACCATGGACTGGGCCTTTCCCCAATAATCACCTTACAGCTCGATCTCATTGAGGTATTTCCTCAACTGAGGCTCCTTCACCTGATGATTCTAGCTTGTGTCAAGCTGACACACAAAACCAGCCAGTACACAGGGCTATCTCCTTAAAACAGAGTTTTGAGAAAATTGCATCAAACACAGGAAAAGGTAGGATTTATATAGTTGCTCCCCTCCCCCCAGCAAAATTGCAAGACTGGGGGTGTTCAAGGGTTGGGCTATTTCCAGAGAGATTTTGGTTATATAGAAGCTTGGCTGAACATCTAAAAATTATTTAGCAGAACATCTTATCAGGGTGAAGGTCAGGGTATAGAGTGGCAAATTCTAGAAAATGGGTCAAATCCAAGTTTGACAGAAAACAGAAATGAACTTAATTTTTGACCTTGCTAACAAGATGGTTTTTAGCTTTCTTTTTTTTTTTTTTTTTTTTTTTTTTAATTTTCGAGACAGGGTTTCTCTGTAGCTTTTGGTTCCTGTCCTGGAACTAGCTCTTCTAGACCAGGCTGGCCTTGAACTCACAGAGATCTGCCTGCCTGCCTCTGCCTCCCTAGTGCTGGGATTAAAGGCGCCACCACCGCCCGGCTCACAAAATGGTTTTCAATCTCAAAATGGAGTCAGGCTGGTCCATCAGTCAGTCAATCAGCGTGATGGTGAGACTTCCTTTAGTACAGAGATGAAGGGTGAGAAGTTGCCTGGTTTTAATCAAAAGTGGAGTTTGTTCAACAAGTCAATGGATGAAAAGACGCCTGAAATAAATGCTGTGAGATGGAAGGGAAGTTAGAAGGAACACACCCAAGGAATGCAGTAGGCAGAAGGTGGGATTGGGGAAGGGCAGTGTTGAGAATGCAGAGGACGGTAGGAGCATCAGCTGCTGCTGGTCCGTGATGAATGGCCAAGATGGCAGCGAAGCAGGTGTCTAACGTTCGCCTAAGTCCGATGCTGGAGGAAGTCCACAAATGGCTCAGACCTATGTCACTGTCCTCCACACTTCGGCCTCTATGGGAGGAATATCTTCAGTGGTCAGGCAGGGACCAGCTTGGGGGAGAGAAAGGGGAATGCTAAGGCCAGAGTTTAAGGCCAGTACTGGAGGGCACTTTAGGAAGGGGTAGGCAGTGGAGGGTAGGGTTTGATGGGCAGCTGTTAAAGAGGTGTGCAGCTTCTGGAGGATGATTGTGGAGGACATGGGAGCAGATAGGGTTGTGACAAGAGACGTGGCGTGTCTTGTCCTGACACTGTTGTTGAGAGAGGTGGCTATGACAGCGGCTCAGCCTGGGTTTAGACCTCAGCATTGGGAAGAAATAAAACTAAAATACAGTCCAAAGCTAGCTGGCAGGTGTGAAGACATCGAAGAGCTGAATAAAACTTATCTGTGTACTTTGTGTAAGAGCTGTGCCAGGTACGTGGTGCATGCACTGACTAAGTGTGCCTGTGTATAGATACTGATGTCTTATAGGCAAGGCCTTGGCACTGTTGGAACAAGCCCCAGCCCCAGGAAGAGCACACAGTGATTTCCCAGAATCCTGTGGGTGATGATAATCCCAAAATACCTCTGTCTGCCTAACATGGTAAAAAATCTGTACCTTGTCTCTTTCATAAAAGTCTCAAATGCTTTCAAGACTGATTGGAGGCTGGGGTCTGGTTGGGTTTTGCCTTAACTGGAACAACAGGAGGCAAAAAACAACAAACAAACAAAACAGCAAAATAGGTGAAGACGTGACCTTCTCGGCACGAGACTGAAGACCCTCCCTGTCTGCTGACCAGACTTCGCCCACGGTAAAACAATGCAGCCTCAACACAGACCTTCTCCTGGAAACTTGCTGAGAAAGAAGACGTTTTCTTTATTCTGGATGATAGCTATCCAGCCCTGGGTCACTGACATGTTCCTCTCTCTCTCTCTCTCTCTCTCTCTCTCTCTCTCTCTCTCTCTCTCTCTCTCTCTCTCTCTCTCTGGAGGCAGAGGCAGATGGATCTCTGTGAGTTTGAGGTTTGAGGCCAGCTTGGTCTACAGAGCAAGTTCCAGGACAGCCAGGACTACAGAGAAAAACCTTGAAAAACAAACCAACCAACAAACAAAAAAAGATAGTCTCATTCTATAGCCCGGGCCTAGATTTCGTGATCTTCCCGCTTTCACCTCTCAAATGCTACAGTTACGTTGCTGTCCCTGTCAGCTCTCCAGAAGGAATATTCTATTTGGTGTGGTGTGTGTGGTGTGTGTGTGTGTGTGTGTGTATGTGAGAGAGAGATCACGCATGTTCCTTGTACACACATACGGAGGCCAGAGGTCAATGTAGGCATCTCCCTCTACGACCCTTCCCCTTAGTTTCTGGAAAAAGGGTCTCTCACTGAACTCACTGACGGCCTAGACTGCATGGCTGCCCAGCAAGTCCCAGGGCCATCCTGTCTCTCCCTCCCAGAACTGGGTGCGGCAATCCTTCCCCTGCCTACCTACGATGTGGGTGCTGAGGATTCCCTCCTCCCCACAGTGCCGGGGCTGTAGGTGGCTCTCGTCATGTCTCGCTTTTAACACAGGTTCTAGGACTTATAAACTCGGGTCCTTGAGATTCTCTCGCAAGTACTCTCACCCTCTGGGCCATCTTCCCAGCTCCCCTCTACTCAGTTTAATTTCTACTTTTCTAGTCTCTTCCATCATATCTGCCTCCCTCCTTCAGATCATGATGGACTTTCCCTTCTCTAAGATGTGTTTTTTTTTTATCACAACCCCTCCCCCACACCATTAGCCCCCAGTCCAAAGCGTTCCTCTGAGAGGCCTCTGGTGTTCCCACTGATGTTATGCCCCAGTGTCTGAGGTGACCTGGCCTGGTCTTCGTGTAGCTGAGTGAGTGTCTCTTTGTGCTGGCTGATGAATGGCTGCCCTGTCCTGGCCCGGGATTCAATACCTGCAGGGTAACAGGAGAAGGTGCCCTCCCTCCTTAGGTTCGCACCTGCCGCTCTCGGCTTTTCTTGGGGACCAGAGGCTGCCAGGCAAGAAACTGGCTCACAAGCTTGAGAAGCACAGCAAAGTTTCCAGACCCAAATGCTCCTGTCCAGCCTCTCTGGACACAAGGACCCGTGCGGGGCGGGGTGGCCCAGACCTCATCACTCTGTTGTACCCTGACTCACCTGTTCCCTGGAGGGATTTGGGTCTCTCCATAGAGCAGCATCTATGTAGTACTGTTTCCCTCTGCGGCCCAGGGCTGCACTACAGAGGTTCTAGGTTTGAAAATATCTGAACTGGCTCCCCATCTAGACCTGTGCTTGGGTTGTGTGCAAACTCCTTGGTAGCATCCACTTTCTGAGAGACACCGATTTTCCTCAATGGCTCACCTTGGCATTTCAAAAGACAAAACCCCACCTGGTTCAGCAAAGGGGCATGGAATACTCACGCTAGTGCTGCCGTCACGTTGTTTTACTGTCTCACCAAAATGCTGCATTGTTTATTTTGCACAGGTAACACAGGCATAGCCTTACCACTACTAAATAATAAGCCATAAAATATAGGCGCCACCCACACCCAGTTCTTCCCAGAAGTAACTGCTGTTCCCAATCGATAGTTTGTGCTGTTCCCAATCGATAGTTTGTGTGTTTTTCCATAGATACTCCACACATGTTACAACCTCATTCTTCATGAGAACCTCCCACATACTGTGAGTACCGCTGGGTCAATGAAGGAATGAACTACGGTTCAGAAAGGCTAAGTGAAGAGCATGTAGGCCCAGCGGCAAATCCAAAGTTCAAAGTTCATCCAGTGACCACAAAACCTTGCTCCTAAATTTATTCCTGAATGAAGGGCAGACTAGATGTTCGGAGCCCTGTCCCAGGTGCTGAAGGCTCTGGAAGAGGCAGAGGACCCCTTCTTCCCAGTGCTCCTTCCTCAGGCTCACTGACCGCAGCAGGGCTGGATGCTGAGCGCGCTACTAGAACGATAGCGGAGAGCCGCAAACTCTGTAGGGCACTGAATCTGTGTGCGGTACCAGACGGGCCATTCTCTCTTGTTGACTCAGTTTCTCATCTATCTGCAGGACAGCAATGGAGTCACAGGACTGTTGTTAAAATCCCAGACTTGATAAAGGTGGAAACTGAGCAAACAGTCCCAGCTCCTGGAAAGGGGTCCAGTGCGTAGTAGCTTTGCTGTGTGATGACCCGATGTTACCAGATGAGGTGGTGTGAGCATCTGGGACTCCTGGATTAGCAAGCATCCGGTTGGCTCAGTTGCAGCAGACAACAGTTGGGTATGGTCCGTGTTGAAAGCTGGCAGCACCAGAGTGAGCCTCTGAGAGTCAGTTTGCAGATCCTGGAGATTAACTCTAAGGACCACTCCCTCTGCACGTCCAGTCTATATGATGGGCATCTGGTTGTCTTTGAATGAGCAGTTACCAGCAGCTCGCGAACCTACAAATCCCCCTGCTTAGAGCGCTCTCTTTTCCCGCCTCATCCCATCTTTCATCCTTTTTAGCTCTCCTTTCTCAGAGAAACCTTTCTGGGCTCATTTCACACACACACACACACACACACACACCCTAATTAGCTCTGTCACACCAATGGCCATGTTGCCGCTAGACTATGTGTTCCATAGAACTGGACACCAGTATATCCTCAGTGCTATGAACTTGGCATGTATAACATGCTAAATCATTTGTTGCATGGATGACTGAAGCGAATCATTCCTGTTTTTTTGGGGGGGGGCTCATACCTTGCTGGAACACAAGAGGGGCACCAACTCCTCTGCTAGACTTTGCCTCCGCTCAATCTTGCTTCTTGGCTTGGCACTCCTCCCTAGTGGATGTCACCACACAGGATGGCCCTGGATGTGGTTTGCTAAATAAATGAATGGATTCTTTGCAAGGAGCTCTTAGAGACATTTCTTAAGCAGGCAGTTTTAAATTCTCTTCCCTGGAGGATCAGAGGCAGGCCCAGGAAGTGTGCACTTAGACTGGGTAGCACAGCAATCTCTCTCTCTCTCTCTCTCTCTCTCTTTCTCTCTCTCTCTCTCTCTCTCTCTCTCCCTCTCCTCATTGTTGCCTGTGGGAACGGAGGTCAGGGCCCAGGTCACGGAAACGCTGTAAACCCTCTGTGGTTGTGATGAGTGAGTCCCACGTGTTGGTATCCAGCCACCCAGCACTTTCTCCTTCGGAGTGGGTGTGAAAGCAGAGGAGAGATACCGAGGCATCTTTTCCCCCAGTATCCTGTCCCCCCCAAGACACCAGACAGATTGGGAAGGGAGTAGGGCTCAGGCTAGTTCGGAGGAGGGGTGGCGCGGCCAGACGGCTAGTGTCCTCTGGTGTCTGGAGCCCAGCCCTGGGCTCTCAATCCCCGCGAAGGGCGACGAGCCGGAGCTGTGCAGTGAATGCAAAGAGCTGGGCGAGCTCCCAGCCGGGCGCCGCCGACGGCGTCCTCAACCACGGCCCAATGAGAAGACAGCAGATAATTTATTCTCTAATCCCGGTTCGGGTGCCGGGCGCGGGCGAGTGGCGTGGGCTGGGGGTGGGGTGGTCCCCTCGTCCTCTCTCCCGCTCCCGCGGCCACCCCTCCCCCGCCCGCGGGCTCGGGCCGCGCACACACACATTTCCTGACAATTAGCGAGCACACCTTGGCCGCGCGGCCTCCGGCTGCGCCGCAGCTTTTGTCTCCCGCCGGCCGGGCGCAAAGTTGCCGCTGCGCCGCGCAGCTCCGGCTGCCAGCCGCCGTCGGGGGGCGTGGAGGGCGGGTGGGCCGGCCGCCGGCCCGGGGCTAAGGGGCCGCAAAAGAGAGGCGGAAGAAAAGTAAGGCAGCGCTGGCCCCTTCCTTTGTTACAGCCTGAGTGTGAGCGGGCGTGAGCGCGCGCGGTAGTGTCGTTGCGCGCCAGGAGGTGCGTGTGAGTGCGTGTGTGCGAGTGCGTGTGCAAGGGTGCGCTTGTGTGTGTGCGTGTGTGTGCGGGTCGGGACCCAAAGGCGCGAGGCGGCAGCGCGGGCCGAGAGAGGACCGGCTTCGCGGTCTTTCTCGCTCGCGCAGAACTCGGGCGTGCGGGCAGGTAGCTGGCTCGCTCCGGCTCTTCCCGGGACTCAGCTCGCGGCTGCTCTCAGATGGAAACCCCACCCCGGCCGGGACCCCGCGATCTGCGGGGCGAGGACTGGAAGGAGCGGCCCGTGTGGGTTTGCCCCGCCGCAGGGGGCGCCGGAGGTGCGGCTAATGCCGAGAGGAGCCGGCGACGGTCCCCGCGAGCCCCGGAGGGCGCGAGGCTGGGGAGGTGGTTTTTGGGGCCAAGGAGCGAGCGGGAGGGGGCGGGGGCTAGACGAAGTCTGTCTAAATGCCAGTTCCCTGAAGTTCAGCGCGTCGGTTGTCATTTCATCCCTTAATGCATATTTATGCCATGCCGAAATAGGCTTCATAATTAACTACTGGAGTCATCCGCAGAGGTTAAAGGGACCCCGAAGATTTATGCATTGATTGGGTACCCGGTGGTGTGTGTGTGTGTGTGTGTGTGTGTGTGTGTGTGTGTGTGTACGCGTGCGCCCCGTGCGAACCCATTGAGAAGAATAATTATTTTTCTACGCTGGAAGCTACAGCCGAGAATCAGACGAGGAGGGAAGAGAGAGGTTGGAGAGGGAGAGGGAAAGAGGGAGACGGGAGACAAAGGAAGTGAGTACAAGAGAGGAGCCGGCTCAGCATCCGAACTGTGAGTACTGAGCGGAAAACAGGCAGAAAGTGCTGGGAGTCGGCGACCCCTCTGCGGGCCGGGTTGGGGGCTGGGAACCGCTGAGGACTAGCGTCTCTGCTTTGGGTTGGGCGGGCCCCTCCACCTCCGGCAGGCTCACCTGAAAGCCAGATCTGACCCGCTGCCGCCTGTGCCAACCACTGCCCTAGCTAGGCAAAAAGGAAGCCCCCCACCCAGGTTCCATTGCCTTTGTTCCTCCTGAAGGATTTCACAGTTAGTGGGGCTTCAGGAGGGAAGGTGAGGGAGCTCGCCCGCTAAAGCTGAGTCTACCTCCCGTGGCTGAGTGAAAGCCACTCTTGAGTGCTTCCCTCTTCTCCTTCGCTGCGTAGTGGAATGCGACGAAGAAGGGGCTGAAACTGAGGCAGGGACCGGGACGTTGTAGCACCTGTGCATTTGTTTGGCACATAGAACGGAGAAGCAGCGGTGCATGGTACCCCAGGAGCAGAGAGAGGTCCTGGAAGCCCTTGTGAAGGAGGCCGGGAGGAGCCATGACCAGTGCAAAACCACCAACTCCAGCAAATGTGAGGCCATCATGTACCCGGGAGGAGGGGACACTAGCTACTTCATTCTCCCTCCAACCCTTTCCAGTCATTGTGGTAGAACTGGGACCTCTGAGCCCTGAGCTTCTGCCCACCCCTAGTACCCCTTAGGGGCCCTTGACCTAACAAGGGCCGGAGAGAAGCCACCTAGAAGGAGGAACCCTGGTAGAGGCCCGGCAAAGCAGCCTTGAGATGATCAGATACTCCCCTTCATGTAAAAGGGTCCCTGACCACGGATAGTGCCCCTAAAGGAAGGCCCCTGCCTCTCCAGAGCCGGTCAGGAGAGGGCGCCTAGGGGCCAGAGGGAGAGCCCTTCTTTCTAAGCAACATTCCACAGCCTTCCTCTGGGAGCACCGGTGTTCGGGGCCCAGTCTTCATTAGCAGATTCTTCTATCCCAGTCTGATTTAATTTTCCCTGATGAATTTTCCAAGGTACTTTCCTCTGCCGGTGAACAACTTAGTTCAGGGCTAACTTAGCAGCGGAAGTCAGCTCCTTGGTGACTGGGTTCTGCATTGAGAGAAAGGGATTGTCCTCCAGGAGGTACCCATGGTGCTAGTTTGGGGACTTAGACCTTCAAGGGTGCCCCGGCTGAGGTACAAGGCTGGAAATAGCTTTTACTTTTCAAATTGTCCAGTTTTATCAAGGCTCTCACAGATGCAGGCTCTTATATTCACCCACCTCAGGTTTCCTCCAAGGGGGGTTACTGGGTGCTTCCTCTTGCCTCTACACTCTTGCAATGCATTCAAAGATATGACTATCTGGCAGGCAGGCTTCAGAAGTGGGTTCATGTTCCTCAGAGCAGGAAGGATGAGGACACAGAGAATTGAGAGTAGGCGTGGTCAAGTCTAGCCTGTCCCAAGCTTGGAGTCATGTCATAAAACTGATGATGAAGACCTAGGGCAGCTCTGACTTAAAGTCACGCACGGTGGCTTGTCCCTCACCGGTACCAGCATGAATCCTATCCAAGGGTGTACACAGTGTTTGACCTATTGTATATCTTTGATGCACATTCATTGAAGGAGTAGCTGTCCCCATACACCTCATCATCTTTTGCAGATGAGGGGACGTGACCGAAAGGGGAGGACAAGGCCTGGGCAGATGTGAGAACCGTTTGATATTATTCATGATATTCTCAGGCAAACTGCATGCAAATTTGCCAATGGCCCATTGTCATATTTTTCTTTAACAGCGTGATTGACTGTGAACCAAATCTGTAGCCTGGGTCCTATACTTGGGAGCTTGAACTCTGGTGACATAAGCTCATACTTAAATCTTCCTTCTAAAGTCCGGCCAACAGGCTTAGTAGGGATTGGAGGCCTGGTGGTACCAAGACTGGAGAGACCTGTCCCCTCACCTTCCACCTTGGCTGTTTCCTTAGTTTCTCTACTATGATTTGCCTGAGGCTGTTACCAGGCTGCTGTTGCCTCCCTCCTCCTCCTCTTCCTCCTCCTCCTCTTCTCTTCCTCTTTATCATCCTCTTCGCCCTTCTCCAAGAGCCCAAGGACTTGCTAGGTTAGAAGCTGCTTCTCATTGCCTGGAAATGTTCGGAAAAGGTCAACTGGAGAAGCTCCTGGGCAAAAGAAAATTCCTGCCCGACTTCGCTGTGCTTTCCTGTTCAATGGAGGAGCATCCACCTCCTCTAGAGGGGCTCTCAAACTGCTAAATAAGAGAGAACCTGAGCTATTCATGCTTTGGGGGTAGAAATGAAAGGTGTGCAGGGCAGACTCAAACCATGGGAAAGGCTACCTAGTCTAGGCCTAGAAAGAGGGAGGCCATCCTGTTCTCTGCGGCAAGCCCACTCCTGGTCTGGTTCTGGTCTGGGGGACAGTGTATGGGAGTCAGCAGGTTCTTCAGAACCTAGCTGTCTGGGTCAGTACTGATCCATCCCAAACACACTTCCAAATTGGAAGGTCTATTTGGAGCAGAGACAACAGATTGAATCTCTTGAGGCTCCTTTGAACCTACAGCAGTGCCTCCCACCATGATGGGTGGAATTGGAGTCCTATACAGCTCATCATCACATCCCACAGCCTAGAACCTACGAGGAGACAGTTGGTGGGAGTAAGTGCCTTAATATCTGTCATCCCAATGTCCCCTCGCTCTGCCACCGTGAGCGGAGACAGGTCTCCCGGGCTCAAAGTAGCCCCAAAAGACACATAGGTGGAGAAGAATCTCTGAGAGTCAGCTAGTCCCATTGTGAATTCATGAATCAGTCAGTTCCATTGTGGACTTATGCATCTTTGATGGGATCATAGGTTTGGTTAATTGAATTTATTAAAGATTTCCACACAAACATCCCATTTAGTATGGGACTCCTGGGTGTCCAGTGTAGATCTGGAGAACGGTTCTCTGTACATGTGCTTGGTCTTCTCTAGGAATGTTGGTGGCATCTACTGTCCTTGGGCTAAGCCCAGTCTGTCGCTGGCCCTTCTCTCTTTGGAGAGCTGATGTTTTATTGGCATGTCCCCACCTCTGTTCTTTGAGAGGCTTGCTCTCCTTGGCTTACCTTTAGCTGGAACCACTGTCAATCTGGAAGACCCAGAAGTAGCCTGAGGCCCTGGAAGGGAAGTGTTTTGTGAGGGAATCCCTAAAAAGTTAGCATTCTTCCTGTGCAACAGGCTTCATTCTCGCCTGACCTGGCTTCTCCAGTTTGTGCAGAGTTCATGAGGAAAGGCATCTCAGCTGCTCTCAGTGTCTGCTTTCCCAATAGGCAGCGGACTTCTGAGGGAATGGCTGGAGGTCAGGATGCTTTAACCTGTATGCTGGGCCCTCCTCCTCACCTCAGTCTGCACAGGTCTCTCGTTCTCTGTTTCCCTAGCTCTCCCTAGTGCCGCTTCAGCCCTGGGCTTGTCCGCTTCCCATACTTTCATGTGTTTTCCTCTTTTCCCCTCTCCTTTTACCCCTTTCCCTATTCCCCAGCACACACCCCTCTAGCAAAAGAAAAAGTCCCAAGAAAGCCTCAGTCTTCCTAACTGTGTCCATAATGTTAACAATACTAGACATGAGCCGGGTGGTGGTGCACACCTTTAATCCCAGCACTCGGGAGGCAGAGGCAGGCGGATCTCTGTGAGTTTGAGGCCAGCCTGGTCTACAAGAGCTAGTTCCAAGACAGGCTCCGAAGCTACAGAGAAACCCTGCCACGGAAAGAAAAAAAGAAAGAAAAAGAAAAAACTCAGACATAATTAATTGTGGATGCATGCACTAGAGTTTCCACTCAAAAAAGTTAAGTTCCTTTTACTTGTGGAAGATGTTCTAATATTTCCATGAACCTCCATCCCCTTCAGTTTCTCTCAGTGTCTCTGTTCTGACTCTACCCTTTCCCCATCCATCCTGCCCCCTGGCCTTGGGCCCCGGCCTACCCTCTCCCAACACCTGCTACAGACCTCTGGGTTACACTGACAAGGGCAGGGCAAAGCCCATGGCAGTCTTGGCTTCTCATTAAGGCCCAAGAATGTGTGGAGTCATGAGGGACAATGAGAGCCAGCAGCAGGAAGAATGGGGCCTCTGTTGGAACAAATTTCCCAAATCCTGAGCTTGGCTGAATGGCACACCTGAGGGAGGGCTCCTCAGAGAAGGTACTCTCCGCAGGCAGAGCTCTTTAAAAATTACATTTATTTGTTTTGTGAGCATGTATGTGTGTGGTCATGTGATCCATAGCGTACATGTGGAGGTCAGAGAGCAACTAGAGACCAAACTCTGTACATCAGACTTGGTGACAAACAGCTTTAACTACTGAACCTTCTCTCAGGCCTGGTTTGGGGTCTTGACTCATTTCCCCTGGAGTACATAGACTTTTGGAGAGACGGACCTGAGGATGTGATGGGGCAGAGGCAGGGACTGGGGGAAGCGGCAGTGGCCCCCATACAGAGGCCCCAAAAGGAGGGTACATGTGGCTATCTGGGCTCAGGCTCCCACCACTAGAAGAGCGTAGGCTTGGGGGTGGACTCAGAGGGTAGGGACAGTGGAAAGGCTGAGTCCTTGGGTTCTCACGGAACTGTGTCCTTGTACTGTTTTGGGGACAGAGAAAGCAGACCTGAGGAGGCAGGGTTTTCCTGGCAAACGGAGGTGAGGCCCACTTGACCTGCCTCCCCTTCCTCCACATTTAAGTGAGGTCCAGCCAGGCCAGAGCCTGAGACCAAATGTCTGTCACTACCTCCAGCCCCACCAAGCCTTTGGTCCTAGAAATAGCTACAGGGAACACCCCATTCCAGAGCTTTCTTGGGACTTGTTGCGTGTGCTGAGTGTGGCAGTCAAGACATAGTACTGTGGCCAGGAGTTGTTGGAGGCCACACTTGAGCTGTCTGAAGAAGGGACAGGGTTGACCAGAGCTGACCTTCGTTTTCTGAGGCAGGGGAATAGTGGGAATGGAGTGTATGGTGAGGAGGGGGGCCTGCAGGGAGCTGCCTCAGGTCTCCTGCCAAAAATTAAACCATTTTTAAAAAGGGGAGTGGCGGGGGAAGGAAGGAGAAAAAGGAGATGGCAGAGGAGGGAGGGGACCAAACAGCCCCTCCACACCAATAGCCCAGCAGGGGATGTGAGTAATACTCCCGGCTGGTTCAGAGGGAGTGAGATCAAAAGCAAGTAGATACAAGAGGTTTGTGCTTCACCGACCAGACAGCCAGAGGCTCAATGAGACCTTTGTTAACCCAGGCCCAAGTCAGAATGGAAGGAATACCTGACTACCCGCCCACTGACCGCCCGCCCCCACCAGTCTGGTAGGGGGAGAGGCAGGTCACCAGAGAGTCAAGGCAAGTTGGGCATAGCTAGGCCTGGCCAAGAGTGGGTGGAGGAGGGAGGAGGCCTGGGTCAGGCTTGGAGCTAGGAGTGAGCCGAGGCTGCCTGGGAGGCAGGAAGTGGAATTATAAAGGGAACTGCGGGGGCCACCTGGTGAACCTGCCATCCCAGCCCCTGGCCGCCTTTCCTTGGAGGGGACTGTGGATGTTTGGCCTAGAGCACACAGCTCTCTGTGTGTCTTAGGGCTGGCATTCTGGGGGTCAGTGAAAAGGACAGACCAGAGGCTGCCGACCTGAGGACTGGGGACTTCAACTGTGAACCTGGGTGATGCTTCATTAAGGTAGGGTGAGATTGGTGTGTGTGGTGCACGCTGGGAGCTCCGTTAAGATTGCTTCACCAAGCCTCCTGCAGAGAGCTATCACAGCCTGCCCCTGGCACAGGTTGGGGGTAGGCTAAAGTAGGGTACAAGATGCTTCTTGAAAGAGACAGTTTCTGACCCAGACCACACATCCCCTCACTGGGGGTCCCTGGGAGAGGTGCAGACTCAGTCTGGAGGTCTGTGTCCCCTGAGGCTTTCCTGGTTTTAGATGAGAAGGTGCCTTTGGGGGCCCACTCTTTCATGGCAGACGCCTACAACTGACCCACAGTGGGAGAGAAGGAAGGAAATTAACTTGTAGTTAGGACATACTTTTCCCAGGGTTCCGAGACCTTGATGATGCCCCGCCCTCCAACTCACCAGATGGACGGCCCTTGGCTGGTGGGGATTTCAGCCCAGGCCCTTTCTCACCCCTAAGACTAGAGCTACAGTTCTCAACCTGTGGGTCTCGACCCCTCTGGGGGCTGCATATCAGATATTTATATTACGATTCATAACAGTAGCAAAATTACAGTTATAAAGTAGACACAAAATAATTTTATGGCTTGGGGGTCAACCGCAGTATGGGGAACTGTATTAAAGGGTCACAGCATTAGGAAGTGGAGAACCCCTGGCTTAGAGAAGGGTGCAGCTCCCTGCACTAGTTTGGGAAGCAACACCACCTAAAACTGGAGGGAGTTCAACACTCATTCCTCCTCTAAATAAAGCACACTGCTGTACTGGAAAGGGTTAATTAAGCCTAACCCCCCCCCCCCAAAGAGCCCACTATGGGGCCTGGGTGTTTTGAAAAGATTGCCCTTGTTTGCTAGGGGAGAGGGTAGTTAGGGACCTGGGAGGGGGGTTGGATGCTAATTAGAGGAATCTGAGGAGGTCCTTTATGGCCAGGAAGCCGCACCTCCCCTACCCACCACGAGGGCCATTGTGTGGGGCCTTTGAAGGGCTAGACTGGAAACTCATTACTGCCTTAGCTTTAGTATTCTTGGGGCCCACCAGGTGGCGGGGGAGTGGTGAGAGAATGCTATGGGGGGGAGGGGCTTGGGCTCCCTGGGAGGCAAGGTGGGGAAGAGGGAGGTGTGAGATTCCCCAGTTTCCTGCTTTTTGAGATTCCTGCCACTGGACCCCTCAGCTCTGCTGTGGCCTATGGCTTTTCATTCCTATGTGATTGCTGTTCCGAACTCATGTAGGGCTAAAAGCCATGGGCTACAGTGAGGGGCAAGCTCCTCCTGCACAACCACACTCACTAAGGACTAGCCACAGGGAGCACCAGAGGGAGGGGCTGGCACATCTAGTAACTCTGGATTTGGGGCTAGGCGGTGTGATCTTGGCCACGTCACTTCCTCCCTCTGGATCTGGCCCCTTCCTTCTGAAGGGTTAGGCTGCCAGGAAGAAGGCGGCAGCTTGCGCTAAGGTCTTACTGAGGAATTTGTTCGTTCCCTCTTACCAAGCTACTTAGGCCTTGGTTAATGGAGATGTGGGGCTGGTTTCAGGCTCAGCACCTAGGCTTTTTCCTCTGTCCAGCCACACTCTGCTTCTTAGTCTTGGTCTTTTATTCCTCCTCCCTCTGCCCAGCTCGAAATCCCCAGCTGCTCTGTCCGGACCCTTGAGACTCTTCCGAGACTGACGAGGGAGCATTCACGCCTGCTGCTGCTGCTGGTGGTGGTGGTGGTGGTAGCATGTCCATAATACAACTAAGGAAGGCCACAGCTCCCCAGGGTACCATGCTGGAAACCGGAGTCCATAACTTCTGGTCTTTGCCGTGCCCCTCTGCTGGGTTCCTGGAGGGCAATGCCGTCTTCCCTGCTTCCTCTACCAACCTGGTTCTATTCCCACTCTGAGAACTGCCTGGCTTCATCCCTGCCATCCCAGGGAAGCGCACAGATGGAAATGAAGCAGGAAGTCTGGCTGGAATGGCAAGGGAATCACCCCACCTCCTACACTGGGTTCCCCATTCCAGTCTAACACAGACCGCTGAAGTGCGCTCACAGAAGGCGGGTCACTTACCTTGTCTTATTTAGACGCTTCCATTTTGCAGTCAGCATTCAGCAAGCGCCTAGTTACCACAGTTCTGGCCGATTTACCTGTATTAACCTCTTTGGTTTCCAAGACAGCCTTATTTATTATTAGCCCCTTTTATTTATGGGAAATCTAAAGCATAAGGGAGCCGAGAAACTGGCCCAGGGCATATGGCTAGTAAGGAACAGAGATGGGAATTGAACCCAAACTGGCGGGTGCTACTGGAGCTTTGGGGGACATCAAACTTGTGTGTTGGGAATAAGCCCCCGAGTCTGGGTGGCATCAAGCACACGAGCACTTCTTCCCTGGAGGTCTCAACGGGATGCACGATATTAAATTTTACCCAATATCACCGATTTTCTTTATTCAGCGTGCGCAGAGGGGTAAATCAGAACGGAAGCAAAGCAAAAGCCCTGACCAGCTGCAGTTTGGCTGTGGCTGAGTCAGGTTACTTCCCCTCTTGGCTAGGCTTAGGGGAAGGACTCAGGGGTGGCTAGCCCCTGAACCAGTCCCCTCTCGGAGTCACTGACTAGACTCCTGAGTTTGCCTGGGTTTTTGTTCAACTCTAGGAACCTTTTTGGTAACTTCTCTCCGTTCCCAGTTTCCTGACTGAAAAGTCTGAGCAAAAGAGCTCCCTCCCTCTGCCTCTGGGCCTGTCTCATAAATCCCCTCTTACTGTTCACCCAGGAAGACCCCAGACACCCAGGGGACAAGTGAGTGGCTTCAAAGATTGTATCCCTTGTGAAGCTCTAGCAAGGCACATAGTAGGACTGTACAGTAACTATTAATAGAAGAAATGGTGGGCTAGGGGAGAAGGTAAGAGTTAACCCCCTCTGTAGCCCGGGCCTGGGGGCCGGGTGCTATTCTGGCATTACAACCTTGGGCCTCTTTTGCGTGCGGCCTTTGTGCCCGGCCATTATGGGTGGGGCTGGTCTGGAGAAGATCCGCAATGGCGCATCTCCCGGAATTGTTGAGATCCTCTGAATAGGCGAGCTGGCCTCGTGCCCTCTTTCCCCGAGGATTCACAAGAGCAGCCCTGCGTCTGTCCTGTCCCTGCCTGCAGACAGCCGAAACCAAAAATATCATAACTGAGCAATCTAAGTCTCTTACAGGCATCAGCTCGACCCAGCATGAGGCGTCCCTAGGGAGACAGGTCTGTGTTTAACTACAATGAGAGCCAGGCACATTTCCCTGGTGGTATCTGTCCGTTTCTAGTGGAAGCTGAGTTTGATTGCCAGGCTTCACATCTAAATGCAAAGAAGACTGGGAAGACCGCTGGTTCCCTCTTTCTAGGGGACACCTTCTGGTGGGAGTAGTCTGCATCAGGTTCCTGGCTCCTCCCCCCCGCCTGGAGTCAGTGGTAAGCTACTGAGCCCCTTATACAGGCTGTAAAGACATTATTCCTGAGGAGTGTTGTTACCCTGGCCTTTACTCCCAGCGACTGTGCCCTTTAAGTCCCTCAGAACCACCGTTAAATCCTGTGTAATCTTGAGGAGGGGGCTTTTATTCTTTTTCTAAAGGTAGGCAAGCAAGAAACTAAGGAAGAGGGAGGGTTGTTCCTGCAGACTGCGGCCTCTATAGGCCTGGGGATACAGAGAGGCCTTGGTTTCCTGGTTCATGGAGCTTCTTCTCTAATAGTCCAAGAAGGGGTTAACTTCCAAGGAGAACACAGGTTTCTCCAGACCAGTGCCCTGTGCCCAGCTTGGCGGATGGCAGCCCTGGGAAGAGGTCCTGGGATCTGTAGTTTATGACACCACCTACCCTAGGTCTGCCTGTTTATCAACACTGCCTTGCAGACTACAGTTCCCAGAAACCTGGAGGCCAGGCTTTGGGGGGAAGGGGTGGGTGTGAGGCACGGAGAGGGCTGGGGAAAGGAGAGGGAGGAGGTGGGAGAAAACCCGGTTCATCCCCTTCCTTTTGAATTCTTTCTCCTGGTGTGTCTGCTGCTCTGCCTGAGCTAATCCCCAAATCCGGTCTCCTAAGCTGCAGCTGCTTCCCTTTGCTGGGATGAATGGCTCTGGGAGGGAAGGTGAATTCATATTTTAATTGCGAAGGCTCGGGTGCGGAGGGCACAGGAGAGGGGGCAGGATGGTGCATTGTTTCCCTGGGCTTTAGGGCACCCCTCCTCACTGAGTCACTTCTGCCAGTTACCTGGGTGGGTCTTACTGAAAGGGCCTCTGCTCCTGCCTGAGAAAATGAGGGGATGGGGTGAGAGAAACAATTGTCAGAGATTCTTGACTTGTCCCAACACTCAAGTATCATGTATCCCTTACCGCCCACTTTGATAGAGGGCATTGCCAAAATTCTAGAGACACTGAAGAATCTTAGGACTGGCTGCATGAAACCCTGGCTTCCTCCTCATTTAGAAGTGTTTCCTTGCCCCTTGGTTCCTCCACGTGTTCCAATTGTTCGGTTTCCCCCACTTTCCCTTGATGTGGAAGGGTCAGAGTGTGACTAAGAGACAATGTGAGGTAAAGGCCAAGGGCAGGCGGGGGTGAGTAGTGAGGCTGGGGACCTATGGGTGACTTGGGAGGGTGGGTGATCCGTGACTTGGCATCTTTTCTGTTCGACTCTCACAAGACAAGCTTGGCAGAGGGACAGTCTTGGTTATTAGACCCCAGACCATCCTGAACTGAGCTGAAAAGAGCCAGGTGGGGGTGGGGTGGGGGTGGTAACAGGAGTGTTGGCCGGTGTCCATTCCTTATCTACTCTTGAACAGTGGTAGCTTGGGGGAGAACAGAGTTGGGGGTTCCCACTGGAGCACAGATGAAGGGTAGTATTCCAGGGACTAGATGATCCAGTGGGGGGAGGGGCTTCATGGGATCTGACTTCTCCAGGAGGCCTCCAGCACATGTTGGAGGTAAAGCTTGCTGCCAACTGTGGAAGATATAGGCAGGGAAAGGAGGTGCATGCCTGCGAGGGCAGAACACTGGTGCAGAGATTTGGCAGTGGGGCTCTCAGGTCCCCTGCTGCTGGGGCCTCTGGGGAGAAGAAATGAAGCCACAACACTCAGACACACCAACGTGGAATTCCCTATCCCAAGCCTTGCCCACTTCAGGGATGAGGTCCAGTGACCTTTGTGCCCAGGGTTCTGGGGCTTGAAGTTGTACCCCTGTATGAGAGTCCTAGCGGGGTGACGAGGACTTGGGAAGCCAGAGGACTTGAGGGCTAATATTTGGGCAGAATAACCTGGTTCACTGCCTTGTTCTTGCTACCTTTGGAACCAAAGAACCCAGGAATTCCACTGAGCAGCCTGCTAGCAGCCCAGCTACCAAGGGGCTTCTTCCAAAGCTGCATTTTCCTGTGCCTCAAACTATCCTTGTTCCTCCTACACCTGCCCCAACTATCTCCACGGAGGGGGGGGGGTCATCATTCACCAAGGACTTTGGGCAGGAGCAGGCATCAAAGCGGAAGGAAGGTGAAAAAGAAAGAGGATCTTGGTGTCCTGTGACTAAGAGCCTGAGAGACTCTAGACCTGATGGGATGACAGAAGTTGTTTCAAGAGCAGATTTCTTCCCTGGGCAGCCTTGTGGTGTCCTTTGTTGTGTGTGTCCATTGCTATTTTTTCTTCTGATGTCTTGAGAGTGCTTTCTGGGTAAAACCCTTCACATGCACCCCAGTATGGAGTGTGTGCATTACAGTTACTGATGAAGGGACCCCACCGGCTCTTCCTCCCTACCAGATCTAGCTACAGCTCCCAATGCCCACATATTCCCTTAGGTTTGGACTTTAAATGTCAAGCCTTAACTAGCCTCCTGGTATACTGAGAAAAGGGTCTGAACGCCCAGAGAGATATAGCTACTACTTCCCAAGGTGGCAGTATGCCTACCTCAAGAATCAAGAATAGGACCTAGCATGGACACCCCTCCCCACCCCCTGGCTTATTGTGAGAGGACCCAGAGAGTGCTGTGGTAGATCTAGAAATATAGTAGTTGTGTCTCAGTTCTATCTATATATATCCTAGAGATTGCTCTGCTCACTATATAAACTACTATATATACCACTAGAGTGGGTGTGTAAGTGGTGCTGGAAAGCAGGTTATTAAATAGCAGCAGCCTGCCTTCCTACCCATGCTGACTCAAGCTGGGCCTCCTGCCCATCCAGCTGGTCACTGGAAACGCAGTATCCCTATTAATTACAGTGATTGGATGTATTACCAGGGACTGGGGGTGGAAGCTGACGGGACAGCTCCATAGTAGGCATTCAGCAGTGCAGGACAAGCATGGTGGAAGTTTATCCTGAAGGAGTTCCCCAGAAACTGTCCAGACAGTCACCACATGGGTCACGTCAGTTTCCTCAAGAAACAGGAAAGCTACTTCATGGGTGTGCCTTGAGTGGAGCATGACACCAACTGCCATTGTTGCTGGAGATGGGGGGTGCCTTGTGCTTCATTATTCTGAACCCTTTGCCCTAATCTGTACCTCTGTAGTATGGAGAGAGCAGCTTGTTGGTTCCCAGCTGCCTGACTAGCTTAGATCTGAAATAATCACACAGAAACTGTATTAATTAAATCACTGCTTGGCCCATTAGCTCTAACTTTTTATTGGCTAACTCTTATATATTAATCCATTTCTATTAACCTATGTATGGCTATGTGGCTGTGGGTTACTGGCTAAATTCCAGCATCTGTCTTTAGCAGGACTACATGGTGTCTCCTGATTCCACCTCCTTTCTCCCAGTTTTCAGTTTAGTTTTCCCTACCTAGCTCGCTTTCCCTATAGCTCTGCTATAGGCCCAAAGCAGTTCCTTTATTTATTAACCAATAAAAGCAACACATAGACAGAAGGACTTCCCACACCACTTCCCCTTTTCTGTTTAAACAAAAAAGGGGAGGTGATGTGGGATTTCCCTCTGTAAGCTATGATTACCATTAATGAATAAAGAAACTGCTTTGGATCTATAGCAGAGCAGAACTTAGCTAGGCAGGGAGAACTAAACTGAATGCTGGGAAAAAGAAGGACAGAATCAGAAAGACGCCATGTAGCCCTGATGGCGACATGCCAAAACATTACCCATAAGCCACTGTCACAGATTAATGGAGATGGGTTAAATTAATATGTAAGAGTTAGCCAATAAGAAGCTAGAGCTAATGGGCCAAGCAGTGATTTAAATAATACAGTTTCTGTGTGATTATTTTGGGGCTAAGCGACCGGGAACCAACAAGCGGCCTGTTGCTACACATCTCCTTCCTTTCTCCCATTGCTCTTCTTATAGAGAGAAGCCATTCCCACCAGGCCTAGTGTGTTGGCCTGATCTCTGGGTAGGGTGCTTGCCTTTCTGTTCTAAGCTGCCCTGCTAAGCTGACTGGAAGGCATCTCCTTCACTCTTACAGCAGGATTGTTTAGGGATAGGATGGACAGAGATGTGAAGAGGGGGAGGGGCGACCAGGCAGATGAGTAATGCAAGGAAAATGGAAATGAGTGGATGAAGAGTGTGCTTCAACCCAAGCCCATAACCCCAGCCAGACTCTGTGTAGGGTGTGCTTTACCAACCCAAGCCCAGAACCCCAGCCAGACTCTGTGCTCCACCTCAGGCCTACCTCAGCCTCAACCTTCACCTCAGACTGACCTTTTTCTTGGGGCAGAAGAAATGGATCATGTACCACCCTCCCAGTCTTTTATGTAGTGCAGGAGCCAAATACAATGCCTGTTGGCTGAAGACCCCCCCCCTTTGCTGTCTGATTTCCGCATAGCCAGGACAGCATTAGAGGGATTGTGTGCTAGCTACCTCGTGGCTCTTACAGAGTTCTCTAAGAGTTTCAGGCAACTTGGGATTGTTAGGGAAGGACAGAATCTAAGACTCCGTTCTAGAGGTCTAGCTGGAGGCTTCTTCAATCTGTAACCTCCCGTGTCCGGAGTGTTGGATGTGCGACCTCAAGAATCAAGTGGACACCACAGTCCCACCCACACATGGCATGCTGGAACCTTCATGAAATGGCATGTCCAGAGACTGTTTTAAGCCTGCTCGCTTCCTGGTCCCAGCTGCAGCTGTGTGGGGATGAGATGAGGCAGTAGTCTGGGGACAACACAGGTAGCAACTGGGCTTTCTTTAAGGTGATGCCACTCCCACACGTGGCAGGAAATGAGAAGCTGTGGTTTAGTGGTAGAACTCTTTTACTTGATAGGACAGGCAATAGCCTCAGGGAGCCCCAAGGGTTCTGGGAATGATAACCCTGGTTTGCTTCTCTCTCTCCTTGCTTCCTACTCTTCTACCCTGCCTTTCCCTACAGATATCTGGTGAGCATTCCCCGCCCGGCCCAGGGCATGCCCCAGTTCACTTTCGCCTGTTTCTGTGGTCTTCACGGCTTCTGCAAGATGAAGAGGAAGAAGGAAGACGTTCAAAGAGAGCGGGAAACAGCAGTGTGAACAGAGCCAGGGCCCCCTTGTCAGCTCCCAGTGGATCCAGGCCTGAGGCTGCTCACTGCTGTGGAGTTCAGTGTGTGTGTCTTCCACCTTCATTTAACTTGCTTCTGACTAACATGAGGGCATCAACCTCCTGAGCCTTCTTATGGCCGCCCCTATTCGCTTCCAATCTTCTGTGCTCCTGTAGAGAGGCTTCCGCCACACAAGGGGATTTCCGGGACCTGCCTCATGCCTTCTTCAGCAGACTGGGCAGCCTGCGACCAAAAGATGAGGCTCCCAAGCTCTTCTCAGGGTTACTCCTCCCATGAAGCTAATGTGGCCTTGGGAGAGGAAAGTAGCTGTTCTTGCAAACTTTGGAGGGCTCGATGTAGGGACACCACCTCCACACACAAGATGGAGTTTCTGCTGGGGCTCCAGGGTCTCAGTCCCCTCCCTGCATCCTCTTGGGCCAGGTGGGCCAGGACTGAGGTTGGAGGCCAGAGTTAGACACTTGAGGGACCAGGCAGTGGGTGACAATGTGTCACAGGTCAGTCTTGTCTCAGTTCTGGCCCTGGCCCACCAGCTTCCTGTAGTGCTCACAGATGTGGGGAGGCCTTCCCCCAGGCACTAAGCTCCTCAGGGACTGTCCCCCAGATCTAGGCCAAACCACTACCCCCATTTTGTTCCTTCATCCCCTGTTCCTCTCCTCTCCTTGGGAAGCAGGAGAGGGTACTAAACTGGCATGCAACACCTTCAGAGGACTCTTGGGTCGGAGAACCCTAGGACTGTCCTTGGCTTTTCCCTTCATCTTCCTAGCCCGCTGTCGACCTCCTGCGTCAGGATCTTGCGCCCCGCACTCATTTCTAGGAGTTCAGAAGCAGAAGAAGCATTTCCTCTCCTCTTCCTCCTCTCTCCTCCCTTCACCCTCCTCCCCTGGCCTTGTTGTTGTGCCCGGATCTCTCAGGTGCTAGACAGAGCTGGGAATTAGGAACAAACTCTAGCAATAGAAGCACGTTTCGGCAGCTTCCGGTCTGCTAGCCTGCTGCTCTCCTCTTGGGAACAGTTCATCACGGAAAGGAGTCACGTTCCCACCACCGGTGGGGGGCAGAACAGATAAACAAAGCCTGGCAGGAGGGTCAGAATCCAAGATGGAGGAAGGCCTGAACTCAGTGAGGACCTCTCAGCAAATAGGGTGCCCCTGGTAAGGATGTTTCAGGTTGTCTTGGTAAGACTGATCACAGCCAAGAGGCTTCTCCCTATTCTCCACTGGCTTTTCACATCTTCCCGCCTGAACCACCCGATGTCTGCTATTTTCTTTTCTATTCAAAGACTCCTAAACAAATCCTTTCCTCGGGGAAACAGCAAGCGTCTGCAGCAGAGGCCAGTGGGGTCACAAGGAACAAAGCAAACTTCCAGTTTTCTCTCAGACAGTGGAGTCCTTGGGCGAGGCAGAGTTGGCAGAAACATTTCTGGGGTGTATGTTGTTACTGAAGCTAGAGATCCCTCCCTGAATGTTGCTAGCTGAGGCCTGCCTTCCAGGCTGCAATCAGAGAAGTCTCTCTGGAACTGGAGGATGAAATCATATCCCCGACACTAAGAGGCATTGGGTGTTATGTCCCAACCACATAGGCTCACCCAGAGGACAGGTCAGCGAATGGAGAGCTTAGGTCTGGAAAGGGTAACAAGGGGGCAGCTCTCCCATGCTCACTTCACAGCCTTTGGCAGGGAGGCAGCGCCACATGTTGGCAGAGAGCTGACTCGGAGAGTTGCTTACCCCACGAGGGTGTCCTTGGTGTAGGAGGGACACTGGATATCTCAAGCCCTTCCTTTAGGCTCCTGGGTGGTTCAAGGTTCTTTGAGTGTATGCCACCCCCCACCTTTGCAGACAGCTGCCCTTCCTCTCTTCTTCCTGGGTGAGGTGGAGCCATGGTGCAGTAGGCATGGCTTGAGTAGGAGGCAGTAGTAGCATCTAGCAAACACGCTTATTATTTTGACTCTTCTCAGGGAGATGGGGAGTCTACTCCTCCCAGCATCTGGGGAGGGGAAAGCAGCCGGAAACCTGTTCCCAGTGCAGCTTGCTGCCTGGGTTCTGTCAATTTGCTATATTCTGCTTAAAGTTCCCTTCACTCTGCCTGAGGGAAGGCCAGCCCACAGGTTTTCAGACTCTACTGAGGTGGCCCTCTTTGTTCTTAGGGTGAGGCAGGTATGCACACGTTTGGTTCTTTCAGCATGGCACTCTTCCCTGGAGGGTGGGCTCTGCGTCCCCCACTTTAACACAGATTCCGCCTTGTGGACTATGGAACTACTTATAAATGACTGTTGGGGTTCTTGGGACTTGAATGTCCTCTAATCTGACCCAGGACACCCAAGGACTCCTTGTCTTCAGTTCAAAATAGTTAATTAGAATGTTCTTTCCTTTCTTCGCTCCTGCAGGAGGCAGTATATGGATCCATAGAAATATATAGAACAATTCAAAGAAGAAAGTAAAAAGCAGTAATTTAACTGGCGTAGACATAGGAGACACAAGGAGCCCTGAGCCAAGAGCAGATCTCCTGTGTTCTAGCCTTGCTTGAGCACCAGTGGTCCTGTGACCTTGGATGAGCCAGGCCTTGTTTCTGGAACAGGTTTCTTCGGTGATAAAAGGGATTGCACTGCTGTACTCTGAGTTCAGGGCTTTGTGGGGTGTCAGGTGTCTTGTGCCTCAGAGGATGTGTTCTGAGGACACCATGGTGAAGAGACAGGCAAATATGAGAAGCGGTGGAGTGTGAGGGAAAGCCCTAGACCACAGCTTCCTCTAGAATGTTCCTCCAGTGAGCGCTGGTACACCTCTCTCTTCCCCCCTACAGCGAGACTAAAGTGAGTGAGTCTGTGGCCTGTGCTGACTCCAGGCGCTGTCTAGGCTGTGACTGCTGTCACCTCTGTGTTCCTATGGCACAGACACTGAAGAGATTCAGATGGGCCTAATCTCTGCTTTGGTTCACTTTGTGTAGCTTCCCACTGCCCATTTCCAAGATGATGCAGCCGCCCTCCCCATCCGTCAGGTGGGATCTGCACAGCAGTGGGCGAGAGACACTGATTCTGTGTGGGTAGCTGCAGTTTTCCCCTAGGGTTCCTCCTGACCACAGAAGCTGCTTCCACTCTCCCACGGATGAGTCCCACACCTGCTTTCCTTTGTATTGGATGTAACTAGATGTGGCTGAAACTTAGAGATGGACCCTTGGTCCCCAACCTCAAAGACAGGCCTTCACCAGGAGAGGACTGGATGGCTGCATTCAGCGGTCTCCTAGCTGTTGCTCTAGGAAGTCCACCATTCATCCTGAAGGTTCTGCTGTGTCTGGCGAGTGATTGGGCTAAGAGCCCCCCAAGAACTTGAGTCTTCCCTAGGAATGAACCTGCTGTGTCTTCGGCAGAAAGGAAGAACAATCGTAGCTGTCACCACCTCCTAAGCTTCAAAGCACACACTGCTAAACCACCCAGGACCAGGGTGCCTGGCTTATCAGAGCAAACCCTCTGGTCCCCCAGCTCTGGAGTGGTTAGTACCCACCATGCCACAGTTGTGGGACAGACCCCTTTTCTAGATTCCTGTGGGATCAGAACCTCGCATGGAAAGAAGACTGTCCACAGGAAGGGTGAACTAGGAGCTGCTCAGAGCAGCCTTAAACCAAAGAAGATATTTCAGAAGCCAGGGGCCCTGGAACCTGGACATTCTGGGCAGAAGCGCCTAAGGTCTAAAGTTCAACGGTTTTCTGAGTGGGCTTCTGGTCCTCTCCTTCCCTGCTGGGGCGGCCTCTCCTCCCTCAGTTCATTCCTATATTCCATCTGAGGGGCGGGAGGAATGCCAGCGGGGGAGATGGCAGGACCTAGACACATCCTCAGGACTCTCCCAGCCTCCCTTGCCATGGCAACGCTGCTATTTTTATCCTGTTGTTCATGATGCTCAAAGCTCTGACTTGCTCTGTTCCAGAGAGCCCAGCTGCCTTCTGCCCTCATCCCTCAGCCTAGCACCTCCTCACAGAGGCCCGAGGAGGGAAAGGAATGCTGGGGAAAGGGGGAAACACTTAAGTCGTCCCGTAGCCAAGGGGACTTTTTGGGTTTGCTGGCTTAAAGAACCAGTTTTGTGTTTTCTGAGAGGTCAGAACTTTGACCAACTGGGGTGACCACTGTCAGGATGTCTTCTCAGTGAGCCAAGACATGCACTGCTGCCTGTATTGGGGGCAGCCAGCGTTCTGAGGAATGTCCTGTTGGTATAAGCAATAACTCTGCTTAGCTGGTTACAGCAGTCAGATAACTTGGTGTTGCTGTGGAATTTAAATTACTTCCCTTCTGTCCCTCTCCCAAAGAGTGAGGGCAAATGCATTTGTGTCTTTGTTTAGTTAATCTCCCCGAAGCAAGGCAGCATATATTCTCCAGGCTAGGAATCAGACTCCCTCTAACTTAGCCATATTCCCTTCAGGAAATTGAGGTTCCACCTCCAGGCTCCTGCAAGGTGCTGGGTATGAAGCCCCAGATCTCAGAACTATTAGACAAAGGTTCTCCTGCTGAGCTACATCATTAGCCTGCAGTGTAACGATGCCCTGGAAGGCAGCATTTAGTGAGAGACATTAGCTGTTCCTTCTGCTTCTCCTCTAAGGCCCAGCCTTTAATTGTCTTCCTGTGTCCCGAGTTCCACCACAGTGGCAGGGAATCCCTGAGAATCATTGGTGCTAATGGCCATCTATATGCTCCTATGTCAATCAGTGAGTTGTGAACTCGGCATGTGGGGTGGCTGGGTTACGGGGTGCATTTTGTATATGTCCCCAACAACTCGACCCTGGAAACAGGTCCAGATCTTAATCCAGAAGACAGCAATCTACATCTTGTTGACCTCTGCTTCGGTTGAGTTGATTCCTGAAAGGTTCTTTTTCTTAGTGTGACTGAGACCCATTTACAAAGCCTCGGTTTCGTTTTGGCCCTAGTTGCACGGTTTCCGAAATCTATGCATCTGGAGTAAGCACTTTTCTGGTTGCCACTGAAAAGCATGCTGGCAGATTCTGCTCAAATAATTGCTGTAATAAACACACTTTATTATGTCCCTTTGCAGCAAGTGAATTATGTTGTCAAGGCTTGTGGGGCGTTTGTGTTGATTTCACACTGTAGTACACAGCAGCAGAAGTCAAGTGTGTTTCCCCCATCTGCGAGGAGGGAGAATGGAGCTGGGCAGCAAAGTCGGGAGTGATGAGGCCTGGAGGAGCACTGGGGACCACCTGGGGCCCTGGTATGGTACTCTGAATCCCTTTTGTACTATCTGTAAACTGAGGGGAAGTCAACCTCCTGCCTCCTAGGAACTAGTGGGTCAAACTGACCGGCGCCGCAAAGGGGCAGTGGTTTACTGCACTGTGATCTCACGGCTCACAGCTACTTCAATATAAAATAAAAATCTTTGCTTGGGCTTCTCAGAACTATTGACAGGATGCACAATTGTTAGCCTTGCAAGGGAAGATGGAGGCACGTTTGTAACAGAGATAGCCAGGTGGTATGAATTATACCACCTGAAAAAGAACTGTAGCGAGCGAGACTCCACTTGGATTGAGGGGACCAGGGCAGAGATTCTATTTACTGTGAAGAAACGTGGACCTAAGAAGGGACAGACAGAGAACCTGAGCCATCAGCCCTTAACCTCAAAGCCAGTCTCCTCTAAGGAAGGAACAGCTGTAGATGAATTGATTAACTTGGGCCTCGAGATAGGATCTTTTTCTACTGCCCAGGCTGGCCTGGGGATATACTGTGTTACCTTGACTGGCCTCAAACATTTGATCCTCCTGAGCTTCTAGAAGACTGGGCATGTGTGGCTTTGTAGGCAGCAGTGTGCACTGACTGTTCGTGGCCAGGGTGGCTCTCTTTTTCTGGCACAGCTGCCGTAATGCCTGGCACAAAGTAATGGAAATGTTCAAGGCTTGCCTGGGACAGGCCTACATCTTGTGTTTTTGGTTCAGGGTCGTCTTGCTTGACTGCCCCAGCCCCTCCGCTCTCTGCATTCTGCTTTTACTCTGAGGAAATGTGTGCTGTTGTCCACTGAATTCATCATCAGTATCAAGTCCTGACCCTGAGCAGAGTGCTGTGGGAGCCACTGCAGGAGAAACAGGAAGTCAGCCAGTGCCCCCGCTCTGTAGGAATTCGCAATATGACAGAAAACAACGTGACAAAGCTCAAGGAATGCCAGACCCTCTAGGCAGAGTTCAAGCAAAATGCTTCGGGGCTTGAGAGCCAGGAAAAGCCTCTCAGAGGAGCTGGGCCTTGGAGGCCAGGTACACAGGCAAAACCCACAGTGATCTTGCCATCCGATACTGTGGGAACCTCTTCTGTCACAAGTGGGTCCTATTGTTCCCAAGTTCCTCTCCGCTCTCAAAGTCTGACTCCTGGCATCTCATTCGTGCTTGGACTTAATGCTTGGGATTAGAATCCAGGAGGGAGGCGAATAATGAGTGGCTAACAGACATTTATTCCCCAGCATTGGTGACTGCATCAGAAGTTCTCCTGGGACAGGTTTTGCTAGGAAGGAGAGAAAGAACCCGAGAGCAGAATTGGGAGGGATGGCACAGTGCACTTGCCCCTCTTAGCTGGGTGGTGGCGCACACCTTTAATCTCAGCACTCAGGAGGCAGAGGCAGGAGGATCTCTGTGAGTTTGAAGCCAGCCTAGTCTACAAAAGCTAGTTCCAGGACAGGCTTCAAAGCTACAGAGAAACCCTGCCTCGAAAAACAAAGAAACAAAGAGCACTTGCCACTTTTGCAGAGGACCCGGGTTCAGTTCTCACCCCCTACAGGAGGCAGCTTACAACTGCTTGTAACTTTCAGGGGATCCAGTATCCTCTTCTGGCCTCCTCAGGCACATGGTGCTCATAACATACCTGAGAGCATCAGCGGGCACCTAGCCAAGGGCACAGGACACTGGACAGGGAAGGAGGCAAAGACCAGCCAGCTGGACTCTGTCAGAATTGTACCTGACTGGGCCACAAATACTCGAATGTAACCTTGTTTATGCTCTAGTCCTCCTTCCTCCCTCTCTTTCCAAAGACACCGTACACTCTCGCTCCTTCCCCTCTGTTGTTGGTGATAAGAAATGGAGAAAGACAGCAGTTGACACACTCTAAGTGTCCTTGGTGGTCTTGGCTTTAGCTTAGATGAAACACTGGTGGCCAGATAGGCAGACTTCGGTGTTGTCAATCCTGTTTCCTACCCCTAGAGAATGGTGGTTGCTGCTCTTCACCCTCACCTAGGTAAGGATTAGCTTCCGGTTCACATCTCAGTGTCCTACCAGATGAGGCAGCCTACTGAAGTCACTTCACCTCCCACACCTCCGCTGCCCACCTGTAGGATGCAAACAGTCACACTGCCCCTTGAGCTTTTGTGAGTACCATCAGGTAACATACTGGGGTGCTTTCCTAATACCTGACTCTGGGCAGGTAGGTGTTTGAGATGCAATAACTGAGACACTCGGTTGGAAGCATTACAAATGACCGGTGTGTCGTTAGTGTCTCTCACATGCTCCACCGCAGCTCGCACAGTGCTGGATGTAGAGGAGAGACTCAGTAAATGCAGGCCAAACTGAACTGAAGACAAGTAGGTGTGGGGGTGTGTGGGTAGCTGTGCACGCCTGCTGATCCCAACACTAGGGAGGTTGACACAGAAGGACTGTGAATTCAAGGGCCACCTCTGGTAATTAGCAAGATCCATCTCAAAACAACAACAAAAAATAGGAGTAGCTAAACAACCTCTTTTGTCAGGTAACAGACAAGACACAATGTATCAAAACATTTGCCCCCAACCGCAAGGTGGTGCGGTGTGGTATGTTGACTTCCGCTGCAGTGCGCCTAGTGTCCTGTAGGAGTCGCTCTTGCCATCTCAGCCTCTGCGGAGCCGGGGCTAGAATTGGCACGGGGGATGGGGAAAAAGCACGAAGGGAAAACAGCCCCACGCGTCACTCACATATTTACATCTCAACTGTCAAAATAGTTATTTTTAAGCCGAGTTCCGTCTGCTACGAGTTTAAAACCAAGCTGTGCGTGGGTGGCCTAATGCGCGTGCGTAGAGCCTGGGACCAGGGAGGGTGCGCTCGGGGTTTGGAGTTTGTAGGGGTGTGTGCAAGCATGTAGGAACTCTTCTTATGACCATTTTAATCTTGGTTGTGGACACTCAGTTCCTGTGTTTCCAAGAATGATGGGCGGGTTGCTCCTGTCCCAAAGGAACCAACCACACATGCCTGCAAGGCCAAGAGAAAAATCTGTCCAGTTTTCAGGTCCATGTGGTCCTGGTCCCTGACAGCTCTCCACCTGTAAGTTTTCTGCAACCTTACTCTCCTAGCCACAACGTGGGTTCATTTCCCTCTCCCAGAAAGCCACCAGAGCCTCTATATCCAAGCCTGAAGTTGAGAACTTGGGCCCACAAGCACTGGCCCGTTAGCCCTTCTTCCTACATGAATTCTATATGGGCTGCTCAGCCACGGCGTGGGCCTGAAGCCAAGGACCCTTGGGTCAGTCAGTAGCAGCGTTGCTCCTCGATGTCAGGAATTCATTTTTCTCTACGAAGAGAGGAGCGCACGGATTTGACGCTCCGGATGCTCTGTCTCTCTTGCTCACCGCTCAGGGGCAATGGGATTTGAGACAGACGCTGGCTGGCCCCGCTGCCATCAATATGTGTCCCGGCCCCGTCCAATGTCTGCTGTGTAATGAGGAGCGCTTTGGAATGTCACCTCCATTAATGGGGAGGCGACACCTGTGCACAGCCAGAGCCACCTCTCTGTCTTCATTAGGCAGTCCGAGGCCTAGCTGCAGGCTGCTCTGGCTGGCTGACAGATGACAGGCAGAGGAGCGAGAGCAGCGGACTCCCGCTGTCCAGGATTCATTTGCAGACAATGACCCCAAATGCCCCCTCCCCCAACAAACACCAAAATGACAGCTGAGAAAAATGTCCTTCAAGAACGAGGTGCGGCAGCAAGGACAGTTCATAGCTAGAAAGCAGGCTAAAGAGAACTGAAGAGCCATTTCTTGGGCTGGGTGCCCTCCTTGCTGCTGAGCTCCCATTTGGGTTGTGATGTGGGGGTCTCTGCCTCATTGTCCCAGCTATTGTCACTTTTTTTTGTCTCTTCTAATAAATCTGTTGCAGCATGAGATGAGAATATGATCTGATTCTAGACTTCTCTCCAGCCCAGGCCTACATGTAACCTCCCAGCAAACCCCTGTACCCTTTAATTCTTGGCATTCTTGTCCTCCTGACATAATGGGACAGTAGCATGAGCGGTGCCACAGACTGGCAGGAGACGTTGACATAACTTCTCAGGGGACCCCTTTCTTCTTAAAATCTGTCAAAAAAAAAAAAAAAAAGCTAGCAGGAAAAGGCCAGCGACTGGAGAGATGGCTCAGAGGTTAAGAGCTGCTCTTCCAGAGGACCCTGGTTCAATTCCCAGCACCCGTACATAGCAGCTCACAGCTGTCTGTCACTCCAGTTCCAGGGGATCCAAATCCTCCACTCACACAGACACATATGCAGGCAAAACACCAATGCACATAAAAAATATTAGGTGGCTCAGAGGCTGAGCGCCGACTGCTGTTCCCAAGGTCCCGAGTTCAAGAGCAGCTCGCTCTATGTAAATAATTGGGGGAAAAATATTAGAAAGAAGAAAGGAAAAAAGAAAAGGCCAGCACAATGGCATCTGTCTACAATTGCAGCTCTCAGAAGGCTGAGCAAAATAATAAGTCCAGGCCAGCCTGGCCTATGTCGTGGTACCCTGTCTCAATAAGTCAAAGCAGGGATCTTGAAAGACCAGGATTTGAATTTCAGAACCCACATAGCAGCTCAACTGTGACTCCAATTGCAGATGACCTGATTATTTCTTCTGGCCTACATATAAAATTAAATATGTATATACAATAAAAATAATTTAAAAAAATTAAGCAGGGCTTGGCAGATGACTGTGCAAGCGTAAGAACATGAGTTTGAGTCCCCAGTACCTGTGTAAAAACTGCATATGTCGGGCTGGAGAGATGGCTCAGTGGTTAAGAGCATTGCCTGCTCTTCCAAAGGTCCTGAGTTCAATTCCCAACAACCATCTGTAATGAGGTCTGGTGCCCTCTTCTGGCCTGTAGACATACACACAGACAGAATATTGTATACATAATAAATAAATATTTAAAAAACTGCATATGTCTGTTGTCCCAGTACTGGGGAGGCATAGGCAGGAAGACTGGCCCCCATTGTCCATGCAGTCTGGCTGAATTGGTGAACTCCAGGTCCAGTGAGAGACTGTCTCAAAAAATAAAACAAAGAGGGGCTGGAGGGATGGCTCAGCCACTGAGAGTACTTGACACCCTTTCAGAGGACCTGGGATTGATTCCTAGCACTTCATGGCAGTGTACAAACATCCCAAAACTCCATTTCCATCCTCTTCTGGCCTCTGCGGGAACAAAGCACACATGCAGTACATACATTGCACTTACATATATGCAGACAAAACATTCATACACGTAAACTAAAAATAAATAAATTAAAAAAAATAATGTGAAAAGAACATAGAATCTGATGTTCTTTCCCAGAAGACTGCTCGCATCCACTGACCTCTAACTCCACACACATGCAGATGTACATGTGTGCTCACACATGTGCGCACAGCCATATGAATGCACGCATGTCACATGCACACTTGCATGCACGCTCACACACATGGGAGGGGACTATTGTGAACTTGAATTCAGCTGGTCTACAGTGTGAGACTCTGCCTATGAAGAGGACTGGAAAGATTGTTTATGAGGAACTGAGTTTGATTCCCAGAATCCACATGTGTGTGGTTGTAAACCCAGTGCTGGGGATATAGAGACTCTGGGGTTCCTTGGCCAGTCAGCCTAGCATAGCTGGTGAGCTTCAGGCTAGTAAGAGACCATGACTCAGATCAGGTGGTGGTGCACACCTTTAATCCCAGCACTTGGGAGACAGAGGCAGGCAAATCTCTGTGAGTTCAAGGCCAGCCTGGTCAATGGTGTGAGGTCTATGACAGCCAAGGCTGTGAAGAGAAATCCTGTCTCAAAAAAAAAAGAACAAACAAAACAAGAGAGAAAGAGAGAGAGACCCTGACTCAAACAAAAACCTCCAGGTGTGGTGGCGCACACCTGTAATCCCAGCACTTGGGAGGCAGAGGCAGGCGGGTCTTTATAGGCTTGAGGTCAGCCTGATCTACAGAGGACAGTCAGAGTCCCATAAAAAACAAAAACCAAGATGCACAGCGACTGAGGACTGACATCTGAGGTTGACCTCTGGCTTCCATCCATATGGACACATACACACAGATGGGGAGAGAGAGGAAGGAGGAGGAGGAAGACTCAGAAGTCTCAGAGATGAAGCAATCTTATATTCAATTTTTATTAGAAACTCATTAAAGAAAATCTTCGTTTAAAAAAAGTATCCCGATCACTCTAGGTGGTGGGAGGTAGAGGCGTACTTACTTCAGCTGGGGTGGGGCTCCGCTGGAACTGCCTGTGGTAACTGCTGATCCAGACGATGCATGGCAGCTGGTTTCTTCACTGAGGAACTGGGGTTAGAGGTGAGAGTGGCCTCACTTACCAGGACCTAACTGTGAAGGGCAGCTCTGTGGGAGTCTGAATCTCCTCTATAGTCTCTCTTTCCTGTCGTGAGGAAAGGTACCCCCATCTACTGAGATATTTAAACACACATCTGAATACCTCCCCTCCCTGCCTTGGGTCAACCACCAATTCCTATTGACTCTTTCTTCCGAATCCCTTTATGTGGACTGCTCCTGTCTGCCACTGTCTGAGTCCAAGGACCCTTTCCCACCCTTCACTCCAGGCCCCTCTGCTCTTCACTCTGCTGCTCTAGGCACCCCGACTTTCCCATCACCCCTGGACCATAAGTATCCTCCTCCTGGGTTTCCCCTTCCTCTCCGAAATCCTGCCTCCATATTGTTCTATGAAAGCTAGTTCATCCCTTTGCTTGCTGGTCTGCCTCCTCCTCCTAAGCCAAGACCTCCAGTGGGCAGGAACCTCGGGCTTATTTACACATGAATTCATAGCAGCAAGGACAGCGGCAGGCATGTAGTAAAACACAGAAATATTTATCAAATAAATGAATGAATGGACAGCTGTAACCTAATGACACCCATGCTCCTGGCTCGGCAGCATCCTTAGTGTCCTCTCCAGAACAGCGAGGTGCCCTCAAATGCAACTGCCATTCTGTCATTCCTCTGTCCAAAGCCCTTTGGTGACAAGATGTTGACACCTGCTGAAGCAAGGCAAGTGTTGGCTTCATTATATGTGAGTGTCCTTTACATCCCAGAATATGTATGCTCAAGTTGTTTTAAAATCACGGGAACAAACAGAAGCCCTCCATCAAACTTTCAGAGCTCTCACCGTCCCAGGATAAAGTCACAGAACTCCTAGGTGTGCTTCTGAGGCCATTTGCAGACCAACCCCCACCGGTTAGCCTTGCTGGCTGTCCAATCACCTTCCACCCTGGCGGTACTCAGGAAACATTCCTGTTTCTCTGTTCCAGCGGCAGTCATGACTCCCTGGAACTGGTGTTTCTGTTTCCTTTGGTGATGACAGAACTGACTAGGCCACGTGTGTTTCCAGACACCAGTGTCCAGCAGGAGATCCCCCTCAAGTTACTCTAGGTGCATGGACCTCATTTGTCCTCTGTTCCTTGCTGCTCCTTTCTGGTTTCTTTCGCCTCCTTGCAGTTCAAAAGACAGGAGTCTAGGGCTGGAGAGATGGCTCAGAGGTTAAGAGCATTGGCTGCTCTTCCAGGGGTTCTGAGTTCAATTCTCAGCAGCTACATGGTGTCTCACAACCACCTATAATGAGATCTAGTGCCTTCTTCTGGCATGTGGACAGAACAGAACACTGTATACATAATAAATAAATCTTTAAAAAAAGATTCAGAGTGTAATGTCTTTGGTGACTAGAGCTCATCCTAGATGTCCTTTTAAACCTCATCTTAACTCAAACTTCCTGCATGTGGCTTTGTGCCCCACATCTCTGGCCGTGGGCAACAGCCAGGTCAGGAGGCCAGAACCGGGTCAGTGTTGAGAAGCAGCTTGGAAAGCAGAGTGGATGGGTAGCTTCCTATCTTTCTGCAGCAGTGAAATCTTCCCTTAGAGAGCACTATTTCCAGGGTTTCCCATAAACTCCCCAAGTAACACAGGCTATTGCATTGCTCCTGGCTGGCCACAAGAGCTTGACAGAAAGACCCTATTGTTGAAGACACCATCCACGTTAGTCACAGGACACGGAGAACTCAAGCTGGTGTTGACTAGGAAGCTGGTGTTGACTGGGGAGACCTTTCAGCCAGCTTCCATAGCACTCCTAGAAAGTGCTATGCAGGTTGCTGGGGGATGGTAATCATTGATATCTGTCTCCTGCAGTTGCGCCTCCTGTGAGTTACAGTAACAACAGACCTGGCAAAGCACCGCCAGGGGTGCAGTAGTGGCATAATGTCATGGGAACAACCAGCTGCCTCCTGGTCGGATTGAAGGGCCACTCCACCAGACGAAGCTCACACTTGGTACCGTAAATCTGACCGGGGATCCATAGCTTGGGAGCACACTGGCCTCAGGGTGAATCTACTGCAATTCTTATACTAAATGGCATAGTCTCTAGCTGCCTTCCAAATTCCCATCTCTGGACCCAGAGATCAGTGCAGCTCTCAGACATCATCAGAGCAGTCTCTGTGCAGTGGGTGGTGGTTAGCAGAAGCTCACAGCTGGTCGAAGGGTAGGAAGTGTCTGTGGAGTATTCAGTCACAAATGGGGCATCTAAATCATACTCCTTTCCCCCAAAGCTCAGGGTTCATTGTGGAAGAGGGACCAGAAAGATTCTAAGAGAGACTGGGGAGAACCAGAAAAACAAAAACAAAAGCAAGCAAGCAAACAAACAAAAAACAGTGTGCTTTAGACAGAATGGGACCATTGTATTCATGAACACAGCAGCTGCCAAGATTAATCAATATTCCAACATAGAGGCTCCTAAGCCACACCCCCAGCTGAGGAACTATATTGTCACTGGGTGACTTCTGGGGGAGAGGCCAGTTTTGTTTTCTTTTTCTTCTTCTTTTTGTTTGTTTTGTTTTTGTATGTTCATAACCTTGGAGCCTGTCCTTGAACGCACTCTGGAGACCAGGCTGGCCTCTAACTCCCAGAGATCCGTCAGCCTCTTCTGGGATTAAAGACAGTACACTGCCACCGCTCAGCAAGGCCAGTTTTCTTTAAGAGTGTGGCCCCCTGATAGGTCAACCATGCTCTAGTGGTTGGCCCCACCCTATGACTACATGGGTAACACACTTTAGACCCAGTGGGTTTAAAAAAAAAGGGATAGGAAGGAGTGGAGAGTGGAGGGGTGGGGAGTAGATCTAAGAGGAACTGGGGGAGAATATGATCATATCTATTGTATGCTCATTCACAAGGAATTAATAAAAATATATTCAGAAGAACACAATTTTTGTAGAGTCCCACAAGCAAAGCAATGACAGTGGAGTTCCTGGGGCTGGCTACCTTTCTGTGTCCCCACTGCTCTTCAGTCATCTCTGATGACTCCTTGGGTTAGTGAACGCTTGCATGAAAAGCACTAGGAAAAAGCTGGGTGCTGTGGCACGCTCCTGTAATCCCAGCGCCCGGGAGGCAGAGGCAAGAGGCAGGTGGATCTCTGAGTTCCAGGACAGCCAGGGTTACACAGAGAATTCCTGTCAGCACCACAGCAAATCAGTAAGGATGCTTTAAAACAAGGTTTATTTTTACGTCTGTGCGTTTTGCCTGATGCCCTCGGAGGGGAGAAGAGAACACTGAATCTTCTGGGACTGGAGTTACAGATGTTTGTGAATCTCCATGTTGATGATGATCATCCACCATCTCCCCCTCCCCCCCATCCTCTTTAAGATCAGCCAGTACTACTAACCGCTGAGCGGGTTCTGTAGGTCCTGCACATGCTTTCTTTCTTTTTTTTTTTAATTTATTTATTATGTATACAATATTCTGTCTGTGTGTATGGCTGCAGGCCAAAAGAGGGCACCAGATCCCAGATGGTTGTGAGCCACCATGTGGTTGCTGGGAATTGAACTCAGGAACTTTGGAAGAGCAGGCAATGCTCTTAACCTCTGAGCCATCTCCCCAGCCCCCTGCACTTGCTTTCTTAAAACCACATTTGCTGTTGCGTTTATACAGTGGCCTTTAAGTGACTTTCTCTTTTGTTTCACATGTATTTGTTGGGATTTTCCCCCCTCCCCATATCTCTTAGTGAAACGTCCCCTCCTGGCCTTCACCATTCTGGTCCGCCATGTTTTTATTCCCTTTCCCTGGTCCAGGTAGCTCCCTGGGAGCAGAGACTCCACCTTATTCCCCATCTCTTCTTCCACACCATGATGCCAGGGGCTTAGGCTGCCTGCAGGCAGGAGTCTGTCACCATAGAGGCCCCTGCCACCACACAGTCCCTCCAGCAGTCTCCTGGTCTGTCCAAGGTGAAGTTCTGTGGCATCAACCCCTCTTCCCGCACTCCTTTGCCCAGGTGACGGGGCTCCAAGGCTATTAGATAATTTTAATATCAGCCTAAGAAAGATTAATTAGGAAGGCACATTTTTAGTTTTTTTTTTTTTTCTCTTTTGAAACAGGGTTTCTCTGTGGCTTTGGAGCCTGTCCTGGAACTAGCTCTGTAGACCAGGCTGGTCTCGAACTCACAGAGATCCACCTGCCTCTGCCTCCCTAGTGCTGGGATTAAAGGCGTGCGCCACCACCGCCCGGCAAGGAAGGCACATTTTTAAAAGGTGCCATTAATCCCAGAGACAAATAAGAGAGACTGTGGATTATCTGTGTCACTGCAGCCTTCAGGTAGGGTATAGACTCGTGCAGATTTACTTTTGAGGCGTAGGCCTGTCTGAACACACTGAGTGTACTCCTTTCTGAGACAAGGGACAGGAAGAAGTGGAGTCTCTCTGAGGGAGCAGAAGAGACGTTCCGTGCGGGTGTCCTTTCCGGGCTGCCATGTAGCCCCTCAGGTAGCTTCTAGACTTTTTTCAGCTGCACACCCTTCACTCTTTCTCACCCTGTTTAATCTACCCGGGACGTTAGAGCACATCCCACTTAGGAACTTCTAAATGTGCCTGGGGAAAGGCCAAGCCCCTCAATGTAGCCCACAAGAACCCCGCAGTTGGGCCCCACATGGTCTGGCTGGTTTTCCTTCTCATTCAGGCTCTCGTGGCTGTCTCCCAAGCTCCTGTGACAAAGCAGAGTTTCTGGAAGTCTCAGGCTGAATGACACTTTGGGGGCTTTCCTGTTGACACTTACCTTCTTCTCTTTTAATGATCTGTATTCTTCTTCTCCTAACAGAGATGCCGAGCTCTTCAACGGTACTCTTGCATTTCATTTATTTATTTATTTTTTTGTCTCCTTTCCCCTTCCTTGACTTAAGCCAAGCGCCGCACCGGCTCTGCTACCAGAGACGATCGATAACTTGTTGAGAGAAATTCGTCAGTTCTGGCTTTCCAAGGTGATGACAGTGGGCTTTGCTTACTGAGACCCAAGCTCCCCCAGCCTCCACGGAGGAGTGATGGATCTAGCTAGGAATACCTGAGGGCTTGGCTGCTGTAACCCGGTCCCCTGGCTGCGGCTCTGTGGCAGGTGGCTTCAGGGGACAGAGCTGAGTTGGTGAATGACTCAACCTGAGACTGACAGCTGCTGCTCTCTGCCTCGGCTGATTTTCCCCTTTGCAAACGGTTATTGGCAATTGAAACCGCAAATCTACTTGCTGCTCCCCTACGTAAATTACATTTACATTTAAATTGTGTATTCTTCCCAAGAAGGAGGGGAGTAAATAAGAGGCAGATTAGGCTTGAGGAGAGGAAATTGTGCCCCATATCAAATCTGAGACTGAAGTGACATCTGGCTTTTACTATTTCCATTATTTTGGTTTAATAACAGCATGTGGCATTAAGGGAGGAGAAAATTGGATCTACATTTTAATAAAAGGAGGAAACTCAGGATTTAGATACCTTATCGAATTGAATACCTAGTCGATTGGCAATTAAACTCGCCTCAAAAATGGGATAAAATGTCGTCACAGCTTTGGAGAGAATGAAAACAAAACAAGCCAGTGCCCAGAACCACAAGGCTAAGACTGACAGGAAGGCTGGGCGCATTGGCACCAACTGTTTCAGGACTTCACCGGGCACGGGGATTCTCAGACGGAGCAGGGCTGACAATGGCACCATGCATATGCATGAGGGGGAGCTTCACGAGCATGGTCTGTCTGAAGACAAGCACACAAAACAGGGAGCTCACGCCAGAGATGGTGTCTGGAGTCGGCTGAGTTTAACCCTACGGGTTTCCAGTTCCGGGGGTCTGACCACGAACACGTCTCACAAACGTCTGTCTCCTTCCAACGGTCTCGCGGTTGAAAACGGAAGTGCTTCCACTTGCTGCCCGATTTTTGTTGAAAGCAATTTTGGGCCATGTAAACAAAATGCTTCCGCATCTTAATAAGTCAAGCCTATCGTTTATTTGCTTTCATTGAAACAAATGTGTCAATTTTCCAAGTCTTTGTCTGGTGAAGTCAGTGTTTGGATGTTGATAAATGATCACATCGTGTGTTTGGAAGCTGGGGCTCTATTCAGAACGTAGGAGTTGGGAGCACTCACGGTCTGGGAGCACTCAGACCGCCTTCCTAGCCGTCCACCCCAAGATGCTCCGCTCTTTCCCAGGGCCTGGAAAAGGCTGAAATTATAGGACTACAATTGAAGGGTAAAGGGGGTGGATCCTCCAGGCGGAAACTCTGAGGCCAGGGCTCAGAAATAATTAAAATAATGGAAACCCATAGGATTTCCTGGGTGCCAAGTACTTTATGTGTTTTAATTCACGAAGGCCTCATGCCCGTCTCATGGGGGAAAGTTCCAGCTGTCATTGGCACTGCAGATAAAGGGAGAACTCAGTCATATGCAGATGGTGAGGGATGGAGCTGGGGTTCGAGTCTAGACAGGCCGTTCCTCTGTTTTTTTTTTTTTTAAACCCTTTCAGATGGCTCCCTTTTCCCTGGAGTTTAAGGAGCACATTGTGTTTTCTCAGTTACATTTTGTCTCACATAATTGTTTTGAAAGCCACAGCAGTTTTGCTTGAAAGACTCCAGCTACTAGTATGACGGCTCTTTCCCTAAAATAAAGCAACAGTAAGACCTAGGTTTTGCAATGTAATGATATGGCTCAGCTGCCTTGTGGGGATCCGGAGAATGGAATGAGACATGAACGTGTTTTAAAGAGGTCTAAACCATGAGACTTCGGTACGCTCAGAACATACCCTCCATCCCCAGTCTTCCTTTTTCTTTCTTCTATTAAAAAAAAATCTATTGCACATGTATGTGTGATATGTTTGGACAGTCGCATGCCATAGTGTGGGTGTGGTGTGGAGGTTGGAGGATGGGCAATTTCCAGGTCTCCTAGGAATGGAAGTCAAGCCATTAGGCTTAGTGGCAAGTGACTTTACTTGTTGAGCCCTCTTGCCAGCCCTGATTCTTTTTTTTTATTCTTTTTAAAGTTTATTTATGTCTATATTTTTTAATGTTAAGAGTGCTCTGTCAGCATGTACACCTGCATGCCTCAAGGGGGCAGCAAATCCCTTTACAGATGGTTGTGAGTCACCGCTTGTGTTGCTGGGAATTGAGCACAGGACCTCTGGAAGAGCAGTGCTCTTAGCTGCTATGCCATCTCTCCAGCCCCTGTTTTTTGTTTGTTTTGTTTTTCAAGACAGGGTTTCTCTGTGTAGCCCTGGCTCTTTTGGAACTCACTCTGTAGACTAGGTTGACCTCGAATTCACAGAGGTCCGCCTGCCTCTGCCTCCCGAGTGCTGGGATTAAAGGCGTGCACCACCATAAAAATCCTTCACGTGGACCGATATCTCTTCCACTTTCTGGTTTCCCTGTGAGTCTTTTGATGGTGGCCCGGATGCTGGCATTTGCTTGACTTCTCGTTTCTCCTCCCATGTTTCTTGGCACCATTTAGTCACGTGCAGTTCCTTCCTCCTGTGCGCCATAGTGACTGTAGCCTCTTCAGATCTTGCGCCACGGCACTCCACCTCTGAAGCTAGCCAGTGCCTCCCTCTGTTTGAACTCAGCTTAAGTCCTTCACCTAATTTCCCCATCAGTGTTGCTGGGCCGGAGGGAGGTCGCTGATGTCACACTGTCAGTATTGTGATTACCCTCATATCTAACAGGCAAGGAAGGGACAGTTGTTCCTGGCAACCCTTGGGTGAGTCTCACACAGCTTAGGTAACCGACTCGCTGCCTGGCTGCATAGACTTCCCACAACCATGTGAAGGGGTGAGTGAATTCATCATCCGGTTGGGTCGCATTTGCATGTTTGTCTTCCATATGTGTGTCCCCTCTAGGCAATTGTTTAATGTCACTTGAAATTGATGGGAGCTCTTTGGAAGGTTATTTTTGGGAAGCCAGGGAAACAACAGACAGCTGTTCTCTGGAACAAATGTCGCCGGATGGCTTAAGTGTGCCTCCAATCCCAAATAAATGAATAAATAATAAAAAATAAATAAAAATCTGAGCTGTGAGCCACAGTGCCCTTTGTCTTTCTAGTGTTAGACTGATTTCTGGACACGGCTTCCCAAATGCATGGAGAAGGCAGAAACTAATGTTAACCAAGCCTGCGTTTGCGAAAAGAAGCATAGTTTGAATCACAGAATTACCCAAGCAAGCGTTCCTGAGCACTCTGTCTGTCATGGGTCACAGTTCCCTGGCTTTTTCTAGCTTGTTTACGATGGGCTTCCTAAGTGGACATTGATTGAGCACCAATAAAGGCAAAGCCGTTTCTAAAGTGGGGCGCTGTCTTTCCGTGCTGAGCGCCGAGATTGCTTTCCCTGAAATATTAAAATCCTTGAGACCTGTGAGAAACGAGCCAATATACGAGTCCCACATGGCAAAGCCAGAGAGAAGGCTCCTCAGATGAGTGACTCCACCCTCTCCACGTCACTCCGTGGGTGATGGGGTCCGTTTGGGGAGTGGGAATCAAGAGGTAAAGGGGATATAACTAATTGACTTGAGGCTGAACAGGTTTAGACAGATCAAGACTTCACAAACCTGTTCAATTCAATCTGCGTGGAGGATTGGGTGTTGACTTTTTCCAAATGCCAGTCCATGAGCCACAGTGCTTTCTAGCAGCTAATTAAAACCGAAAACACCGTTAGGCTGACAACATGACAGCCCTTGCCTACGGCCCCACATGGTGGAGGGAGAGAATCCATTTCATAAGATGTCCTCTGACCTCCAGCCGTGCGCTGTGGTACCCACCCATCTGCACAGGCACATTTGCACTTGTGCACAAAATGCATGTAAGAAGAAAATTTTGAATCCTTTAAAAACTGCGTCTCATTGTGCTCAGTGTTAAACTGCAGGAGGGAAAACCGACTGTTGCCAGCTTGCAGTCCTTGACTGCCCTGAGCTTCTGGTAGCCTCAGGAAAAGGAGGGCGCTGATAAATAACTTTCTCACTCACTGAACAAATCTCTCGCACCTCAGTCTTATTTAATTAACGGCTTATCTTCCGGGGCGGGCGCTGGAGTCCTGAGTAGAGTTCCAGGATGAAACTATTTTGCTCATTTTACCCAGGTAAGTTTTCTTACATTAGTTGAGTAAAAACATTAGAAATCACCAATCCCTAAGAACCTCAGGTAGAGTAGAAACCTCAAGTTTTGCCTGAAGACTGCCAATCCCAGCTGGACTCTCAGGCAGCGAGCAGAAGAGGCTATGTGTGCCTTAGCGCCTGCGCTGTGGTATTTACTGGTAACATTGTCTTAATGAATGTAATATTTTCCTGCTCCCAGGAGTCCGCTGTCAGAGAGGAGGCCAGCATCTATCAGTATGGTGGATGTGCAGTGTCTGAGTGACTGTGATCTGCACAAGCAACTGGAGAAGCTTGGATTTTCAGCGGGCCCAATACTGCGTACGTTTACAGTTCATGTTGGGGGGCATTCGTTTGACAAACTACATCCGAAGTCTAAATCAGAAAAGTAGAAGAAGGAGGGACATATGCAGTAAGAGGCACTAAAAATACATAGAGGAAAACAGGAAGCCATATGGAGGGGAGCTGGAACAGACAGCCCCAGGTCCTTACAGACTGGGAAATACAAGGCCAGGGAGGGAGATTTTTGTTTGTATTGTTTTGTTTTGTTTTTGTTTTTGTCGTTTCGTTTTGTTTCAACGCTGAAAATCTAATTATTTTATTAGTCACCTTGGGTTTTCGGATGTAGCCTGTATTTTAATTATCTCTATTCTCATGGACAACCATGTCCCGCTTGTTCTCAGATGTCTTCAGTACCCGGTTACTGATAATCTGTATCAGTATAAGATGTATCTGTATAAGATGTATCCAGTACCTGTTGGTATAATGAGAGCAGTGATTTGAGTGGCTGGGGGGGGGGGTCCACCTCATTGTTGAAAGCCATAATTAGGCAATAATGTCAGGTCCTAGAAGAAAGGCCTGGGTTAGAAAATAACTTTTGAACCCTGTGTATACAACACGGAACAGTTCAATTCTCCATGTTGTTTCTCAGCTTCCACCAGAAAAGCATACGAGAAAAAGTTGGTGCAATTGTTGGTCTCGCCTCCCTGTGAACAACCTGCCATGAAGAGACCCAAAAAACTGCACGGATCTGACCACAGCGATGGCAGTGAAGGTACCTGGCCGTGCTACTAGATGGCAGCTTCCCACTTATTAATACCCTGTCCAGCATGGCTTACACACCGTCAGTGCCGTGCGTGCTGACCTGTGAGATAGCCGTGTGGCCTCTTTCTGCATAGAGCTTATGGAATAACCCCTCAGGCTGCAGAACTCGAGCAGCAATGTCTCTTTCACACAGAAGACATGGCTGGATAAGATGCTGCGGGAAGGACTGGCCAGGGTGCACATCCTTTACTTAACTAGAGTGGGCTTATATATATGGATTCCTTAAAATTAGCTCATATATATAATGTCGGGGTTCCAGCCTCCTGTGAGGTCCTAAGATCCACTTTGTCTTAAATGGGCACATTTCACTATGATTTTTTTTTTGGATTAGGTGATTTCATGCCCAGAAAGAAGGATGAATCTTCTTGTATGTCTCTGAACTTCTCACGTACAAATTGCTGGCAGTAGTTTTGGAGAGAGTGAGTGGTTGGGAAGCTGTGGTCCCTGGAATCCCTTGCCTTGTCTTCCAGTGGCCTCGGTCCCAGCAGCGTGCTGTGCAAAGCAGCGTAAATCAGGCACCCACTGTAGTTCCTGTCCCTAGGGCTCTCAAAGGATGGCCTTGGGGGTCCCCACTGTATATCCCACAAACATTTCCCAAGAGTCCCCTATGAACCCAGAGAAACAGCACCTTATGTGGTCCACCCATGACTTCTGGCCTGGATGACCAAGCCCTTTAATCCTCACAACACTTAGCCGAAGTCAGAAAGCAGGAGTGATGTGATAGTTTGAAAGAAAAGGGTCCCCAGTGGGAGTGGCACTATTAGAGGTGTGGCCTTGTTTGAGGAAGTGTGTTACTGGGAGTGGGTGTTTAGGTCTCCTATGTTCAAGCTACGCCCAGTGACCACAGTTCACTTCCTGTTGCCTAAGAATAGACATAGAATTCTCAGCTCCTTCTCCAGCACCAGGTCCGCCCGCATGCCCCATGTTCTACCATGATGATAAGGAACTAAGCCTTTGAACTGTAAGCTAGTCCCAGTTAAATGGTTTCCGTTATAAGAGTTGCCGTGGTCATAGTGTCTCTTCACAGCGTCAGAGCACTGACTAAGACTCTGAGGAGTGTCCCTCAGAGATGAGCATATTCTGGGATGTGACGTGACAGCCAGACCACCGAGCTTCACCACCTCTCCCTGTCTAGCCACACATAGCAGGATTTCAATGCATGTTTGAGGGTTAAGAAGGCAGAACTGGCTGTGCTGGAGGTATAGCTCAATAAAGGGCACTTGCCTAGCGTGCACAAGGCCCTGAGGACCACCCAGGCTCACAAACACATGTACACTCACACATGCACGCACACACACTTGCACGCACACACGTACGTGCACACACACTCACACATAGTGATGGAACTGAGACTTGAACTCAGGACTGCTTCTTAAAACAGTGCTTTCTACATCAGCCTATACTAGAGGAACATGTTGTATTTTGGAGCATGTGTGATCTATACAAAAGGACAGTTCCCTACGCTTATTCACAGTTCAATGAAACAGGGCAAGTGCTCTCTGGGGAAAGAAACAATCTTGGTATTGGATGGAAACGGAGATTTCTGCAATGGTCACAACCAGTTCATCTGGAAAGTAACAGGATTTAAGGATCGACCTCACTGGACAGTAGGTGGCAGTGTACAAGCAACCATGGGACAAGTAGCCATCTCAGGCTGGGGTCTTGTCTGTTTCCCACCCTTGGAAGGAGCTTAGGGAGCTAGTCTATCCAACTGACGCTGCCCATGAAGTTAAAGCAAAGAGCTAAGCTCTGGCCAGCTCAAGCTAGTTTGAGCCAAGGGTCCCCTTCCCTCTGCCCCTGCAGCTCCAGGACACAGCATCCATAGACATGTCTTTCTGCTGGGACTGAAGAAATGAGTTTGACTATGTTCAGCTGGGTCCACCAAATGTCAACTTCCAGGTCAGAGGTGGAGTCTCTTACTTGTCTTGAAGCCCTGGCTTATCATCCACCAGTGCTTTCTTCAGTCACAAAACCGTCCTCCATGGGAGGCCTGAAACTGTTTATTTAAGGTCACTTTTTTTGTTTGTTTGTTTGTTTTGAGACAGGGTTTCTCTGTAGCTTTAGAGCCTGTCCTGGAACTAGGTGTTGTAGACCAGGCTGTCCTCGAATTCACAGAGATCCACCTGCCTCTGTCTTCCGAGAGCTGGGATTAAAGGCAGGCGTGTGCCACCATCGCCTGGCTTAAGGTCACTTTTGTCACCAGAAGCCATCTAGCGCCATTGGTATGGAGGGCTTAACCCGAGTTTTCCTGGGATTATCCTGTCTCAGCCTGGACCCAGAAGGTCACAAAAGCATCTGCTGGGGTGAGGGGTGGCACTGGGGGGAGGGGGCAATGGCAGGGAGCTCGTTAGGTCACACAAACAACCAGTGATTAAATTGTTCTCTTTTTCGTTCATTGTTGGAACAATGGGTGGGCTCAGCTTTAATTGTCCAACTTCGTTTTCTGAGGGAGCATGTGGGAGATAGGTTTTTAGTAGATAGTTCAAGGTCTAGAATTTGCTATATAGACCAGGATGGTCTTGGACTTGCAGTGATCCTCCTGCCTCAGCCTCACTAGTGATGGAATCATACCTGGCCACTTCTTAAATTTCTCAGTTGTCTCACTTGAAGTGCCCATGTTAGCCTGATGTGGTGGAGCAGGTCAGTAATCCCATCCCTTGGCAAACTCAGACAGGGGGCCTCGGCTGGGAGGTGGAGTCTGGAATAAACAGTGAAATCCTGCGTTAAAAAAGCGGAAGAAAAATAAAATGCCTCTACGAATAGCGAGACTGAATGCAACCAACACTGCATCCTCCTCACACCCCAAAGTGTCACTCTGGGAGGCCTGCTGCTGCTGACTGTCCCCTGTACTCAGAAAGCCACTGACTCACCCTCTTCAGGGTGCTGTTCCAGGAGGTGGAAAGCCCTTCCTATCCTGACATTCAGGCACACACAGCTCACAGCTGGTTTTCAGGGACAATGCTAGACTGAAAACCACCGCCCAGAGAGCAGCCTGCTAGCTTATGTCTCTCAGAGGCTTGCAAACATGACAGCCAGCCGCGTCCCCCAGGAGGCCTGAGCATGTTTCCCTCGGCTCCTGCAGCTCTGGAGGAAAGCTCTTTTCTCCATAAAGGACACTGTGGATTCTCTTCCGCTGGTGAAAGCACCCCATGGCTGAGAAAAAAAAATCCACTTAGTCTTTATTTCTTCTGCTATCTTGTATGTTCTCATAGCCTGTTTTCCTTTTGCTTCCCCAGATCCAGCGGTAAATATCGTTTTGAAAGGAAATTTCAATTTCTCGAAAGACAAAGGCAAGGAATGCAAAAATGTATGTGCAATTCTAATGCATGAATACTTCTATACATGTGTAAAGTATATGTAATTCTAATGCATGAATACTTCTACATATATGTGAAGTATGTACAAATCTAATGCATGAATACTTCTACACATATGTAAAGTATGTACAATTCTAATGCACGAATACTTCTACACATATATTAAACATAGAATTTGCATTTTTAGATATATAAAGAAGCTCACTGTATTTTGTTAGAGTCCGTAAGTCCTAGTCTAAAGCTGATCTTTTAATGAAAAAATTCTGCCTTTCGAAATGTTTTTTTGTTTTAGCCAAGAACCCAGTATCAATGCTCCTTTTGCCCCCTTGTGAAAGAGCCACCATGGGCTCTGCCAGCCTCACACTTCACCTGTGCCCTTCCCATACTGAACTCGGTTCTAGGCCCCCGTGAACCCAGGATAGATGTGATCTCTAGTCTCCTCCCCCACCACAGAGACCGGAGGCCAAGCATGTGGACCTGGCTGTCTTAGGTGCCCTGCCCACTGCTTGCTTGTGGCATGCTTTGGGGAAACCAGTCAGCTGCATCCAGTGACTCCGCCTGCCAGGTGGTTGTCAGGAGAAAGCAGACCTGGGCCATCCGCACCTAGCACAGCATGGAACTGTACTCACTGAGGAACCCTCACCCTGGCTTCTTCTGCTGCCCTCTGTCTCTTACTATTTTGGTACCTCTGCTTTTTTATTTCTCAGCTTTGCCACTCCGAGGTTTTTCATCCTGACTATTGTCTTTTTTTTTTTTTAAGATTTATTTATTTATTTATTATGCATACAATGTTCTGCTGGCATGTACAGGCCAGAAGAGGGCACCAGATCTCATTACAGATGATTGTGAGCCACCATGTGGGTGCTGAGAGTTGAACTCAGGATCTCTGAAAGAACAGCCACTGCTCTTAACCTCTGAGCCATCTCTCCAGCCCCCTGACTATAGTGTTGCTCTCTTTTGCTTGAGGCCTCTAGCTCCACCCTCTCCTATCTTTATGGGATCCCTTGTCACCTCCTCCTGTGATAACTCCTCCAAGACCCTCCTCAGGCTCTGGCCTGTGTCAGGTTGGTTGATCTGGTCTCTAAACCTCCCTCCTTCCTGCGTCTGCTCGACAAACGATCCCTCACAATCAGGAGTGTTTGGCAGGCTGGAGGGATGTGTTCATACCTTGTGACATGGCCATTCCCCTGCGGCTGCACAGGATAGACGTGAGGAGCAAACACATTCGCACTCCCATCCAGCTGCACAGGAGGCCTCTGCTTAACCTTGCCATCCCTGTCCAGGCTTAAGGTCCCAGACCTCTGTGGAATGTCCTTTTCTCATAGCTTCTTATATATAGCAGTTTCCAAATTCTAGAGATTAGAATCTTGTTTTTAAAAGAACGTATTACAGGCAGGGCCAGGTAGTTCCTACCTTTAATCTCAGTACTCAGGAGGCTGAAGCCTGAGGACGGTGAGCTCCTTGCTAGTCTGGGCTACACAACAAGACCCCATCTCAAAAACCCAACCAACCAACCAGCCAGCCAGCCACCTAGCCAGCCAACCTAGAAAAACCTGGGGCTGCACATGAAACTCAGAAGTGAACAATGACTAGCGTATACCAGCCCTGGGATTCATCCCTGACCTCCACCATGTGGGAACCCCTCTTCCTCTGCTCATTGCTCTCCATCTCCACCTGTATTGTTACTGTTTTATTTGAACAATTGTGAAATCTCCCGAAGTGGTTTCTGGTCCTGACTCCCCCCCACCCCCACCCCGTCCCAGTGCAGATCTACCATCAACCATTGGAGGCTCAGTCAGTAACACCACTCACTTGCTCTGCTCACCCTACCCCCGACACTTGGGTACTTCCTGTAGCTTTTTATCCCTGTCACCTAGTGGATGCACCTGGTGTATTTCCTGCCACATCTCCTGAGCCTCTTGCCAGCTGGTCCTTGTGCCTGGAGTTCTTTTCATTCTTCTCATGCCCTGCTCTTTCTCTCCCCTGTTAAGATCCTGTGGTTTGGGGAGAGGTTTCAAAGGCTGCTTGCTCGTGTGAATCCCTTTGAAATGACACTTCACCCCCTTCATTAGCTGAGCCATCACAGGGCCCTGCACCTGACAGGAGCCTGGAGTGTGCTCACTAAGCCTATCACACAGTTTTAGCAACACACAGGCTAGCTGCAATTGGATTCTGGTATTTAAACTACCTGCAGAATTTAAATAAATGAAAAGAAACCCCAGGTAAACGCGACTAGAGCGGCAGGCCTCCCATTCAGAAGCGGTTCAGATTTGATGAAGCGATTCTGAGCAAGCACGGCCTTTTCTGAAAGGATTTTTTAAAACGTCTAAATGGCTCACTAAAGGAATCCTTCCTATTCACCAAACCCCAGTTTCTCAGAAAACCCTTTTGTCTAGATCTTACGAAGAGGCTTGCAGCAGAAAAAGCAGCCTTCTTACTTAAAACACCTAAGAGTGGAAGGAGCAGCCAGCACTTTGCTTTACATAAGCCCGAGACAAAGCCACCTCGATATTTTCAGCTGGCAATCGAATGAAACAGAGAGTTGGTGATGGCACAGGATATTTTAATGTGAAGGATTTATATAAGCCATTTCGATTCTTCAAAAGGCCCCCATGACATCTGTTCCACTTTCGATCTGGAAGCATTGGGTTTCCTCGCACAGGTGACGGGAAGTGTGTTCATGTAGACCCTTGTTTACGCTCTTTGGAGCCTGGAGCTGTAGTCCGCACCAGATAATCTTGTCGGTGCCTAAGAAGGGAGGCTTACATTTGTTCAGAACACTCTTCTGTCATTTTAGTAAGTCCTGGTGGAGGACAGTCATCTTGCAGCTTGGACTATGACAGTTGCAACACCCTACTTAACAGAGTGAACATGTGTCTTGTCAAACCACTTACGTAGCCTGCAGATTTGGTCATTAAGACCACTCAGAAAGCCCGATGAGGCTTTCATGCAGTTCATGGTAAAGTACATGCTCAATGAGGAAGACAAGCCAGCCAGGCAGAAGTTGGTAGCGCTTTCTTCAGCTAGGGACTGGACATGGCTCGTCTTTTCCAGTGTTGGGGTGAGAGCCGGGTTTGCATGTATAACTCAGGCTCCCTGCCTCCTCCTTCAAAGGGATTTTACAACTGACTGTAACAGAGCTAACAGCCTCCACTGGCAGCTTGTGTAGAGTGGGAATTGGGTATGGTGCCTGTGTGATTTATCACCCCAAATAGGATGAAGAAAGAAAGGGGGTTACTAGTCAGGGAGACCAGAACAGCAAGAGTAAGGCAGGACTGTCTTGGTCAGAAAAGAACATGTGGTCATCGGGGGTCAGTACTGCACTGGAAGGAAGGATTTGTGTGTGTACACCTCCCCTTGAGAGGGATGCTATAGCCTAAAGTCAGAACGTAGCTGGCAGGCTGGTAGAGGGTCTTTCTCTGTCTCTGTCTGCCTCTCTCTGTCTCTTGGTCTCATGTGTGTGTGTCTCCCTCTCGTGTGTGTGTGTGTGTGTGTGTATGTGTGTGTGTGTGTGTGAAAGAGAGAGAGAGAGAGAGAGAGAGAGAGAGAGAGAGAGAGAGAGAGCTATGTTGCCCACTTAGAGATTTATTTGTTTCTGCCCAGAGATATAACCTGCTCTTTGTGGCCAGAACCCCAGTGTGTCTGCTATTCAGCCTGAGTGGTTTCACCTTTTCTACACATTCCACCCCAGGCTTCTCCCATGCACCCCATGCCTAGGAATCAGCTTTTCCAGTCAGTCTTCCTTAACCCTTTGCCCAAGAGCTCTCTCTCTACATTGTGTAATATTGCAGGTAGAAAGCTCCATCTCTGCTCTGAGTTCAATTCCAGGCATATGAAGAGGGACTTCCTGATTCCTATTGGCCTCTTTAGAGGGAACCTTGGTTCTACACTGAGGTAGATGATCTGTCTCTCTCTCATTTCCTATTTCATGCCTGATGTCTTGTCCCTTAGACATCACAACTTTGAGACAAGGGGCTTAGGTCATATTGAGTGGGCGGCAGCTCAGAAGATAGAGCTTATACCCAGGAGCAGCCTATCAGCCAAATGCCACTTCTGGGCACAGGATGCTGTCTTAAATCTGCTTGAAGATGAACATGGGCGCAGATAGAGGCATAGTTTCTATTCTAAAGAAACCTTTCTGTTTTTGAGACAGGATCTCACTATACAGCCCTGGTGGGGCTGAAATTAGCCACGTGAATTAGGCTGGCCTTGAACTCATAGAGATTCACTAGCCTTTGCCTAGTGCAGGGATTAAAGGCGTATGCCACCATGCCCAACTTTTACAAAGCTTTAAATGTGTTCTAGATACAAAAAGATATATCAAAAAATATGGACGCTAGAGACAGACTTGCCAGGGTTCAATCCCAGCTCTGCCTCTCACCGGCTAAGACCCGGCCCTTGTTGTGTGTAAGTTCACCACCTGTAAGTAGGCTAATAATGATTTCTGCCTTGTAGTGAGTTGTGGAGGTGGAGTTCAAGCATATAAATCAGACTGAGGATGCAGCTTGGAGCAGAGTAGTTATGCCGTCTAATAAAAGATACTTAGCTACAAATGAGGGCTATTGTTTGTGTTAGCAGGATTGTTCTATAAAAAGCCCGCTATTTAATTAGCTGCAATACACAGTAATACAGTGAAAAAAATAAGGTAATGGAAATGAGATCCTCAGCGCTGAGCTCAGAATGTTTCAGAATATGACTTATCAGAGTGCCTGGAGAAATATTTATATAAGTAAATGCTCAGGCATAATTAAAGACTGCTTTCTGTATGCAATGGAGGCGGGCCGAACTTTTAAAGTCTAGTGTGCAGAAGCAAGTCATGGTGGCACATACCTGTGCACCTACTACTCAGGAGGCTGGAGTCAGAAGCGCTCCAAGTTCAAGACCAGCCTGAGCTATGTAGTGAGACACTGGCTGAATGAATGAATGAATGAATGAATCAGCCAAAAAAGCTTACGTGCCCCCTGGTGTTGAGAACTCCTCCTCCTTAATCTTATATCTATGTCCTTTTCCATTTCCTTGAATATTTTTTTTTTCAAGACAGGGTTTCTCGGTAGCTAAGAAGGAGCCAGTCCTGGAACTCATTCTGTAGACCAGGCTGGCCTTGAACTCACAGAGATCTGCCTACCTCTGCCTCCCAAATGCTGGAATTAAAGGCGCCTACCACCACCTGCTGGCTCTTTGAACATTTAAAATATTAAGTTACTTTGCACTAATTTTACAGCTACAGAGTGACGAGAGTTGTATAAAGAACTTTGTATTCTTTTACCAGACTCGGTAGTATACCATGTATCAGTTTTGCTGTGTAGGGGACTGTGTCTTTGAAAAACCTGTAGACAAGAACCCTCCAGCCCTTGGGCAGGCACTCTGCTGACCTCAAAGGAGCCACATTGTAACACTCCAGAGATCCACCCAGGGCCAACCCTACCTCCATTGCACCCACCCTGCCAGCTTTAGCTATTGTCTCAACAATATCCTTTTGCTTTCTGGTCTACCTTCATTCCAGGAAGACTTCTCGCATCTGGGTGTCTAATCCCTGCAATGTCCTTCATCCTGGCACAGCAATGCTTCAGTCTCTCCCTGTAATTCACACCCTGGCCAGTTTTAGAGATCAGTACTTTCATTCTGTTGGGTTAGTATGCTCTACTTTAATTACAGACTATTCCTGACACCGTGTGTGTGTGTGTGTGTGTGTGTGTGTGTGTGTGTGTGAGAGAGAGAGAGAGAGAGAGAGAGAGAGAGAGAGAGAGAGAGAATGTGTAAGACTGTGAGTGTGTGCCCATATTTCAATTCTTCAGACGGAAATGGACAATTCAGTTTGACAGCTACCTGGAGTCAGCATCAGATCCCACAGGTTGAGAGCTCAGTCTCCCAAAATGCTTTCATTGAAGGTGCCAATCCCAATTCTTGGCTCTCCCATGGACCAACTCTAAGTCTGGGTTTCTTTGACCTCTTGGTTGGGCCTGATAACGTGCGAGAAAGTCTCACAGGCCTCAGGGATAGTGTGCTGGATAGTTTTTTGTCAACTTGACACATACTAATGTCACATGAGGGCAGGGGACCTCAATTAAGAGAATGTCTCCCTAATACTGAGCTGTAGGCAAGCCTGTGGGGTATTTTCTTAATTAGTGATTGATGGGGGATGGCCCAGCCTATTGTGGGTTGTGCTGTCCTTGGGATGGTGGTCCTGGGCAAGCCAGAGGACTCAGTTGGCTTCACTCCCTTATGACTTCCTTAGAAGTGTAAGCCAAATTAACCCTTTCCTTCTCAATTTGCTTTTGGTCCTGGTGTTTCATCACAGCAATAGAAACCCTAAGACAATAGTTTACTTAATGTGTGTTTATACAAATACACACATGTCCCTGCTAAAGAGTGACCCTCTAGCATGTTCAACACACACTTCACCACTGAGCTAAATCTGAAGCCTTCTTAGTATCTTGTTTTGTTTTCCCAGGTAGGGTCTCTTTGTGTAGCCCTGGCTATCCTAGAACACACTCTATAGACCAGGCTGGCCTTGAACTCACAGAGATCCACCTGCCTCTGTCATCTTAATATCATTTTAATGCTTACTTATCCCAGATTTGACCAGAGGAAGCTTGTGAAGATGGGAGTGGTCTGCTTTTAAAGGCCTATATCATTTCTTCAGACATTAAGAAGACATTAAGACTTACCTTGCTCTTTCCTGTCCCAGAAGTCTCTTTACTTTAGGCACTGTAGGCCAGCAGGATGGTGCTGAGAAACCAAGGCTCAGGTAGCATCCCTCCCTCACCTATTCACAATGCACAGATGTATTATTCTGTATATAATGCGTGCATTTATGCATGTGTCTCTATTTATATAGGTGTGTCTGAATTAATTACTGTTGGTCTCCAACTGCAGTCAGCATTTCCATGGTCTGTTCTTTCTAGTGGGTCACTTTTCTAATCTGGATTCCATTAGCCTCTGGTTGTAGATTCCATTATCGTCGATATATTTATATTTTTTGCTCAATTTTCTATTTTTTTCCCATGTAAGTAGTCTAGTCACGGTGGTCACCTTCTCTGAATAACTCCCTTGCTGCCTTCTTTTTTTTTTTTAATATTTATTTATTTATTTATTATGTATACAACATTCTGCCTCGATGTATGCCCACACGCCAGAGGAGGGCGCCAGATCTCAGTACAGATNCACACGCCAGAGGAGGGCGCCAGATCTCAGTACAGATGGTTGTGAGCCACCATGTGGTTGCTGGGAATTGAACTCAGGACCTCTGGAAGAGCAGCCAGTGCTCTTAACCTCTGAGCCATCTCTCCAGCCCCCCTTGCTGCCTTCTTGACCTCCGCATGTGCCAGCACTTCCTGTGGTCCTCCCCTCCCCTCCCCTAGAGCCCCTCCTGTCATGACTCCAGAGCATATACCTCCCCCAGATACCCTGCTCTAATCTCTCAACCCCCAGGCACTCAGAACCTTCCTGCATCCTTGCTGTTCCCGTCTTTTGCTCATATACCTGTGTTCCTGCTCCCTCTGTCCACTTAACATACAGTGGACATGGATACCCAGGGGAGAAAAGCCTTCCAATTCCTAGAAGTGCTAATGCTTCACCAGGACTTTAATTCTTTGTGTCTTAATGTCTATTTTGCCTTATAAGATAGCTTCTAGACCTACAATTAGCACGTGCAGGGTTAAATGCTGCTATCAGAAGGCCCAACGAGACGAGGGACTGTGTGTTAAATGGCTTCAATTAAGTGTGTGGATCAAGTAGCACGTTCTAGAAGACTGGATGTTAAACATCTCTGTAATAGTTTGTTAATTAACTGGAAAACATTCTTATTCCCAATAGGAGCTGTATACTCTAGCTGGGTTCACGTGAAGTGTAAATTGCATATTCTATAACTACTTAATAAGCCTTCTTTACCTTTGACACATGCTAATGGGAGCTAACTGCCATCTTGGCAAGGAATGTGATTTCACCCCCACATCCTACCTTTAAAACACTGACCTCCCAGGCAAGGGGAATGGTGGTGTGTCGTGAGTTACCTGCTAACCTGTTGATTTCTTTCTATGTAAAAGAAACCAGTCAATGAAACGAAATGGCAGCAGGCAGACATGGGGGAGCCAAACTCTGACTGTAAAAACTGGAAGGTGCTAATTAAGGTAAACTCATCCGTGTTCATAAAACCCAATAGCAGTGTGTTCTACTTTTAGGGGTGCGTGACTTAGTGTGTCTTTCCAGTCCCTTCCTTCTAGGAATAGAGCCATCCTGGCTTTACTATCGTTTATCTTCATTTTATCCAAAGGAATTTCCTGCTGTCCTTCCTGTCAGGCACCTGTGAGGACGGTTTCATGGGCACTAGCCGCCGTCCATCGTAACTCATGAGCCCAGACGTGATTTATGGAAGATAATTATTGATCTTGGAACTTCCTCCCTGAAAAGCTTCTTGGCTTTCTTTATAGATGAGGAAAAGGAAACACTGGAAACAGAATTCCTATTTTCAATTTCTATTCAGTTCTAGTAAGTGACCAGGAGGGAAGAAAGGTGGCCTTAGTGATGAAATTGCTCCCCCTGGTGTCTGTTTTCAGGCATTGCAGGAGATGTTTGCCTGGGTAGCTAAGGCCTCTTTCCAACAGCCGATTCTTTTGATTGGTGGACCGAGGCCCTGACACACAGGTCGACAGAGCTAATATATGCAAATGAATGGATGGGATTTACACAGGTCACAGAGCTAATATATGCAAATGATGGATGGGATTTGCCTAAATGGAGAGTAAAAAAGCCGAATCTGAGCACCTTTTGATACTTGATCATAAAATACCTTATGATTTGAAAGGGGATCCTCCATCTGTGCTCCTGGTAGCCAGGTTCCGCTAAGCTGGGTGTGGTGAGCCACGCTGCAGTCTCAGCTCTTAGGGGGCAGAGCAGGCCTGGTTCACGTAGGCTGCTTGAGGACAGCCAGGTTTACATCGGGAGACCTTGTCTCAAAACAAATCAACAACACTTCTAAATCTTCAAAATGTAGCATGGCTAGATTTAATTTGATTTTATTTTTAGGTTTTTGAGACAGGATTTCTCTGTGTATCTCTGGTTGTCCTGGAAGTGAATCTGTAGATCAAGACTGGTCCCGAACTCATAAAGATTCACGTACCTCTTGTCCTTACACTTACACAACAAATGTTTAACCACTGAGCCTGTTCTCTGGCCTTATGTTGTTATTTTTAGCATGTATTTTTAACATTTTTGCTTTTAGAATCATTTTAATTAATGTCCTTCAGTAAGATTTTATAATTTTCTCAATAGCTTCTCTTTGGCTAGTACCATTGCCAGGTTAACTTCTTTTGTTGCTATTGAAAACAGCATCTTCTTATATTGATTTATTTTGTGATACTGTTGTCACGGGGGGGGGGGGGGGGGGGAGGGGAGCAGGGCCAAATTTAATCCAGACTAGGCTTGAACTCAGTGTGTAGCCAAGGGTGGCCGCCAGCTTCTGACCCACCTGCTTCTGTCTGCTGACTTGCTGGGATTGCAGGCATTTGAACCCAGAGTTTCATGCATTCGGGGCAAAAAAATCTCCTAACTGAGCTACACTGACCCACTCGTTTTGTTTTGTTTTGAGATTGGGTCTCATCAGGTTGCCCAGGCTGGCACTGGACTTGCTCTGTAGTCCAGGCAGGTTCTGAACTTTATTTTTGTACAAATTTTTATTTATTTATGTGTATTCATGGTTTTTTACTTTAATTTATGTTTTTAATTTTATTTTAAATTTCATCTACAGTTCTTCCTCCCACTCCTCCTCCCCTTTCCTCCTCTCCCCCAGCTCCCCCCCCCCCATCCACTCCTCCCAACTGGTAAGGGCTTCCATGGGAAGGCAACAAAGTCTGGCACATTAAGTTGGGACAGGACCAAGCTTGACATCCCACCATAGGGAATGGGGTCCAATAAGTCAGCTCATGCACCAGGGATAGATCCTGGTCCTACTGCCAGGGGCCTCAGATAGTCCAAGCTTCACCATGGTCCCCCACATATAGGAGGCCTAGTTCAGTCCCATGGAGGGTCCACAGCTGTCAGTCTAGCGTTCCTGAGTTTCCACAAGCTTAGCTCAGCTGTCTCTGTAGATTTTTCCCATCGTGATCTTGACCTCCTGTGTGTGCAAGGTTGTGGCTGTGTGACATGGCATGTATGTGAAGGTCAGAGGGTCCTGGAGATTGTGTCCTCAGGCTTGGCAGAAAGTAGCTCTGCTCAGCAAGCCGTCTTACCCTCTCAGTCTTTGGCCTTCCTATGCTCCTGACTCAGTCCTGACGTCAGCACAGATGAAAGGACAGCCTGGTGTCACTAGGCCTTGATGAGAATAATGGTTTTGAAAAAAAGGTTTTGAATTGTTCCGTGCTGTTGCATAGACAGGAAGTTTATTGCTCTTGTAAAACTGAGTTGTAATTTAAATTTTTTTTAAATTTTATTATTTTATGCTTGGCTACATGCTGACTAGTTTTATGTCAACTTGACACAAGCTATAATTACTTGTGTGGTGCTACTTTGTTTGTGCTATAACAAATAAAGCTTGCCAGAAGATCAGAGTGCAGAGCCAAGCCACTAGTTAGCCACAGAGGTCAGGCAATGGTGGTACACACCTTTAATCCTAGCACTTGGGAGACAGAGGCAGATAGATCTCTGTGAGTTCGAGGCCACCCTGGGCTACTGAGATAGATCCAGTCTAAAAAAGGAATGGAGCCCCGCTGTGGTGGCTCACACCTTTAATCCCAGTATGAAGGAGGTGGAGACAGGAAGGGATGTGGCTGGGCAGAGAGAGGAATATAAAGCCCGAGGAGATAGGAGCTCAGGGCATTCAGTTTGAGGATTCCTAGGGACAGGATCGCCCCTTTGGTCTAGAGTTATGTAGATGTAAGAACTAGTGACTGGCTGCTCTGCTTCTCTGATCTTCCAGGAAAGCTTTATTTGTTAAAGCACAAACAAAATATCGCCACACATCTGAGAGGGGAGAATCTCAGTTGAGAAAATGTCTCCTTAAGATCAGGCTGTAGGCAGGCCTGTAGGGCATTGTCTTAATGATCGGTAGGGGAGGGCCCAGCCCATTGTGAGTGGTGCCATCCCTGGGCTGGTGGACCTGGGATTGATAAGAAAGAAGACAAACCATGAGGAGCAAGCCAGGAAGCAGCACCCCTCCATGGCCTCTGCATCAGCTCCTTAGGTTTCTGCCTCTTTGGGTTCCTGTCCTGACTTCCCTCAGCAAGGAACTGTTATCTGTAAGTGCAGACTGGGAGAAGCCCTTTCTTTCTTAAGTTGTTTTTGATCCTAGTGTGTTATCAAAGTAATTGATAAAAAAAAGTTTATCACTTAATTAAGGTAGCCTGCATGGGTATATTTGCACCGTATGTGTTCTTGATGCAGAGGCCAGAAGAAGGCATGGGATTCCCTGGAACGGGATTTACAGGCAATTGTGAGCCTCCGTGTAGGCGCTGGGAATTGAACCCAGGTCCCCTGGAAGAGAGCCAGTGCCCTTAGCTGCCAAGCCATCTCTCTGGCCCCTGTAATTGTAATTTTTTCTCTAGATTATTTTGTAATCTAGTTCTGCACCTTGAGTTTCTGTTTCTCTTTGTTGCATTGCACTGGCTAAGACCTCTTTGGTACAGTATTGAATAGAAATGAGAGCTGTGAGTTCCTTGGTTCTTTTTTTTTGTTTTTCGAGACAGGGTTTCTCTGTGTAACAGTCTTGGCTGTCCTGGAACTCACTTTGTAGACCAGGCAGGCCTCAAACTCACTGAGATCCACCTGCCTCTGCTTCCTGAGTGCTGGGTTTAAAGGCGTGTGCCACCACCGTCCAGCCTCAAGTGTAATAAAAATTTTTAAGAGTTATTTTTATTTTTAATTATGAGCATGGGGTGAAGTGGCTGTGTATGTGGAACCCATGGAGGCCACAGACTTTGGCTCTGGAATTACTGATAGTTGGGACATGGGTGCTGGGAGTCAAACTCGGGCCCTCTGGAAGAACAGATCCTATTCATAATCACCGAGCCATCTCTCCAGCCCCAAATGTGACTCAGGGCAACACGATTTAATGAGAAGACAGGATGGTTATCGTTAATGCTGGCTCTACACGGCAACCCAGTGTTTTGTAGTTAATTAGACTAGAACACAGGGTGATTCAGTATCTCAATCACTGAAAGGGAATTGACTTCCCTTTCAGAGTCAATATGATATAACATAGACCAGAATTAGTGCAGAACAGTCCACCTGGAAAAGTCTTAAGAAAAAGGCTATTTCTCAGAAATTTCAGTAATACCTAGGAACAGAACTAATGGCTGTAAATATTGCTTCCACTGGAAAATAATGATTTGATAATTTATTAATTAATGGAAGGTCTAAAGAAATGTTTTGAGTTCAGTCAGAAAGCTTTCCCCAGCATGGTTGAGGCTATGGCTTCTATCCTTAGTGCCATAGAAGCAAACAAACAAACAAAAAAACACCTAACCAGTCCTTTATTGATTGTGTCAGGGCAAACCATTTAATGTCTTGAGTTTCTATTTCTTCATCTAAAAAATAGTGTCCATAATTATTTCCTGGGATCTTAGAAGGAGTAAGGGAATTGAGGTACACTGAATACCAAAGATAATAGTTGTTCAGAACATACTGTTCCCAGCTGCCTAATGGAGCCGCCCTGTCACGCTGTCTGTTACAATGACACTGAGCGAGGACCAGGCTGGACAGCTGGGGCTGCCTCCTGGCCCCATCCCCTCGCCATCTCTGTAGCCAGAGCGCTGCTGACATGCTCTCTGCTTCTGTCCCTTGTCTGTGGACAAGCTTAAGAGACGCCCCTTCCTCACAGGCTGGCTTCGAGATGGAGCTTATTTCTGTAGCTAGTGTTACAGAGAGAATGTGTGGCTTACTGTATCGGCCGGACGCTCTTGTATTTATCACAACAGCCATGGCCAGCCCTGGGCTCCTAGAAGTCAATTCTCTGACTTGAATTTAGTGGAATAGTGAAGAAACAAAAGAGACTTTCACATTCCTCCTTTTCTGCACCCCTTTTATGCTTGTTTCTTTAAATCTCCAGCAAGATCGGTGGCCTACACTTTTAATTGCAGCACTTCAGAAACAGAGTTCTAGGCCAGCCTGGAACTCATAGAGCAAGTCCCAGAACAACCAGGTCTATATAAAGAGACAAAAATAAGAAAATTCTCTGTCTGTAGTCTAATCTGGTCTAAACTTGAAGGGACCCTCTTGCCCCAGCCTCCTGTGTACTATCATCCCAGGGGTGTAGCACCATGCCCAGACCAGCACCAGGCTCTGATTGTTTTATAGACTCCAGCTCTGGACACATGGGAAAAGAAGCATAGATATTCTGGGTATGGTGGTGCATGCCTTTAAGTGCAGCAGTCTCTGAGTTTGAAGCCAGCCTGGTCTACACACTATGTATCTTAGATATGGGACTTCATCTCTGTGAATCAGGATCTTACTTATAGGAAGCCAGTGCTGGCCATGGCTGTCGTGATAAACACAAGATGTCAGAGATGTGCCGATACAGTAAGCCACGCATTCTCTCTGTAATACTAGCCACAGAAATAAACTCAATCTCAAAGCCAGCCTGTGAGGAAGAGGCTTCTATTAAGCTGGTCCACAGATGAGGAAATGGAAGCAGAGACATATGGGACCTCATCTCAAATTAGAAAACATTGAAAAGGAAGCAAGGAAATTCCATCTCCCTGGGGTGGCTGTCCTGGCTCAGTTATTATTATAATGAACGCCAGTGTATTTTTGTTCCATTGCAAATGGTGTTTATGGTGGAGATCAAATTATAACATTAAAGGAATTTTTTTAAAAAAGATTAAATATGAAGCTGGGTGGTGATGGCACACACCTTTAATTCCAGGACTCAGTAGGCAGAGGCAGGTGGATATCTGAGTTCCAGGACAGTCTGGTCTATGGAATGAGTTCCAGAACAGCCACGGCTACACAAAGAAACCCTGTCTTGGGGGGAAAAGATGCAATATATATCAGCTACAGATGACTCCAATTGTTGGTTTTTGCTACGTCTTTCTAGATTTATTTATTAAAGAGCCAGTGTGGACAGCTAATGTTTCTGTGTAGTTTTCTACTGTCTTCCAGTTGACGTATTGGTGACTCTTTTTCTGAGATACAGTCTTTATAAACTTTATTGGTAGTTTAGTAGTGGTTCTGATACTACACATTCAAGTGGACAGCCATAATTACTCTATATTGGGAAAAAAGTCCACCCTTTACAAACTACACAAGAACTCTATATGTGAATGACACATACACACACACACACACACACAATTTATTTAAAAATAGGATAGACCAACACTCAGGAGGCAGAAGCAGGAGGATCTCTGTGAATTCAAGGCCGTGGTAAGTTCTAGACAGCCAGGGATCCACAGAGAGATCCTATCTCAAAACAAAACTAGAATAGACAAGTACATGTTCCACACCTGTAGCCCCAGCTTGTCAGATGTGAAGGCACAGAGATGGCTTGATCCCAGGGATTCAGCCGTCCTGGCAACCTTGCAAGATGCCATCTCAAAAAAAAAAAAAAAAAAAAAAAAGAAAAAAGTATCTTCTTTGCCTTTTGTGGCACCACCCTTGGCCTTGGGCTAAGGACTTGAGCAACAAATAAAAAAAAAAAAAAAAAAAAAAAAAAAACAATGGAAGGAAAGAAATAAAGAAGCTAGAATTACTTAGGGCAGGAAGAGAAAGGAGGGAGTATTTGATTGCCTAAGAGCCGTGAAATCCTGTAATTTTATTTTGCAATAGATTTCTATCTTAAGTGCATTATTTAACATTCCTATTTCTATCTTCAAGAAGAAAGTGGTGCGCGGCAGACGTGCGGAGGCTTGCTTCACTATTGTCTACTTTTGTGTATGTTTAAATTTTTCTCTAAGTCAAAGGCTTTTAAAAATGGAATTTGCTCAATAAAAAGATCTTCTAGTACCCTTGGGAAGAGCACAAAATACCTTTTGCTGAGCATCCATGGCTGTGGTGACCTTGGAGGAGAACTGTGTCTGAGAACCTGTGTCTAGGAGGTGGCTGGGACCAACAGGCCCTGTTTGGGCATCTGAGCCCCTGGTGAGAGATTCCCCTCTAGGAAGGACAGAGAAGGCAGGACGGACAGATAGACAGTAGCCTTCCCATGACTGTGGTCAGAACTAGGGGAGTGGTTGTACCTTCTTGCTCTATTGAAGCCCTTGGATCTGCCGATGGGTTTGGACCGTCCTGTCACGAGGTTAGGTGTTCCAGTGAGCATCACGACAGCACTCAGAGACCAGAGTTTTGCTCTGGAAACTTCAAGATGCCACGGCTCCCTTTGTTGTCTCATGTGCCACACACCCAGTTCCAGCCTCTCTGGTCTTCTGGTCAGATGTCCCCTTGGCTGGCCTTGGTTTATTGTTCTGTTGAAGCAGCCAGTCTCCCTTTTCAATCAGTGATTGGTGGTTTGCCCTGTGCACCAGCCAGCACAATAGGAAGGCCTATTCTTGTTCAAGTCCCAGCATTTCAGAGGGGCAGGAGACGCAGGACACAGCACTGTGAGAGTCGGCTGACCAAGATCCAATGAGTGGAGCGCTTACACAGAGTCTTTCCATGCTTAGCTGTCTGTGGCTTGCATAGTGTCCATGACCGCCTGACCTGTCAGCAAAGCACAACAAATCAGGTAGGAGAGACAGCTCAGTGGTTAAGGGCACTTGCTTCCCTTCCAGGGGACCTGGGTTCAGTTCCAAGCAACCACATGGTGGCTGATAATTGTCTCTAGTTCCAGAGGCTCCAACACCACCTTCTGGCCTCCTTGGGCAAGGCACAAACATGGTGTGTATCCTCACACTCGGGAGTGTATGTACACACCTTAAATGAATAAGAAAATAAATCTTTTTTAAAATCCAGCAGGTAGCCGGGCGGTGGTAGCGCACACCTTTAATCCCAGCACTCGGGAGGCAGAGGCAGGAGGATCTCTGTGAGTTCGAGGCCAGCCTGGTCTAGAAGAGCTAGTTCCAGGACAGGAACCAAAAAGCTACAGAGAAACCCTGTCTCGAAAAATCCAAAAATAAATAAATAAATAAAATAAAATACAGCAGGTGTTTTCTGAGTAGATAAAGAGTTCTAGCTAAATACACTATAACCTAGGTAAGCTAGGGCCACAGAAGACTGAGCAAAGGAGGGGCATACACGCATGGAGTGATGGTGATTCCTACAGGAATTAGCTATAGAAAGCAAGAGGCCCAGAGGAGGCTGCTTCAGCGTGTGAGCTCAGGATTCCCCAGTGATAAGACTGTGTGACTCCAGCCAAGGTTCTTAACCTCTCTGTGTCTCAGTCTCCGAAAGGAACCAACAGCCTTACCAGGAAGAGGGGACGTGGTCAGCCTACTAGATCTCTGTGGGTCAGAGGTGCGTGGGCCTAGAGCTTGGCAGATGGCAGCTAACAACAGACCTGGACTTCCTTTGAGGGTTGAATGGTATGAATGGACAATTGAGGAAAGACTGGAGTTTGATCCCCAGCACCACAATGTGGGGAGGTGGGGGGGGGGGAGAAAACCAGTAGCATGAGATGGTCATAGTAAAAACAGGTGTTACCGTTTAGAGAGTCAGTCTGGGAGCACTAGGGATGACAGATAAAAGGGCCTGCAGTTGAGTGTGAGGTAACAGGTGACCAGCCGGAGGAAGGCCAGAGCGCGTCTATAGGCCACCAGCACGCACGATGTCCCACAAGACACACATGCAGGGATCTGCTGACTTCTCACAGAGTCTTAATCGTAGATGAAACCGCTTGTGAAAAGCCCCCACCTACTCCAGGAAGGAGGCTGCCCCAGACCCCTAGACAGGGAGCCGGATGCAAGCTTGCCAGGAAGAGCTGCAAGCTGCGTCTCGGTTAGCTGATGGCTGACAGACCTTGGCAAAAACAGGGACCAGCAACACCTGCAGGGGCAGAGACCAGCAATGCTGGGCAAGCCTAGCAGTTAGCAGGCCAGCCAAGGTCAATGCCTACTGAGCAGGGACTTCCGAGTGTGGCCACTCTCCTACGGTGAGCAGTGTGTGAGCCCTTGCTGGTTGGGTGAGGGAGCTGTACATGAGGGAAAGTCCCTACCCATCTCCGGGGCAGCTCTGTTGGGGGGGGCCCTCCCATAGGATGCTAATCTGACTTTCCTGGCACCCTTTCTTGAGCTCCTCTTTCTGCAGTAAATTCTTTTTTTTTAATTTTACTTTTTAATTAAAATATAATTGTCACTTTTCTCCTTCCCTTCCCTTCTTCCAGTCCCTCCCAAGTCCTCCCTCCAACCCTTCCATGTCTCCCCACCATTTCCAAATCAATAGCCTCTTTTCCCCTAATTATTATTGTTACAAATATACATATATGTATGCAAAAATAGATAAATACAACCCGCTAAGTCCATTTTTGTTGTTTGTGTGTATATGGTTTGGGGGCTCGATTTGTATTGGATAACCAGCTGGGGTGCTCACCCAGGAGCTAGGCAGTCTTCCTTTCTTGGCAGTCAGCTGTTGTCTGTAGCTCCTTGTCCAGGGGTGTGCCCCGCAGGATTTTCCCTTTTAGTGGTAGCGATCCTGTTGATGCTGCTATGCTCAGATCTTGTCTATGCAGCCATTTCTATGAGAGAGCGTTTCACAGTAGACTTCCTGGTGTTCTAGCTCTCACCAGCTCCCCATCTGCTCTTCTGAGATGGTCCTTCTGAGTTGCCGATGCAGGAACTGTGGTATAGATGTATCTGAAGAGGCTGGGCCACCCACTGTCTGTTGATCTCTGTGTTGTGTCCGGCTGTGGCTTTCTGTGATGTCTCCGTTTGCTGGAAGAGAAGCTTTGATGAAGGGAGGTAGCTACGCTTACCTACAGGTATAAGGATAAGATTTAGGATGTAGGAAGGGATCATGTTGGTCGCTAAGCTTTCTCTGTAATGAAAGATTTTATTTTTTAAAAATATTTATTTATTTGTTTGTTTGTTTATTATGTATACAATATTCTGTCTGTGTGTATGTCTGCAGAAGAGGGCACCAGACCCCATTACAGATGGTTGTGAGCCACCATGTGGATGCTGGGAATTGAACTCAGGACCTTTGGAAGAGCAGGCAATGCTCTTAACCTCTGAGCCATCTCTCCGTAATGAAAGATTTTAGAAATTCACCCTTTGTGGCCCTGAATTTCAGTCTTCGAATTTTCTAGAAGGACCTGGAGCCTGCCTCAGTGGAGGCTTTAGTGAACATCCAGAAACTTCAGTCCTTGCGTTACTCACTCCTGCCTAAGATGAAACTATCCCTTTTGCTCCCGAGGACCTCTGTGTGTTTCTGTTTCAGAACTAATAATACCTACCTCAGGTGTTACTATTAATCCTTATTGCATGTTTACCCCATGCCAAGAGGCGTTTCAGTCATCTGCACATGTTAATACTTCATTCCTGACAGCTCTGTCTCACAAATGAGAAACCAAAGGCTATAGCTTTTCATTTTATTGAACAATGTGGGCTGGAAAGATGTCTTAGAGGGTCCTGCACTTGCAACACAAGAGTGAGGCCCAAACATCAGATCTCCAGGACCCACGTAAATAGTGAACACTGGAGGGTATGGTGGCATGGACCTGAAACCTCAGCTCTTGAGAAGCAGAGACCCATGGTCCCTGGAGTAAGCCGGCTAGCTGACCAGCTGAATCAGTGAGCTGTGGGTTCATGTGAGAGACTGCGTCTCAGTATACAAGGTGGAGGGCTACTGAGGAAGGCAGCTGAAGACAGCCCCCTGCAGCATCAACCTCTGGCGCGTGTTTCCATGTGCACCTCCACACATGTGCATACATATATATACATAGAAATACAGGAATTTACACCACACAGACAAACACCCCAAATATAATGCTATAAAAGATGTATTTTTAACTTTTAAAAAGATTTACTTTTTACTTATTTTTATGTATGTGTGTGTGTGTGCATGCGCGTGTGCATGCATGCATGCATGCATGCTGGTATGAGTTTACCTGTACCTCTGTAGGTGCTAGAATCCTAACCCTCTACAGGAGCAGTACATGCTCCTAACTGCTGAGCCATCTCTCTCCAGTCCTCCCAATCTTTTGTTTTTATTTATTTTTAATTAAAAAAAGAAAAGACAGGGGCCAGAAAGATGGCTTAACATTTAATAGTGTATCCTGCTCTTGCAGAGGACCTGAGTTCAATACCCAGAACCCTATGTCTGGCAGCTCACAACCACCTATAACTCCAGCTCCAGAGGATCTACCACACTCTTCAGAACTCCCTGGGCACCTGTACACTCATGCCAGACATACAGACACATCAGCACACACATTCGAAGAGAAATAAATAAGTCTTTGAAAAGAAGAAAACACGTTTCTTTAAGTGAAACGGTTTATTTCTTCCATTGTTTTCTAGTACTTGTTCACAGACATTTCTTTCAATAACTATATATTTTATATGGAAATGACACATGCTTTTGTGGTTTTGTTTTTTTGAGACAGAATTTCTCTGTAACTTTGGATCTTGTCCTGGAACTCACTCTGTAGACCAGACTGGCCTCAGACTCACAGAGATCTGCCTGCCTCTGCCTCCCGAGTGTTGGGATTAAAGGTGTGCGCCACCACTGCCTGGCTGCTTGTTTTTTTAGTGGAAGAAAGAAAAAGAAAACAATTTCCAAGCCACAAATTAGTTTTTTTTTTTAAAAAGAAAGTGAGTTAATGCTTTAGTAACAGAACTCGTTTTCAACACGTATCTCGAGCCATCCAGGTGTTGACAGCCTTCCTGTGAGTCACTAAAGTCAAATATCTCTTCACGGCACTGGGTGCTTTGGCTGGCCAGAGAGGAAAGACAGACTTAAGTACTAAATTCCCTGGTGTGCCTAAAACGTAGGCCAGTTTTCAGACTAATTCTTTCCCCCAGGATAAAAGTCAAGTTACAAGACATTGCAAATAATCTGTTGTGGGCATTTTCTTTTTATATCAGAGACGAGACGCTTCTAGTGATAAAAGAAAAATCCTAGACATCTACTACCTGAGCCAGAAGCCCACAAAGGTGGTCAGGTAAGGCCTGATATTCCTGTGGCCTTGGGCCTTGGCTTGCTAGCCAAGAACTCTACCCTGAACTGCATTCCCAGAGGGAGGTAAAACCTTTGGTAGCATAAAAAGACCTAGACGTTATTGGGGGTGGGATCCATCCTTCAGATGTCTGTGAAGGGTCTGAACCTGAAGAGGACCTGCTGAGAAGACAGACTTGATACGCATAATTTCAAAGCCAAAGTCTGTATCTCCTCATCCATGTTTGGAGCTAGGAAAACAGGTGTTGGGGGGGGGGTGTCGACAAGATGTCAAAAGCCTCAAGGAACCCAGACCAGAACCCAAGTCCTCATTTGGAGTCATCCGGGGAGATTTGTTGCTCTTTGTGTGTGTGTGTGTGTTTAAAGATTTATTTATTATGTATACAGTGTTATGTCTGCAGGCCAGAAGAGGGCACCAAATCTCATTACAGATGGTTGTGAGCCACCATGTGGTTGCCAGGAATTGAACTCAGGACTTCTGAAAGAACAGCTAGTGCTTTTAACCTCTGAGCCATCTCTCCAGCCCTGCTCTTTGTGTTTTGGAAGCTGGATAAGAGCTAGTATTTTAAAAGGGACATGACTCTAACAAAAGGTATACTATAAGCCGGTGGGTGGTGGTACTCAGGAGGCAGAGACAGAACTCGGTGAGTTCGAGGCCAGCCTCGAGGTCTACTGAGCTCGTTCCAGGATGGGCTCCAAAGCTACAGAGAAACCCTGTCTCCAAAAACAAAACCAAAGACAAAAAATGTTAATTACCCTCAAGTGGGGTCTAAGGTGTGGGGTTCAGTGAGAGAGCATGGCACCCCGAGTTCAATCTCTAAATACCAATGACTCAGCCACACAACAGTCCCTCTAATGTTCTAGAAAATTCCATAACTATTTTCTGGAGGGGGGTGTTTAGGACGTGGTCAGACGTAGAACAGGCTGCATTGAATTTGCCCTTTAGCTAAGGATGACTTTGAACTTCTGACCTATCTGCCTTCCCTGGCTAACAGTCTCTAACTTCTGAGGAAACATTAACTGGCCTTGCAGGATTAGAGTAGCCGGAACTTAAGGTCAAAGGGCACACAGGTGGCACAGCAGGTACCCAGCGCTGAACCCTCCAGTTATTTTAAATGTGGATTTTAAGAAGATGGAAAAACACTTCCATGTCCACCCAGGACGGGGTTGCTGGGTTTGTGCGAGACAGGACCTGTTATGACTCCCCATCATGTCTGCAGCTTCTCATCAAGGGACCCAGAGACCCTAAGTTCCTGGAGCCAGACTGAGTATTCCAGTAAAAGTGGAGGGGAATGCTGTACACCCGTATCAGCGGGCTGATACGGGCTAGGGACATTAGCGCAGGTTTTCAGTGTGTCTAGGGCTGCTCCTATGGGTCACCGGATCGCACACGTCTACTCTAAGAGGAGATCAGGAAGCAGCTGATTACAGTCCTAGGAGCCCCTGAAATGTTTCCACAGGCATGCTGCGAGACCAAACCCAAGGATGGAGGATGGCTGTGCCACCGAAGAGGACTGCTGCCAGGGGAACCCGAGCCTGGAGAGCAGCTTCCCATGGAGCTTGAAGCTGGCCATCTTTGGCATTTTCATCATTGTGTTGTTTGTCTACATAACTGTGGAAAAGAAGCCGCTCTTGCGTTAAACCCTTTAGGAGCAAAGCAGAGAAGGGCCTTAGCTACAGCCAGGCAGCCCCTCCCACTGCCCCAAATGTCCCCGCCCCTGCCTCAGACGCCCCCGCCCTATACTGGCTCTCCTGGGCTGTGTCTGGGTTCATCTAGGTGGAGGAGCAAGGGCAGAACCAGGCAGCATGCTAGGTGCACGACAGTCTGTAAGTCAAGAAAGCCATCATTAAAGGTGCTAACACATCAGAGCGCTCTTCTGTCAAGGAAACTGCCCGGGTCTGCTCCCTCCCTCCCTCCTTCCTCTGTTTTGTTCCTGCCCTCTTTTCCCCCAAAACAAAGAGGCTTCACATTCTTATACCAGTCCACTTGCTAGTGCAGAACGTGAAACAAAGAGAAAATTATATTCCTGATAAAATGTGTGCAGTTAGCCAGACGTGGTGACATTTCCAGTTTGGCCTGGCGCTGACAGTGACCTTGATAGAGCACGAATCTGTTCCTCCTCCGCTGCAGCCCCCCAGCCTCAGACGGGGCTTCTTCTCCACTGACTTTGTCTCTGGTTTTCATCAGAACCATTTGGGGAAGAGGAGGAGTTTTCCGTTTTCTGTTGGGGCTCGGTGACTTTTCCTGGGAAGATGGAAATAATGTCTGCTTGCCCCAGAGAGGGGAGAGGGGACTGACCAAAGAAAAATAAACAAGTGTAGGAATCCAGTCTAGCTTGGCGACCCTACGAGTTTATTGTGGTTATTGCGGGTGAGTGAGTGAAGGTTCCTTTCTAGAGCAGGTGCCAGTGCTCGGGAAAGCTGTGCCCAGGAGGCTCCTAGAGAGCTAAGGTAGCTCCCCCAGAGAGGCTCCTCTCTCCCCAAGTTGCTTACTGCTTGCTCTGAGCTCAGAGAGGGGCCTTACCAGCCTTGTAGATTTCCTGCGAGTTATTGGAATTGTCTTGGAGTTTTATGGGCCTTCGCTCCCATCCCTCTGGGAGGGAATGTTTCAGGCTGGAGGCAGAAGCTACAAAGCTGTTTATTGACCAGGAATCGTTTGACCCGCAAAATCTCTGAGAACAGAGCAGCTGCAGAGGTAAGCCATCACGTGGTGCTGAAGGAGGAGGAGAAGCCACAGGTCACCTTTTAGTCACCGTTGGGGTGGAGCAGCCATGGAAAGGTTACCTCAGCCATTGAGAGATGAGGATAGCTGGGTTGGAGGTCAGAGACAGAGCAAGCCAGGCGAGTGTGAGGTCTGGACTCCAGCCAACACAGGAAGAGGTACTGTGGCAATTCTTATGGTTGCTAAAGCAAACCCTATACAAATGAACAATAATGGGGACTAGCTTAATAAACAGAAACACTGCCTCTTAGAGATAAAGGGACAATCTAAAACAGTAACACCCAGATTGTTGTAGAAGGCACTTAATTGAAGTTTCCTTTAAATTTTATTTATTTATTTATTTATTTATTTATTTATTTATCTATCTATCTATCTATTTATTTATTTGTGTGTGTGTGTGTATGTTTGCCTTCTTGTGTTTCTTTAAAGATTTATTTATTATGTATGCAACATTCCTTCCATGTATGCTTGAATACCAGAAGAGGGCACCAGATCTCATTACAGTTGGTTGTGAGCCACCATGTGGGTGCTGGGAATTGAACTCAGGACCTCTGGAAGAGCAGTCAGTGCTCTTAACCTCTGAGCCATCTCTCCAGCCCAACTTACTTATTTTATATGTGTCAGTGTTTGCTTGAGCGCGTATGTGTATCACATGATGCCCGTGCCAGTGAAGATCAGAAGAGGGCATCGGATCCTCTTGAACTGGTGTTACCGATGACTGTGAGCCACTGTGTGGCTGCTGGGAACCAAGCCTGGGCCCTTCGTAAGAGCAACAAGTGCTCTTAACCCCTAAGCCATGGCTCCAGCCCCAAGACGCTTATTGCTTTTAATGGTAATCAGAAAGGACAGATTTGCTGTCCCTGCATTTTCTTAACTTCATGAGAGGGAAAAACACCAGCATGTTCTACTTCATTGGTGACTGGGACTCTAAATTTTTCTGATTTTACTTTTTTCAAAATTTAAAGATTTCTACAAACTGTGCATTAATTTGCTGATGAGAAAAGCATAATTTTTAAAAGCTATACTAACCTGGTGTGTGCGGTGTGCATGCGGTCTCAGCTACATGGGACGCTGAGGCAGGAGATCTCAGGAGCCCAGGAGTTCTAGGCCAGCCTGGGCCACATAGTGAGATGCTGTCCCCTGTCTTAGTTTGCTTTCTCTTGCTATGATAAAATACTGACCAAAGCCAACCTGGGGAGGAAACAGTCTGGCTTAACTTTCCCCATCGCAACCCATTATTGAAGGAAGTCAGGGCAGGAACTCAAGCAGGAACCTGGAGGCAGGAACTGAGGCAGGGCCCATGGAGGAGTGCCACTCACTGGGTTGCTCAGCTGTTTTCTTATTTAACCCAGGACTTTCTGCATGGGGTGGTACTGCCCACACTGTGTTGTCAGCCATTAACCAAGAAAACATCCCACAGACAAGCCCACGGGCCAACTGATGGAGGCGGTTCTTCAATAGAGGGTTCTGCTTCACAGGTGATTCTAGTGTGTGACATAAAATTTTAAGTCTATTTATGTATTTATGTATTTATTTATTTATTTATGATTTCTGTCTCTTCCCCACCACCGCCTCCCATTTCTCTCCCCCTCCCCCAACAAAGTCCCCCTCCCTCTTCAGCCCAAAGAGCAATCAGGGTTCCCTGCCCTGTGGGAAGTCCAAGGACCACCCACCTCCATCCAGGTCTAGTAAGGTGAGCATCCAAACTGCCTAGGCTCCCACAAAGCCAGTACGTGCAGTAGGATCTGCTAAGTCTTATGAGACTTAAAACATAAATCATAAAAAGTCTAGAACTTAAAATATGAAATATTATTGAAAACAAGTAAATAGGACCTTACTCAGACGGATCAGCTGCAGAAGATACTGTCGTCATCCACGAGCTAGCGACTTCTGAGCTACCTGGAGAGAAACCCCAGGTAGACGAGAGGAAAGCTCTTCCGAGGCCGGCCTCTAGAAGCTTGTGTCTCCTCGGCCCTGGGCAGCAGCCGGTGTTACAGCTCAAAGACCCTCAGCTCCCAAGACTTCACAGCTCTCTGGGACTCCTGTGGCCAGAGCCCTCAGGCTCGCCTCTCGGGCTCCTTACAGCTTCAGTCAGCTCCCTGCTTTCTTGTCATCTCTCTTCTGCTCCCCTTTTCTTTTCTTGGTCACTGCTGGACTTTCAGCCGCTCCTTCAGTTGTCCATGGCTGCCAGCAGGACGGATAACTCAGTACACGCCTTCCTTAGGACAGCATTTGGAAGCCAGATACCTAGGCGGTCATTCAGTAACTGGGCCTCAGTGTAGCTAGGGTCACTCCGACCTGGATATCCCTGAGGTGGGATGCCTTTGAGCAGATGGGCTCTGTGGGTAGACCAGCAGGCGGTCCCAGGCCACATTGCCATACCAGAACCACCTGATGGGTCCTAGACCTCTGCAGACGAGCACTGCTTCAGCTGCCAAGCAGTCCCATCAAGGTCTTCCCCAGCTCTTCTTTCTCGATCAAGTGGGCATTTTGGGCTGTGACGTCAGGGCACACCGAGCTCCAGAGCCAGGTTCTTGTGGTAAGTAAGCTGGTTGTTGCCAAGCCTCGTGGTTGGTATCAGAAACAGCTGCTAGCCACTAAGGCTGCCTCTGAGGCTACCAGATGTGGTCAAGCTGTTCAGCAGCTGCAGCTGGAAGCCTGGGACTCGGGGGCAGTGCCAGACACTGCTGTTTTTCCTAATTTAACTTTTGACTCTGGATTTCATGTCATGCATCTCGGTCCCATGCCTCATCTCCCCATTCCTTTGTATCCGCCCTCTGCCCTTGTAACCTTGCCGTACAGGATAAAATAAAATTTAAAAGAAAAGAAAAAAAAAAGATAAAATTCTCATCGCAGAAGCTGCAGTGTGACACAGTGCGCCACACAGTAAACCCCTTTAGTCCACATGTCTTTACTTGCAGAGTTCATTGCAGAGTCAATGGTTCCGTTCCAGGCCTTTGGTTTCGGCTACACTCTCAATATTAGGCCCTCACTGGGACTCCTCCTGGATATCATGTTGTTGTCCTATGTCATAGAGATCCTGCAACTTTGGGTCTGCAGGACCGGTCCCTTCACATGCTCCCGCAGATCACAGATGGGTGGATGTTGGGATGAGCCAACACATAGCCCTGGTTCTGGGCCTGGGCGGTTGCCTACCAGTTTTCTCCTGTCCTCACCACCAGGGTGAGCTCTCCTGCATGCCCCAGCTAGTTCACCCCTGCAGCAGCGGATGAGCAAGGGATGGGACAGGTTCTCCTGCTTTCCCACCCTCGGGGTTGTCTCTCCCACACCTACACTATCAGGGCCGGTTCTACTATGTTGTATGTCAGGTGAGGTGCAGGGCCCGCTCTCCCCAGTGCGGCAGCTGGTGATGAGCAGGGACAGATCTCCTGCTCTTCTATGACCTGTCAGGGTCAGCTCTCCCACTTGCCTCTGGCAGTGAGGGCAGGGGATGTGGGAGGGTAGATGGGAGGCAGGGCCAGGTCTCCCACCTCCCATGTGCAAGTTCTCAGGACAGGACGGGCTCTCCCTTGCCCTGTCAGCAGGGTCTGCTCCACTGTGCTGCCCAGGTAAGGTGTGGATCTTCAGCTTTAAGCCATGGGTGGTGCTTATGACCCAAAAGATCAGGCTGGTGCAAAGCCTCTGGGATCAAGCCCCTGTCTAAGAGTGAATGTATCTGGTACTCCTTAAAGTCATACTGCCTCCACCATTGTCACACTGCTGCCATCTTCATGGCTACCATGCTGCTTCCTCATATCCAGTGTGGCCTGCACTTCTGAGTAGGCAAGGAAAGACCACTTGGGATTGGTCTCTGTTTCATCTATGCTCAGTACCAGGTGTTGTAGGGGCAGATGACAGACCAAAGTAACGATCACACCAGAATCCACCTTGGTAAGCCAATAGGTTTATTGGGGTCATTTCCAGGAACAGGGTTTCTCAAAGGCAGTTGCCCCATTGGAAAGCCCACCCATCGTGAGAGACAACTCAGGAAGTGTCTTCCAGGCAGCTCCACTTCCCATCTCCACCTGTAGTGGTGGTGGTCGTCTTCTTCTTCTTCTTCTTCTTCTTCTTCTTCTTCTTCTTCTTCTTCTTCTTCTTCTTCTTCTTCTTCCTCCTCCTCCTCCTCCTCCTCCTCCTCNGTCGTCTTCTTCTTCTTCTTCTTCTTCTTCTTCTTCTTCTTCTTCTTCTTCTTCTTCTTCTTCTTCTTCTTCCTCCTCCTCCTCCTCCTCCTCCTCCTCCTCCTCCTCCTCCTCTTCTTCTTCTTCCTTCTTCTTCCTCTTCCTAGTCTCTCTCTCTCTCTCTCTCTCTCTCTCTCTCTCTCTCTCTCTCTCTCTTTCTCTTGGTTTTCCAAAACAGTGTAGCCCTAGCTGTCCTGGAACAACTCACTCTGTACACCAGGCTGGCCTCAAACTCACAAGTGCTGAGATTAAAGGCGTGGGCCACCACCACCCTGCTCAGTTTGCTTCTTCTCTTGTGAGTTTTAGTTTTCCCAGACAGTGAAGTCTGTATACTTCTGAGTCTCATACAAGCCTCCAGGTTCCTTCCTGAAGGGACCTTTCAATTAAGGACTTTTTGAGTCTTAAGGGGCCTCCCTCCAGATGATGTTTTATTTCCCAGAAACTGCTTTATCAGGATAGGTGACACAGCAATGTCTCTCAGTCAGTGCACTAGGCAAGCTTTAAGGAGTCTGATTACATATCTGGGGATAGATTAGACCAGTCACAGCCATTCATTTGGCCAGTCACAGCTTGTTGTGTAGCACTAATCAGTCTTTGAGGCTTGTGTTTGGGACTAATCATGAGCTTCTCTTCGGTCATAGTTGACCCTCCGCTGGATAAGGGTGCCCCCTGTGGCCAAGTTAGAAATGGTTCTTCCAGGCTTGTGATTGCGCAAGTCTGACCCATGCTGAGCCTCCGCCTCTCAGCTGCTGTCTTCTGCATAGTCATCCTAAGGCACCTATGGAGTATTCGAGATGGCTTGTGTTGGGAAAACTCACAGAACAGGAATGAAAAGTCCAACCTCAAGGTATGGAACATGAGAACAAGAGAGTGAGAGCTGGGCAGGCCAGCGGTGTTCTGGGAACCCAAAAGGTCACGCTTCAACCTAGTACAGCCTTTCAAAGGTCATTGGCTGAAGGAGATTCCCCATCACCTCCCTGTTATCTAAATAAGAGAGTTCTAAACCCAATGCAAATCTATACACACTAGGAACAGATATCAAGTATAAAATTAAGATTACAACCATCATAAACAATATTAAGCAAAGAACATATGCTAAATGTTTTAATAAACATTCTGTTCTAAGGAGTCTAAATCTTGCATTGGAAATGGCTTGGCTAGATTATAAGAGGAAGGTAACTACTACTATCTAATCTTCAACCCCATCGAAGGCCTGAGAAGGGAGACAATATTACTTGAGTAGGTAGAAAGTGCAATCAAGCAGCTTCCAAAATGTGTAGTATATCATACACAGATATACATGCAGGCAAAACACCCACACACACACATATAATTTAAAAAAGAAGTGCAAGCCAAGTGTGGTGGTATATGGCTTTAATCCCAGCAGAGGCAGGAGGATCTCTGAGTTTGAGGCCAACCTGTTCTACTGAGTGAGCTCCAGGACAGCCAGGACTACACAAAGAAATCCTGTCTAGAAAAAAAAGAGGAGGAGGAGGAAGGCTGATTCACAGACATTGGCCTGGTACCTTTACTGCTGCAGCAAGTTCTGCTCAGGCTACCAGACCTGCATTTAAGGCATGACGTAAAGGAGTATCTAAAACTCATCACCAGCTCCGTGTTATATATTTAATCCAGAACAGCGAAGGTTGGGGAAAGAGCTTTTGGTTTTAACACCAAATGTATTACAGATAAAGGAGAAGGAGACTGGACAAGGAATAAACAGAATGAATAAACACCCCTAAGAAGCTGCCAGAGTGCGTGCCTGTGTGTGTGCATGTGTGTGTGTGCGTGTGTGTGTGTGTGTGTGTGTGTGTGTGTGTGCATTCATGCATGCACCAGTTGGTTCTTACAGATCAGAATCCGGTTTATAAAAAGTATACATGACCTAGTTTCCCGATTTGTCACTCCAGGGCTTCTTCTCTGGCCGGCAGCAGCTCAGACCTCCACCTCCTCCTGCTTGCTGTTTGTTTTGAGACGGTATCACACCCTGATGCCCAGCTGACCAGAGGGTCCCCCCAAAATCAGGTTCATTCACTTTCTAAAAGGCAAATATTTGGTGCACATAGCAAGTTCCAAGCCAGCCATGGCCACAGAGTGAAATCTTATCTAAAAACAAAAACAACAAAAAAACAAAAAACAAAAACAAATGAGAAAAAAAAAACCAACTCAAAAACCAAATGGGAAGTGATGGTGAAGATCAGGAAGGGACTTGAATCAGCACAGAGGGACAGACGGAAGCAGGGATGAAAGGCATAAATGGCCCATCAGCCTCAGGCAGAGTGTGGTCTGGTTGGTTATTGTCTCAGAATCAGTCAAGTGGGCCTTGTTGAAAGAAGAAAGCCATGGCTGCCTGTGGGTAGACTCCACTCCCTTCCACTCCAGTCACAAGATGTTTCTCAGTCAGATCCGCTGTTCCCGGAATCTAAGGTGAAGAGAAATAGCCAGAGCAAAGAAGACAGGTGCAAAATGGAGGCAGAGATGCCAAATTCTTAAATTGCTTTTAGTGTCCCGTATGCCACCTGCAGTCCAAGCAAGGAGTAGGAAAAGCAGCCATGGTCCTTGCTCCTGAGCCCAGCTGAACATCCCCATGGTTGGAGAGGCTGCGTGCTGGGCTGAGCTCCCACCTGTGGCATCTCTTCCTCTCCCCGGGGAGACAGTGTCAGAACTGAATCAGGAAAATCAGCCGGTGTCTGCTGGGGAGTGTGGCCTCAGAACTGCTTGGCATGTGGGGAGGAAACTCATTTATCAGGTGTCAGAGGAGGCATGGTTTGTGACAGAAGACACCCTGGTTTTCCCGTCTCTAATAGACATCGACAGGGACTCAGGATAGAGGGAGGTGAGGGATGAGTCTCTCAGGAGCCTGAGTGTGCCGAGACGAGCTTCCAGGGAGGGGGGACGAGCCTGTCTGTGGAAGACACACAAGAGATACAAGTTCAGTAACTGATTTGCAATCCTGGGTGCTTGTGATAGATGACAAATAGAATCAGCAGAAGATACATCTGCTCCCAGAGAGGTGCTGGGATGGAGAAGTCAAGAGACAGTTACAAGGGGAATGTCCTTTGATGGTGGCGCAGATGGTCCTGGGGGTAGTCGTCACAGACAGCGTGTGGGAACAACTTCTTCTTCTTCTTCTTCTTCTTCTTCTTCTTCTTCTTCTTCTTCTTCTTCTTCTTCTTCTTCTTCTTCTTCTTTCTCTTCCTCTTCCTCTTCCTCTTCTTCCTCCTCCTCCTCCTTCTTCTTCTTCTCCCTCTCCCTCCTCCCCCCTCCCCCCTCCTCCTCCTCCTTCTTCTTCTCCCTCTCCCTCCTCCCCCCTCCTCCTCCTCCTCCTCCTCCTCCTCCTCCTCCTCCTCTTCTTCTTCTTCTTCTNCCCTCCCCCTCCCCCCCCCTCCTCCTCCTCCTCCTCCTCCTCCTCCTCCTCCTCCTCTTCTTCTTCTTCTTCTTCTTCTTCTTCTTCTTCTTCTTCTTCTTCCTCCTTTTTGGAGACAGGTTTCTCTGTAGCTTTGGAGCCTGTCCTGGAACTAGCTCTTGTAGACAGGCTGGCCTCGAACTCACAGAGAGCCACCTGCCTCTGCCTCCCGAGTGCTGGGATTAAAGGCGTGCTCCACCGCCGCCTGGCTGTATGGGAACTTCTTGAAGGAAATGATGCCATGGCTGGGGAGAAAGGGTGAGGAACAGTCAGTTCAAAGAAGGGGGGGGGATGAAAGTGGGTGAAAGAAGTCAGCCCAGGAGACTGCAGCATTTCCACAGTGACACTGGTGACCAAGGGACGGGGGACAAGAGCGAAGGAGTGGTGAGATGTGGCCACCAAGGCAGGAAGGAATCAGATAGTGGAGTCTTCAAGGCCATCGTGGTCTACAGCGGGGTAAACTGGAACTTGCAAAAGCATAAACCAGGAAATTTCTAGAATCAACAGTAGTAGGTGCAGCAGCACACAACTCGATTCTGAGATCATAGGAGCAGAGGTGGGCACCTTGCTGTGAAGTCACGGCCACCTAGGTTACAATGTCTCCCTCTCTCAGGCTGTCTTCTTGTCATTTTCCATTGCCACCCCTGAGGCATCTGGGGCAGGGCCCCAGGAGACATAGCTGAAAGTCTGAGCGATTTGGGGAGTGTGGGGCCCTGGCAATGCCAGGATCTGGGAGCTGCTCAGCCAGCAGATACTGAGGCAGCGCTTCCACCCCGTGCTGAGACAGCTTCAAGAGATTCTGCACGGTGGCTGGGACAACCGCTGGGGAGCAGGTAGAAGGCAGCTCCTGGGGACCCTGGAGTCAGCAGGAAGCATTGCTACAACTGAGCTGTGGGACTAGGGAGGTGGGGAGGAGACACCTCCTCAGCTTAACAATGTCCTGACATTGTGACCTGGATGTTTATTAAGGGTCCCTATCTTTTACAACCCCGTTTCAGGCTCTGTTTTCCCTAGTGACTGGGAGAAATATGCAGGCATAGCACTGACTGTCACCCTAGAATCCACATGCTTCCTTTGGCTGCCCCTTGGCTAATGCACAGGACGTCACTTTCTCTGCGACTGTCCTGTCCGTAAACTGTCCACACTGTAACAATATCAGCTATGCTTGTGGAGGTCGTTCATGCGTTTGACGTTTTGAACGGATGAGAAAATTCAAATGTGGGAGTGGGGAAGAACCAGACACTCGATGCCAGATAGGTCCTGGGCAGATGGAAACTGTAACCCCAGCCGTAAGGGTCCCCTCCCAGATGCATAGCAGCCACCAGCTGTGTTTTCCTGTGTTGGGGGTCTTCTGGGGGACACCGCTTTCAGAGCGATTCTGCACTGTCAAACCCACCCCTTCGGAGGGCACGTGGTGTCTCAGAGTCCTGGAGCCCTGTGAGAAAGAGGCCTGGCCTCATCTCCAAAGACACAGTACGCCAGGCTTCCTCCTGCTTCCCACCTGGACCGTATGCGTTTTTAATTGTGTCCCTTTCCCTGCCGCATATCTGGTGTGTAACAAACAGGACATTGGTGCCTCATGCTTCCAGAGAGCCTCCGGTCACCCCCATTTCACCTTCAGCCATGCAATGACCCTGAAGAAGCCGGGGCATTGAGATTTTGAGCTTTGGCCAAATCAAATACCAAGGCCGGCCTTCTCCCTGTCTGTTCACGGTAATAGGAAGATGTCAGCGTGCAGGTTTCTTCTTTTCTTGTTCAGAGCTAACTCCTAGGCTTGGGTGGGAGTGGTACTTTTCCAGTTCGGAGGGCCCCACTGTCTCCTTGCAGTGTGGAGAACTCTCCTGGGTGGAGAACTGTGCCTCACACTCTCTCCACGTCTTGTCAAGTTGAGCTCCGCACTCACTCCAGAAAGAGCCTGTTCCCTTCAGAGCGCTTTCCAAACCAAACAGACACTTGAAACCGCAAGACTACAACCCTGATCTTGCCTTTTATTATTCCTTCGAAGAGAAGCCCTGAAGGTGAACAAACGCTCAAGACTTCCTGGTGGCCTTCCCCCTGCAGTCGCAGCCTGGTCCCAGGGTCTTGGTTGTGTTCCTGTCTGTAGAGGTCACCTCTGCTGCCTGTCTCAGGGCCAGACCTGCCATCCAGTTAGAGTGGTTTCCATGATGGTGACCAGGTGTGGGGAGCACTGGCTGAAGCAGCAGAATCTGGGTCATGGCATGGCACGCAGGAGCGGGGCCTCTGCTCTCCACACTGTTTACATCCCTATCCAGCTGGTGTACAGGCTGGCAGATGGGAGAAATTCTTAAAGGCTCTATTTTTATTTTTGTTTTGGGGTTTATATATATATTCACAGAAATGCTGTGCTACCTATTAAAATAATTGGTTAAGAACCAAGTTATTTTCATTGCCAGTCATAAATAGAGAGGTGTCAGACCACATTGTCCGGATCTGCAGAGGCTGCTGGTGAGTCTCTAAACCCAGAAGGGTTATTTGTGTTTGTGGAGCTGTCTTTATTTTAATCTCCCTCTTCTTCCCTCCCTACCACCCCCACAGTCCCCTAAGGGGGATTCTTGTGGAGCTGCTGGGATGTAGTTCAGCAGCAGAGTGTTGCCTAGCATGTGTAAGGCCCTAGCTTCCATCCCAGGAACTATAAGAAAAGAAAATACACCTAAAAAAGGAAAGTCTTGTTGATTCGAGGAACTGAAGTAAAATTAAAAACCTGTTTCTTTTTTGAAGCCAGAACTTACCCCAAGACTAAAATAAGAAAGTGCTGGGGTGGGAAGATGGATTGGGGAGTGGGGAGATTGTTTGGGAGTGAGGAGATGGCTTGGGGAGTGGGAAAATGGTTTAGGGGGTGGAGTGATGGCATATGGTGGGGACACCTGTAACTCCAGGATTGAGGGCAGGAGAAGATGGGATGATCCAGGGGGATCAATGGTCAGTCAATCTGGCCTAAATAGACCCAGGTTCAGTGAGAGACCCTATTCAAAAACAAGATTGAGAAGTGATACAGAAATATAGCCATGGCCAACCTCTGTCATCTTCATGCACGTGCACACACACACACACACACACACACACACACACACACACACGAGTCCTTAGCTACTGAGTGATTGGCTGGGAGAAAAGTTCCCCACAGATACTCAGATGAGAGACAGACCTTGGTTGGTGTAAAGTATCATTGCCTGAACAAGAAAAGCACCCTTGAAGGAGGTCACCTGGGGCGTCCCCGCCTCTGGGCACACAGCACAGAGCTACTTTCTTCTTGGTCCTTTGGGCAGAGATGAGCAAGAGCAGGAAGTGAAGAGGCTGGGCCAGGGCTGCTCCTCCATGGAGAAGGACAGAAAAGCAGCTCCCAAGATTGCTCCTGCACATGGAGTCACCTAAATGCAGCGCACGCTAATACATCAATGTCTGGAGAGCGCCGGGAAGAATTTTAGGCATAGGCCTGGATGAGGACATCGCTCTCCATTGCCTGGCAACAAGGGTTAGCGTGACAGCTTCCGTTCCTAGAGAGCAGCTCTTAAAGTTCTCTTTGGAGTTAAGGGCTACCTAGCACTGTGGGGAGGGGACAGAGGAATGCAGCTTAGGACTAGAGGGATAGCTCCTTCCCCTTTTCCAGGAGGGACCTTGGGCAGCCCCTCAAATGAGCACAGAGGGAGGGGCACTTGGTGTGTTTGTGAGTGAGGACCGTATTGTCGCTGGGAAGAGCACACTGCTCCTACTCACACTACTGAAGAGAGAAGACCTTTCTATGGAGTCCCAGGAGGGAAGGGCGGGCAGCGTGCTCTGGACAGGGGCTCTAGAGATCCAGATTCCAATCCCCACTGCACCCACGCCTTGTGAGAATGAAGGGTTCCTTTGTGTGCTGAGCACTAGGTTCTCGAGTTGGCTCTGAGCTCACAATAAACTCAGGGGATGCTATGATGAGTGAAATGCATCAGTCACGAAAGGACCCACACTGTGTGAGTCCTCACACATGAGACCTAACCTGAGCCGAGTTCACAGGAAGGGTATGGGTGTGCCTGTGTGAGTGTGTCTGTGTGGGTATGTCTGTGTGTCTGTGTGAGTGTGTGTGAGTGCGTGTGGGTGTGTCTGGGTGTGTGTCTGTGTGGGTGTGTGTATGTCTGTGTGAGTTGTGCCTGTGTGGGTTGTGTCTGTGTGGATGTGGGTGTGTGAGTGTGTGTGTCTGTGTGTCTGTGTGGGTGTGGGTGTGGCGTGTGGGTTGTGGGTTGTGTCTCTGTGGGTTGTGTCTGTGTGAATGTGCCTATGTGAGTGTGTCTGTGTGGGTGTGTGAGTGTGTCTGTGTGAGTGTGTGTGCCTGTGTGGGTTGTGCCTGTGTGGGTTGTGTCTGTGTGGGTGTGCCTGTGTGAGTGTGTCTGTGTGGGTTGTGTCTATGTGGGTGTGTATCTGTCTGGTGTGTCTGTGTGGGTGTATCTGTGTGGCTATGGCTGGGTGTGGATGTGGGGGTGTGTCTGTATAGTTGTGTCTGTGTAGGCATGGGTGGGTGTGTCTGGAGATGTGGGGGTGTGTCTGTGAGTGTAGGTGGGTGTGTTTGTGTGGATGTGGCAGGGCCTGTGAGGGGTTGAGAGGTGTTGGGGGTGGATTAGGGAATTACAGTTGGTCAGGAACAGAGTTTCAGTTTGAGAGGATAACAATCTTGAGAAGATGGAGGTGATGGTTGCACCCTGTCATGAGCTCAGCTTGCTGAAATAAATTCTTAAATGGATAAAGTAGTAAATTACATATTATGTACATTTTGCTGTAATATAAAAAAGAACTTAGCACTATTCATAGTGTTTTCAAGTAGTGTTGAGGGTTTCAGTACAGACCCAAACACCCACAGGAGGTAGGCAAGTTGTGTGAAAGAATGAGTGAGCCCAGTGCACACACGTGACCAGATCCAGAGGAGGTGGCAAGTCCAGCATCAGCAGTATGTGGGAATGAGCATAGGTTCTTTAAGAAAAAAAGAAAATTCTGGTCAGGTGTGGTGGCGCATGCCTTTAATCCCGCACTCGGGAAGCAGAAACAGGCAAATCTCTCTGAGTTCAAGACAAGCCTGGTCTACGGAGCTAGTTCCAGGACAGCCAAGGCTGCACAGAGAAACCCTGTCATAAAAGAAAAAAAAAAAGAAATTTCTGAGTATTTATATAAAATGAAAATACTCAAATTTGATTTTTTTTAAATTGACAATTAACTAAAAATTCAAAAAGAAACTTTGGGCCTGGTAGTGCCAGCCTATAGTAGACAATTTAGAAGTTCAGGGCCATCCTGGGGAGTTTATTGAAATCCTGTCTCAAAATAAAAAGAAGGAGCTGGAGAGATGGCTCAGACGTTTAGAGTACTTGTTGATCTGGCAAAGGACCTAGGTTCAGTTCCCAGCACCTACATGATGGTTCATAAACACTGTAGTTCCCGGGGCTCTGATGCTCTCTTCTGAACTCTGGGCACCAGGCATGCACGTGTGCACATATGCAAACCTAGGCAAGACAGTCATACACATAAAATAAAAAATAAAGCTTTTTCTAAGTAAAAAGAAGGTGGGGGTTATTTATGACCCAGTCAATAGAGTGTTTGTCTAATATACACAAAGCTCTGGGTTTCACCCCCAGTAGATAGCTCAGTGGGTAAAGGCACTTGCTGCCAGGCCTGACCACCTGAGTTCAGTTCCCAAGACCCACACTGTGGAGAGAGAGGACCAACTCCCACAAACTGTCTTCTGACACACAGCCCCCCTCCACAACAAATAACCCTAAAGACTTTTAAAACAAAAACATGTGATTGTACACCAGTAATCTCTCTACCTCTGGAAATAGAGGCTGGGGGGGGGTGTCGAAGGTTGAGGTTATTTTCAGCTACATAGCAAGTATGGGGGCAACCTGGGTTATAAGAGACCATAAGTTAAAAAAAGAAAGAGTAAGCAAGGAAGGAAGGAAGGAAGGAAGGAAGGAAGGAAGGAAGGAAGGAAGGAAGAGAAAAGCATAAAAAAGGAGAGTTGAAGGGCTGGAGAGATGGCTCACAGGTAAAAGCACTGGCTGCTCTTCCAGAGGTCCTGAGTTCAATTCTCAGTAACCACATGGTGGCTCACAACCATCTATAATGAGATCTGGTGCCCTCTTCTGGCCTGCAGACTTACATGCAGACAAAACACTGTATACATAATAAATAAATATTTCTTAAAGGATGATTGATAAATAGTTCATTGGCAGAGTACTTACCTCACATTCATCCTTCATGCAGCCGTGGGTTTTGGGTTTCATCCCCAGCATCTAACTAACTGACTAACTAACTAACTAACTAACAAACAACTAACTAACTAACCAAATGAGTAAATAAATAAAAGTGGGTAAACAAGACACCTCTGCAGTTTTGAGTCTATTTCTAGAACCCGAGTTTTCTATCTCTGTACAGACACAAATCAGACTTCTTACTTCTCGGCCAGCACCTCACTGCATACTTCTCCCTAAAAGCAGGTTGTAGCCAAGACAAACTGTACCTGGATAAATCCTTCACCCCTATTCTCTGCACTGTCCAACCAGAACAAGCTGGAATGGTCAGGGTTGGTTTCCTTGGCACTGTGGCCTCAGCACTGTCTGTTCAGGTAGAGTCCATCAGAGGCTCGGGTTGCTGGTGCGCCTTCTTTAGCCCCAAACTCATTTTCACGAGAATTCTACTAACAGTGTTCTTCCCTAGGATGTCCTCAGGGAGACCCATGGAAGTCCTCTGCTGTCTCCCATCACATTCGACACCGGATGGCTTGCATTCCTCACTGCAGCCCACGTCTGTCCTCAGTACCAAATTCAGAAGTCAGGCGTGATCTCGTTCTTGGTTTTGACAAGTGTGATAAATACCTCTTAGTGGGTGAGCTCACAGGGGAGGGGTTTCCTTTTGTTTGAGTGGCGGCAGCCCTGCGGACTCCAGGGGTTGCCTCTATAGTGTGTCCCCCATAAGCCCGATACCACAGCTTGGAGAAAGGACGCGGGCAGTGGGCAGCGGGCAGTGTTCTGCATGGGCTGCTAGCAGCTTTCTTGAAAAGGGACGTTACTTGAGAAAGCAGGCCATTTGGAACAGTGTTGGGAACACGTCTTTAATCATCTGTCACTCAATTGCAGGCTTTCCCAAACCCAGGAGCAGGAAGAAGAAACCTGGACTGTCCCCAGGCTAGGTTTCCATTTAATCTTCAGTGGCAGCACATGATTCCTGCACATAAGAAGCCAGCAGAAAATTCTCTCTAAGGACGTTACGCACTCCCAAAGTGGGGACGAGCTACTCAGATGAACAGATCTGCCTTTTTGGTAACCTCTTGTCTTAGGATTCCTTTTTTAAAATTATTTATTTATTTATTTTTTGGTTTTTTTTTTTTTGAGACAGGGTTTCTCTGGCTTTGGAGCCTGTGTCCTTGAACTAGCTCTTGTAGACCAGGCTGGCCTTGAACTCACAGAGATCTGCCTGCCTCTGCCTCCCAAGTGCTGGGATTAAAGGGGTGTGCCGTGCCAACACTGCCCGGCTCTTAGGTTTTTATTGCTATGAAGAGACACCATGACCACGACAACTCTTCTAAAGGACAACATTTCTCTGGGACTGGCTTAGAGTTCAGAGGTTTAGTCCATGATCATCATGGCAGGAGCATGGTGGCACTCAGGCAGACATGGTGCTGGAGAAGGAGCTGGGAGTTCTCCCTCTTGTTCCACAGGCAGAAGGAAGACAGTGTGTCCTCCAGCAAGGATGCACCTACTCTAACAAGGCCACATCTCCTAAGAGCATCACTCCCTATGCGCCTGTGGGGGCCACTTTTATTTAGACCACCACACCCATGGTAGGAAGGTTTCTGTGAGTTCTACCTTAGACCTCTGGGGTCCAGGATGGCCATTTCCCTAGTGACACTTCATACAGCCGACAATTTCTTTTTTGATAGCTACATTTGTTGCTTCAGAAGCGGTAGCAATTTTCCTCACTTGTATTCCATCCTATTGCAACTGACAGAGGACTTGCTGTGCCAGACCCCGCTAGGAGGTAGAGTACCGCCGCCAGTCGTTGCTTCTCCCAGGAGCTTAGGAAATCGTATTGGTTATTGTGACCAAGAGCTAGCTGCCTTCGGGCAGCAGGACTGGCTTTGGTTCATGCATGGTAAAGGAGACCAGCATAGTGGCAGGAACATGTGGCGGGGCCCCACTCCTCACATCTCAGGGGTACAGGGCTACAAAGAACGGGAAGTGAGGGTAAGCTATCAACCTCGAGGTCCCCCCTGCCTACTGATGTAGTTCCTCCAGAGAGACCCACTTCCTGCAGATGTCAGAGCTTCTCAAATCAGAGTCACCAGCTGGGGGCCAGCACAGGCACCTGTGGGGGACATTTTGCATCCAAACAATAACAAAAGTTGATTATTTTGTTCAGAGTGTTTGAATGTATACCATTTGGTGATGTGCCTGAATCTCCATTCAAGGCTAATACCCCTACGCCTGTTATGGGGACAGGCAGATAAAGGCCCAGGGACATTCCTCTCCTGAGAGAGTACCTCAGTCATTGGGAGCTGCTTCTTTCTCCTGGTCAGCTGTATCCCCCGTATCCAGCTCACGATGCTGGAAAAAAACAAAACAAACAAACCCCACTAGGCATGGCTGGCAGCATCAGGACAGAGAGAAGGCAATTCTGCATTGTTAGCGAGGCTCCAGAGAAGCCAGCATGTCCACACCGTCCTTAGGTCCAGCACATCTCTCCTTCCTTCCCCCGCTTTAGACATTGAGAGCCTTCTGAAGACCATGCTCACAGACGTCTCCTTGGCTCGACAATGTTGGGTAAAGATCAACCTGCATTTTTACCATTTTTTTGCCTTTTATTTTCATGTGTGTGTGTGTGTGCGCACACGTGTGTGTGTCTACACATGCACGTATGCTCATGCCTACTCCACGGTGCTCTCTAGTCTCCTTTGCCTTTTTAAACAAAAACTCTCAAATACCATTTTCAGTTGAGAAAGGAGAGAAATACGGGAGAAATTAAGGAGACACGGAAAAGTAAAGGAGCCCTTCACTCCAGAGCTTGGCTGGGAGTCAGAAACTTCCACACATTGGATAAGATCAGAATTGCCAGACAGGTGGTAGTGGAATACACCTTTAATCCCAGAATTCGGGAGGCAGAGACAGGTGGATCTCTAAGTTCGAGGCAGCCTTGTCTCCAGAGCAAGTTCCAAGACAAGGAAACCCTGTCTCAAAAACAAACAAACAACAACAGCAACAAACAAACCAGAATTGACTCCAGAGACAGTATTTATTTTCCTGAAGACGTCTCCAACAAGGACGTTAAAAACAATAAACTATGAGCCAGCCAGATGTCTCAGTGAGAAACAGTCCCAAGACTTTTGACCCGATTTCACACACACAAACACTCAAACACACACACACACACACACACACACACCATCATCATCATCATCATCATCATCATCATCATCATCATCATCCATAGTAAAGGATAGGAAAGACTTAAATAAGAGTAAAGATGGCAACCTTTGCCCAACTTTTGGTTCCCTTGCATCCCAAATGAGGAGCTGATGCCTCCCAGCAGGAGCAGCTCCTGAGCAAGCCTCAGTGTTTGCGTGCTGGGACTGCCGTGAGGAAAACTGCTTACCAGGAGCATCTCATGAAGTGCCCAGCCTGGAGCATCTCATGAAGTGCCCAGCCTGGAGCATCTCATGAAGTGCCCAGCCCGGAGCATCTCATGAAGTGCCCAGCCCAGAGCACCACATAAAGTACCCAGTCTGGGGCATCACATAAAGTTTCCAGTCTGGAGCATCACATGAAGTACCTAGTCTAGGGCATCACAAAGTTCCCAGTCTGGAGCATCACATGAAGTACCTAGTCTAGGGCATCACATAAAGTTCCCAGTCTGGAGCATCACATAAAGTTCCCAGTCTGGAGCATCACATAAAGTTCCCAGTCTGGAGCATCTCATGAAGTGCCCAGAAATTGCAGTAGCTACTACTATAGCAAGAGTTTTAGGTCCTGGTTCTGAGTAGGAAGAATGAAAAGTAGAGAAGGGAGGTTGAAGGCATAGACTGGAAAAGTAACAAATTAAGGAATCCAGGGACCCCATGATGTAACACTAGGCAGTTCAGGCTTAAATGGAGGAAAACTGGGGCAAGGAGTAAGGGCTTGCGTAAGCCATCAGTCTTGGCCAAGGTGTGGTCCCACATGTCACTGTCATGGGGCGCCAGGGTTTCATCCTGCTTTGAATTATCTAGAGCCCTTCCTGGGCCTGTTTCACTACTGCCTGCCAGGGGCTACAACAGTGGTTCTCAGCCTTCCTAAAGCTGCGACCCTTTAATACGGTTCCTCATTTGTGGTGACCCCAACCATAAAATTATTTTTGTTGTTACTTCATAACTGTAATTTTGCTACTCTTGCAAATCATCCTGTAAATATCCATATTTTCTGATGGCCTTAGGTGACCCCTGTGAGAGGGACGTTTGTGGGTTGTGATTCTCAGGTTGAGAACCACTGGACTACAGAGACCTAAGACAGTTATCCCTACAGGGGACTTCCAGACCACTGTGCCTTCTGAGTCGGTGGCTCTGGTGGTCTGAAAGAAAATGTCCCCCACAGACTTATAAGGAGTGGCACTATCAGGATGTTTGGCCTTGTTGGTGGAAGTATCACTGGGGGCTCACTTTGAGGTTTCAGATGCTGTAGCTAGACCCAGTGTCTCACAGCCTCTTCTTGCTGCCTTCAGATCTGGATGTAGAACTCTCAGTTACCTCTCCAGCACCATGTCTGCCTGCATGCCACCATGCTTCCCACGACGAGAGCAGTGAACTAAACCTCTGAACTGTAAGCCAGAACCAATTAGATGTTTTCCTTTGTCAGAGTTGCCGTGGTCATGGTGTCTCCTCACAGCCACAGAATAAGATGGTGGCTTTGCTTTCTTTATTCCCTGCTTTTAGGAAGTCAGCCATCCTGAACAGTGTTTCCTGTCATTTGGATGTTCTGGCTCTAATCTGCCGAAGGTTGGAAGAAACCAGAATTACTACGACTGTTGGTTTTGTTGTGACCATGTCATCCACTCTTTTGATCTACCCCGACTTAGCACTGGTAGGTGGGTGTGTAGCTGTCAGCTGGGCTGCAAGTAAAGACAGTGTCTTCTTCACTTGCCTTGAGTGTCCAGCCCTGGTGATCCCAGCATGCAGAAGGTCCGCTAACTATAAGACACTATCTCAGAAAACAAAATTTGTATATACAGATGTTACTAGGCATGGTGCTACGCTCTTGTGATTGTACTATTTAGGAAATTGAGGCAGGAGAATTGAGTGTTTGTATCCAGTCTATAGCAAATCCAATGCAAGCTTAGGTATATAGTCAGACCCTGTCTCAAAACCAAACCAAACTAGAGTAACATACTGTCATGGTCAAGGGGAAACTAAGGTTTAGTTTTGAATTTTATTAATAGGGGACTAAAGCAGAATATTAAAATTCTGTTCTTTTCGATCTGTAGGGATGGCTCAGTGGCTAAGAGCACTAGCTGCTCTTCCAGAGGATCTATATTAGACTCCCAGCACCCACATGGTGGCTCACAGCTGTCTGTAACTTCAGTTCCAGGAAATCCAATGCCCTTTTATGGCCTTTGACCTTTGATAGGCATCAGCTACACACCAGGCACACATATAAAATAAAATAGTTTTTTAAAATTCTGCTTTCTCACTACATAATCTAATAGACAGGATAATTTAATAACATAAAGTTTAAGGACACTAGGAAATAGGAAATCCCAAGGAAAAGCCACATGAATGTTTGTCTTTGTAGCTCCTATCTGTCACTGTCCTGTGATGTTTTTCTCTCTTGCCCTGTGGGCTCAATTGTCCTTTATTCTTTTTTTTTAAGATATAGAATTTTTTTCTTTTTTTTAAGATTTATTTATTTATTATGTATACAACATTCTGCCTCGATGTATGTCCGCACGCCAGAGGAGGGCGCCAGATCTCAGTACAGATGGTTGTGAGCCACCACATGGTTGCTGGGAATTGAACTCAGGACCTCTGGAAGAACAGCCAGTGCTCTTAACCTCTGAGCCATCTCTCCAGCCCTGTCCTTTATTCTTGAAGGCCAGCTAGAAGCCAGAGGAGGGCGCTATAATGCTTATTCAGCTGCCCAGTGTTAATGCCCTTGGTTTAGATTCTAGAAACCTATACACTGATACATTTGTTCACAAGCAAACTGGCCAAACAACTGTGAAGCCCTGGGGCAGCTGCCTTAGAGTTCAGGTTTGTCTCCAATATCCATCTAGCACAGGGCCTAGCATGCAAGAGGCTCTGCGACCTCAGGCCTCCTAGAGAGTCTTCCCTTCTGTGACCTCAAGGCCCAGCTCCTGAGCAAATCTGATCTGGCCCAAGCCTGCTGGAAGTAGCCACTTCTCCCAGTCCTTCCTGGCACTGATTTGAACAGAAAGCACCCGTGCAATGCCACACTGTCCTTATCCCAGGAGGCCACAGTCTCAATGCCTGCAAGGGTCATCTGGAGCGCTTTGATGTGCCCTCTGATGCCCAGGCCACTCCCCAGACCGGTGACGTCACATCTGGGGGAAGGACAGAGGCAACAGTGTGCTGCCAAGGTCAGCAATGAATTTCACTTTAATGAGGATTAGCGGATTCCAAATGACCGGACTCAGAGAACAGGGGAGATCATGACCTCAAGGTCTTTTATCATTGGCAAACAGACCAAAAATAATTGTGGCCCTGAGATGAGGAAGACTTCTATCTGATTCCAGTTCCAGCCCTGGTGGTGCTAATTTTGATCTCTGTGATTTTGAGAGAGCAGCTGCGGGCTTCTGCTTACTGCTTACTCTTCTATACGATGGGGATTCAAATATCCCTGCCCTGGGTTTTGTGCATAGAGTGTATCTCTATAGTAGGCATTGAAATGCTGACATTATTAATAATAATATGTAATTATTCTTTAAGTTTTTGAAGGATTTTATGTATTTTCCACGTGTACGGCTGTTTGTCTGAAGCACATCTGTGTACTACAGTCATACAGTGCCTGCAGTGATGGGAAGAGAGCATAAGGGATTCCCTGGGACTGTGGTTAGAGATGGTTGTGACTCACCATATGGGTTCAGGGAATTGAACCTAGGTTCTCTGGAAGAGCTACTAGTGCTCTTTTATATTTTTGGTTGTGAGTCTAGCCTGTCTTTATTTATTTTATTTTTTGAGACAAAGTTTCTCTGTGTAACAGCCCTAACTGTTCTGGAACTAGCTCTTGTAGACCAGGCTGTCCTCGAACTCACAGAGATCTGCCTGCCTCTGCCTCCCAAGTGCTAGGATTAAAGATGTGTGCCACCACTGGCCAGCGAGCCTCGTCTTTAATGGCTGAGGCTTCTCTCCAGCAGTTAGTGCTTTAAGCCATTCCCCACCTCTACAGCCGTTATTCTCTCTCTCTCTTTCCCTCTCTCTCCCTGTCTCTCTCTCTCTCTCTCTCTCTCTCTCTCCCCCCCCCCCTTCTTTTCTTCCTTTTTGAGACAGGGTCTCACTATGTAGCTCTGGCTGTCCTGAACTCAACTCACTTATGTAGACCAGGCTGGTCTTGAACTCAGAGATACACCTGCCTCTGCCTCCCAAGTGCTGGGACTAAAGGGCCTTGCAATTATTCTTAACACTGAGGCATTCCCCCTGTCTGAGATGCAGACTCCTTTGTTTGTCTGTCTTCTCTGGACTTGTCTTTCCTCATTTAAACTGTTAAAAAGGGTCAGAGGGCGGGGCATGGGCACGCCTGTCGTGCCAGCATTTGGCCAACCTGAGCTGCACAGTATGACCCCCATCTCAAAAGATAAAAGACGGGGACCAGCAGAAGAAATGGAAACTGTGACGGCTGTTACTTATGAGTCCCTCTTCTGCTGTTAGCTTCCTACATCAATGCCCAGCTTATGCAGGTAGCAAGTCCCTTCATAGCTTCATAAGAAGCCATGCTTGCTCAGCCTGATCTGCACACGGAAATATAGGTACTGAGCTTCCATGGCCACTTAAACAGAAGAAGAACAAACAAGGTGAAAGCTGTGGAAATCCTGACATCTCCTGGCTGTGCTGGTCCAGACTGTGAAGCCTGAAGTAAGTCACACTCTCTCCTGCAGCAGCTTCGTGGGCTGCAGAAAGATAGATATTCTCTTTGTACATACACCTGTACTGAGCATGTCCCAAAACTCCAACAGTGTTAATCCCTGGCTATCTCCTGGCTGGGGTTTGTAACTGAACCAACTGCGTGCTTGTTCATCTGACAGGTGTATTTCTGGGAAGGCTATGCATTTGCACGTTTACGGTTTCAGAGGTTAGCTACGCCGTGTGACTGAAGATGCCAGGAGTCGGGGTAATCTGTGATCACATGCCAAAGCTGGAACTCGTCCAGCCTCAGTAGGATAAGCAACCTCAACACAGAGCCTGTGATAGCCTGGAGTTGTGCTAAGTACTTTACATAAATTGTTCTGTTTACTTCTCTCAGCAATTTGGTAAAATAGGCATTATAATAAGACTGATTTTCTATACAAGGAAATTAGAATCAGAAGGCTGGTTTGTGTCCAAGGGAGGCTAAGAGCCTCTGTTCAACTAATGCTAAATAAACAACTATTTATTTATTTACTTATTTGTGTTAAGATAGGGCGTCATTGTTTAGCCTTGGCTAGCTTGGAGCTTGCTGTGTAGACCAGGCTAGCCTTGACTACACAGACATCTGCTTGCCTCTGCTTTCCATAGGCATCTGCCACCAAACCCAGCTATCATTGTTTTTTGAGATACAGTCTTGCTATTTTGCCCAGGCTGGCCTAGCTGTGCTTCCTGTTCTTTGAAAGACAAATTGAATAGGTAGCTAATCCAGATGCCATACAATGTGGCCACTTCAAGCATCCAGTCCTTCACTTCCAGCAGTCAGAGCTGTCACCCGAGAAACCCCGTCTATCAACTGACGAGCAGACGAACAAAATGGGAATCCCCCTAGACTGATATACGATCAGGCACTAAAGTGGGGGTCCAAAGATGAAATCAGTCTCGTGAGACCCCAGCAAAATCGGAGCATGGAGGGTATGCACCTCAGAAAACACTTCTTTGTGCTCACATACACCGTGCTCACACGCCTGCACAGATTTCTGAAACAAAGCTTGTCTGTCTTGTTCTCCACGAGTGCAACAATTCCCACAGTGTGCTCTTGACAGAACACAGGAACAGACCCACCTCCAGAGAGCTGAGCCAACTTCTGCCTCTGGATTCCTGGGCCGGTCCACTCCCTGTCCAGGGAGCATTTTCATCTTTGTCTCTAAATACTTCCTGCCTCACAGTCCTAGCTTATGCCTGTAGTTTACTGTGGCCATGCATTGTCACTGTAAATAAATATCCTTGCTTTTTTATGGAATCCCTCTCTAGTTATTTTTTAGGTGGACACATTAGACAACATATTTATTTTTCTTTTGTTGATTGTTTTTCGAGTTCATAACTAAGAAACCAGTGCCTGACCCAAAGTCAGGAAGATGTGCGCCTGCTCCCCTCTAAGGGTTTCATATTTTTAGCACGTGCCTTGAAATCTGTGAAGTTTTTTCTCTTAACCATGATGCTTTGCTGTTTCATCTGTGACGAGATAAACATATCGATGTATCCACAACCCATGGGATGAGAGATAGGAGCATTGTCTAGTTAGAGTTTCTGTTGCTGTGAGGAAACACCGTGACCAAAAGGTAAATTAGGGAGGAAAGGGTTTATTCTGCTTACACTTCCAAAGTTCTGTTCATTATTGAAGGACGTCAGGACCGGAACTCAAGCAGAGCAGGATCCTGGAGTAGGAGCTGATGTAGAGGCCGTGGAGGGTGCTGCTTACTGGGCTTGCTCAGCCTGCTTTCTTATAGAACCCAGGACCACCAATCCAAGGGATGGCACCACCCACAATGGGCTGGGCCCTCTCTCATCAATCACTAATTTAAAAGATGCCTTGCAGCAGGATCTTATGGACACATTTTCTTAGTTGAGGTTCCCTCTTTTTAGATAACTCTAGCTTGTGCGTCAAGTTGACGACAGGCCAGCCAGCACACACATGGAATGTTTGAGTAACCAGATTTGCCATCTGTCTGGATTTTCATGATCTGTGTCTCTTCTGCTCCAGTCTTCCTTGTAGCTAAGAGTTGGATTATGGGACAGTGAAGATGGCTCAGTGGTTAAGAGCACAGGGTGCTCTTCCAGAAGGCTCCCAACCATATGGAACTTCAGTTCCGGGGATCTGACACCCTCTCCTGGCCACTAAGGGCATTGCATGCACATGGTGCACAAACATTAAAGTAGGCAAAACACTCATAGACATAAAATAAAACCAAAGTGAAGGTCCGGCTTCTGGATTTGGGGGCCCTCCATCCTCACAGAAAGGAGGACTGGGCAGGGTCCTCACTGCCAGATTCCTTGGCATTTTGTAGTCTGTGGTCAAACTAAAATCCTCCAAAGACTACTCTCGTCCTTCAATTTGCCTGCTCAAATCCTTCCAAGACTTCAAGGTCTTCCAAGAAACCTGTTTTTTATTGTTTGTTTGTTTAAATTATTATTACTGGCCATTGTGGGCCACAGAACATGAGTCCTGGGACCTGAACTGGGTCCTTTGGAAGAGCAGAAAACAACCACCGAGCCATCTCTTCTGCTTGAGACCTGAATCTGTCAGCCTGGCGGTCAAGCAAGGGCTCTCTTGAGCCGCCCAAGTCTCCCTACCTGGCTCTTCAGGCATCTGGGAATTGGTCAGACCTAGGGTAGACCTCAGGCTACCTCTTCCTGTTTGACTCTGCATCACAGTTCCTAAAACCCTGTAATCCCTGGCTTCCTGGACCGTCTGTGAAGGAAGTTTGCTCATGCTCACTTCACAGAGTCACGTGCAGACAAATGCCATGTGCAAGCTCTTCCACTTGTTGGGTTAGGGCGACACTTTCTTTTTGACATAAAATCAACACGTTAATAAAATAAATATAGAACACCCTCTTAAATCTGTAAATTCAGTCAATAAATGATTTTTTTGTTGACCCTAACTATCCCAACTTATCTAGGTTTTCTGTATTTTAACTGGCAACCCTCATTGCACGCCTGTTTGCAAGGGTGGACCTCGAATGACAGGAGTGACGTCCACTCTCTGAAGACAGATGTTCTGCGCCTTGTGTGCCCCTGGGCCCTGACTGTCCTAAAATAGGGTGACTTCATTTTCTTTTTCAGTATGTTATCCCCCAGCCCCGGAATCAGGAGCGCATGGCAATCACAGGCTTTTAAGTGTCTTGATGGGAAGCCTTTCAAGCTAGAGGAAAGGGAAGGGACCTTGATCTCTCTTTGGACAAGAAAATGAGACTTTAAACTAAAAATGTGGAAGAAAGTCTTGGCCTTGACAAGTACTATATGCGAAATTAATAATTATTAGTGCTTTGAAGAGAAACGTGTCTATGTGGTTCACCTCCACAGTTGGATGTATTTCCATCTCTGTTCAAGTAGCTTCGCGCAGGAAATAGAATGGACCTCCCGGCACTGTCTAAAGGAGTCACTGCCTTCTCTGTGTGTCCCAATAAATCCCACCCCTCCAGCCCCCAGTGACTGAAAGCTGTCCATTCGTCTATTGATTCAAGCAAAAGGGAGATATCTCTTCCAAAATAGTTCACAAGATGGCCAGGCTCCCCGAGACGGGATCTGAGAGGGCCGGGGAGCTGCGTGGACATTTTATGAAGGGTTTCTGGCCCGGCTGCCCTGTTTATGTGGAAGACATCTGCTAGCTCCTGTCATTTGCACATCTTGTGGTAATCCCCTATTGATCTCTGCCTCACAGCTCACTTCCTCCATCCTCCCCCGCTGTGCCCGGTCCTGTTTCTTTCCTCTTTTGCTGTGCTAATTCAATGGTTTCTAATTGGAGCCTCTGCCTGGCTAATGGCTTCTGACCAACTGTAAGGGCTGACATTTACTTACTTGATTTCCACCCCCCCTTCTGTTCTCTGGTCTCTTTGTGAGCAGAGTTTAAATTAGGCAAGATGTCAGCTCCAGTCCTTTCCTTTATGTCTACGCTGGCCCCTAGTGATTTGGGTGGGGAGAGAGGAGCTGAGTGAAGAGGAGCCCTGGAAACCTGCGCTGAGCTAATCAGTACCAAGCCCAGCAACAGAGCCCACGTCATTATCTGCCTGTATCTCAACGTCCACTGCCACGTCCACAGCAGTGACTGCCGTGTAGTGACAAAATGCCTCTGCGCTGGCTTTTGCCTGCTGAAGGATTGGGGTTAGAGCTTCCTGGAGCGAAGCCCTAGGTGGTCCCCCTGGCAATCAGTGGTCGAGATAGGACCTGATGCCATAGGCAAATCTCGTATCTGGAGATGGCCTTGAGAGCGAGCCCTCCTGACACCTTGCCTGATCTTTCTCTGTATTTCTTATTTTTCTTGTTTACAGCTGACCGCTTACCAAGAGATCAAAGTACGTTCTTGGCTCGGCCCCACCGTTCATTAAAGCAGTCCTTGAGGAAATAAAGTATGCCCCACACCACATGAGCCTGGGAAACTTTATTAATTATGATACAGAAACGGCTAAAGTTGATATGTTACGAGGGAATCGTCATAGTGAATCAGATTTAGAGAAAAAAGGAGAGTTAGAGAAAATTCCCCAGCGCACTCCTTGATTCATTTCCTTATACAGGAGCCTATGATGAGCAAGGGAATAGATGGGTTAATGTTGATGGACAAAGACTGTTATATTATACTTTCAACTTTATGGATAGGCTTGCTAGACCCCAACCCCCATGATGTCTGCCGCATAAGAAGGTACTAAAAATATAGTTCAACAGGTGCAGAGAACTGATTAGGTATATTTGGTCACTAGACGAAATAAAGGGTTAAGAGGAGGAAGGGCCATGATAGCAATAATAAGACAGAAACTTTCTGTTCATAAGATGTAACCACTTGCCTGAGGCTTACAGTCCCAAGGACAGGAGTTCCTCTTCTAAGATTTACAGTCCCAAGGACAAGAGTTCCTCTTCTAAGGACGCTTTGTGTCTAACACCTGTTCCTGATAACATACTTTTTAAACATTGCTAAAAGAAGTTTTCATACTGTGCCAACTAATGATACATGACTTTTTGACTTGTTCTTTGTTTGAATACTATATAATTAAAGCTTGATTTTAGTAAAATCTCAGCTGATTTTCACTACACAGTGTGTCTGTCTGTCATTCCCTTGCGTCGTATCCTGGCTATCCTATCCTTCACCCTGTTCTCCCGTGGATAGCGGTCTCCAAGAGGGACGGTCCGTGGCAGGGACGGTCCGTGGCAGTCCACATACATCCCTTTGTTAGTGTTTTAGCCCCGTCCCGGCCTGCTTGTCTCAACTTGAGCTGGTTTTAATTTTGTCCCCAAGTATCCAACCACACAGTTGTTATTATTGCCAAGGCTCTGAGCTGGGCATCAGATAGCCCATCACTGCAATGTTACAGGGAATTGTGACTGGGGCAGCAGTTGCCTTAAAGATTTGTTTTATTGTCACCGTGTGTGTGTGTGCATGTGTGTGTGTGCGTGCGTGTGTGTGTGCACGTATATGCGTGTGTAAGTGTGTGTGTAAGTGTGTGTGCATGTGCATGCATGTGCGCGCATGAGTGCGTGCATGTGTGTGTGTGTGTGTGTTTGTGCAGATGCTTGAAGAGGTCGGGGGAGCCTCAGATCCCTTAGAGTTTGAGTTGCCAGCTGTTGTGAACTGCACACCATCTCTGCAGACCCAGGTGGCCTGGTTGTCACCGTCTCAGCCCATGACCTTCTGTCCCCTGTTCCTAGATGAGAGCATCTTTGGAGAGCTGAGGAAAGGGTTCCTGAAGGGATGCCACATGGGAAACACCTTCACCTTTGTATTGGCCTCACATCTTATCGCTTCCTTTTTTTTTCCCCTCCGTAACTTGGGGTGGCCGGCAGTTTAGCTTAGTGCTTTGTGTGTAGTAGTTGAGAGCCCTGCCCCTGCCCTCCATCTCCTGCCCCTCTCACCAAATCTTGTAAATCCAAATGAAGCAGAAAAACTGGCACCCTGAACTATTTTCTTAGACTGTGAAGGCCCAAATTGAGCTCAACATCACCTTCGAATGTGGTTTGTTGCATTTCTATTCATTACTCCACAGGATAAGACAAACAGCAAACTACAAGCTTGGCCAGGTTTGGGGGTGCTTGGCAGCAAGGGTCTAATCTCTGCCATCTCCCAAGCAGCTGTCTTTCAGGCAGGATGCTAAGGGACATTTTTACTCAATTTACTTGATTCTCTACTCCCCAGTCTCCAGTGTGTGAACGCACACGCGCGCACACTTACACACACACACACACACACACACACATATACACACTTCTCTCTAATTGAGCTGTAGCCCGGCTTTGTCAGGCATTTCTAACATGCAGCTCACGGATCATCCCGGGGCTGCCGTGATAGATGACTGTCTCTCTGGGCCAACGCTTCATTAAGAGTGACAGCCTGCAGCCAACGGTCACCAGGCAGCTCTGCTCTGGGACCAAAGTATAGCCCAGCAGGAAGGCTGGGAGACAAAGGGGTAGTGGTGGTGGAGATACAATAGTGACGGAGGGGCTTCTGGGACAAGAAGTAACTCGACTGCAAGCCGTGGTCGTACACGGGGTTATGACCTTAGAGCTAAAGCAGGCCATTCAGCTACACAGGTGCTTCCCCAGGAAACATCCGGAACACCTGAGTCTCCATAGGAGGTCCATTGCTTGTGAAATCAACACAGCCTGTGACATATCTTCCCTTTGCTGTCCTCTGGTTCTAGAGTTGCACCCTCTTTCCTCTCTTTCCATGCAGACGAACACTTCCTAGGCCATGGGGCTGATTTACTTAGTTACATAAACACACGTTTTAAAAAGCCAGGATGTAGAGGCTGTGGTGTTTTCAGTGGTAGAGTGCTTGCCTGGCAGTCTCAGGGCCTTGAATTCCATCTGCAGCATGGCGAAAAATATATATCGGGCCGTAATGTACACATAATAAATGCATGAATAAATATTGAACCGTTTCGACAAACATAAACCTGTGACCTCCATCCTATCAAATACAGTTGCTAAATGAAGCCTCAAATTCAGTCCCCTTAGGAGACTTGTTTAGTTTATAGCTACAGAAATTGAGGGTTGGAAGTGTTAGGGCCAAGGCCATGAAGATGGCAAACACTCTACGCCTGCCCGAGTTCTGAGAACTTAGCTGTATCATTTCATTTGCTCCTGAGCCCCACCCAACGGGTCCCCTTTCACAGAGGATGGTCTTCCTCATAGTTGGAGCTGGATTTCTGGTGTGCAGATTTTAAATCCCCAGATCCTGTTTTCTCCTCAGAGAGAGAGAAAAATCTCTTGAAATAGAACTGAAAGTCCTCAGTGAAAGGTCAGTGAGAAGGAAAAACAGAGGTGACTTCAGACAGAGCAGGATTTTCTCTGGGAGGTGGCAACCATAGAGGCGGGGAGAGCCTTGTGAGAATCAGTTGGCTGACCCTGTACAAGGTGGACAGTTACAGGCAGAGAGGAGGGAACAGGGAAGAAGGTTGAAAGTTTTCCCTCTAGGCTTGGGGTGTTTAGTGAGTAGTTAAAGGGTGTCAGGTGATCCATAAATGTCTTTCCTGTGTGGACTTTAATTGGGGGTATAGGGTGGGGCATCAAGAATCTAGAAACTAGCCCTGTGGTGGTGGTGCACGCCTTTAATCCCAGTACTTGGGAAGCAGAGGCAGGTGGATCTCTGTGAGTTCGAGACAAGTCTGGTCTACAAGAGCTACTTCCAGGGCAGCTGTGTAGCCACACAGAGAAACTATGTCTCAAAAAAACAAAACAAAACAAAAAAGAATATAAAAAACTAATTTATTTTTAGAAACCCAGTAACTTGGATTGGAGAGATGGCTCAGCAGTTAAGAGCACTGGCTGTTCTTCCAGAGGACCCAGGTTCAATTCCCAGCACCCACATGGTAGCTCAGCACTGTCTGTGACTCCAGTCCCAGGGGATTTGACACCTTCATACCAATGCACATAAAATAAAGAAAGAAGGAAAAAAGGAAAGAAAAAAAAAAACCCAAGCAACTTTAGCTGCTGAAATTGTAGCAATTTGATCAAAATGGAAATGGCATGGTCCTGGCTCACACTCAAAAGACAGTCATGGTTACACAGCCACACAGCCAGGCTAGCTTGTGTTCACCCATTCTAACTTCTTTTTGGTTTTCTGAGGCAGGGTTTCTCTGTAGCTTAGGAGTCTGTCCTGGAACTAGCTCTTGTAGACCAGGATGGCCTCAAACTCACAGAGATCCGCCTGCCTCTGCCTCCCGATTGCTGGGATTAAAGGATTAAAGGGCATGGCCACCATCATCCGGCTTCCATTCTAACTTCTATGATAGAAAAGGTAAGTTTAAGGAGCCCATTGAGGCTGGGTGGTGGTGGCACATACCTTTAATCCCAGCACTTGGGAGGCAGAGGCAGGTGGATCTCCAAGTTCAAGGCCAGCCTCATCTACAGAACAAGTTCCAGGACTGCCAATGCTACACAGAGAAACATCTGTCTTGAGAAACAAACAAACGAAAAAGGAGCAGCCTGTTGGTCACCCACTGAAAACTGGCCCTGCTCTCTTCCCTGTATTCTCCTGTATCTGCTGAGGAGTCCAGCTCCCTGACCTGTTTGTTGTTAGCGGTTACTGTCTGTGTGAGCATGTGCACCCTCTTACCATCTTACAGATCAGGCCCTGGCAGCTGGGCTCAGAGAGAGACACTCAGCCGTTTGAATAGGGCTGGGCCTGAGGGCTTCCTCCCTCCTGCCTTGGGGGACACACGTGGGGCACGTATAGCTCCTTCTCGAGTCATCCAATATCATCAGATGGAACTGAGTGGGAGATTGTTTGCTGGCAGAGAGACCCCTGTGGGCCCTGCCTACACTGCAGGAGAAACAAGACTCTGAGGCAGCCCGCCCGAGAGACTTTCTGCCTCCCTCCTTTGTCTTCTACGATGGTCTCTGGATGCCCTTCGTCTCCCGGTCAGGTAAGTTTTCTTCTCATTCATTTGTGCAGAAGCGTATACCCTGGCATACTGAGAGCCTGCTGCTGGCAGGGATGGGTGGTGGTGTTAGTGAGTAGAGGGGTACCCAGGCCAGGTACCTGCCCTCTTTTGAGGGCAGGGATGTCCTACAAGGTTGTCATTTCTGCTCCATTGTGCATGCCTCTCTGGACCGTTTCTCCCAGCCTGGCTTTAACCCAGCTAACTGCGTTCAAAGACCACTATTCAGATTCGCCGGCACGCGGCCAGCGTTCACAACGTCTGGCTTCTGGTCCACTTCAGCTCGGTTTTTGGACAGCCTACTATGTATGGGTGCTGGCCTAAGCCTGAAAAGGTGTGCTTGTGAAGAATGACAGACATACCATATGGTTCCTGCCTTAAGTGTGTCACAGCTGGTCATCCAGACAGATGCGCACACTGTTCCTGGGTCCAGACAAAACGTCTTCCTAACTCTGTGGCCTTTGAAGTTGTTTGCCCTCTGGAAGACTCAGTTCTCGCATCTGTAGAATGGCAGACTTACAGGCTATGTTACCCACTGTACTCAGATCAGCTCTTCACGTACAGGAAGTAATGTGTACTTATTAACTATCACAGTAATTATTCTAGGGTTCTTATAGTGTGAAATTATATAGACTATATTAAAAATATTTCTCGTGGTGCCCCGAATGTCTGTGGCAGTTATTACTGTGAGAGGCTATTATCATGCATGCTTGCCAGTCACAGGGCACATCCCGTGGAAACACAGGAAAGAGGACGCTTGTCTGTAGGAATCACACCAGTCCCGAGAAGGTGGTATTCAGGCTGAGCACTGAAGGGCACAAGGGGTTTGAATAAAGTTTGAATGAGCACGTGAGGCCTTGGCCATCAACTCTTTGACGGCCCTCAGGCTCTAAGCCTGGCAGGGGTGCTCAGCTGCACTTTGGGGTCATTTGGGCAGCCTGCACTTGAAGGCCAGGACCAGTCTCAGGACAGGATGCTGGGAATAACCAGCCCAGAAAAGTGACAAGGGGGAGTGTGACAGCCAAGAGAGAGCCAGTGTGGGAGCCCAAGACCTTGGGCCCTGGCTGAGCTTCTCATTGAACCGGTGCCGGGGGCTCATCCCTTGACCTCTGGAGTTGTTGTTTTCTTCCTTTTGAATGGGGAATAGTAAAACCTGACTCACCTTCCAGCTGTTCTACAATTACCAAATACAACATGCGAGCGTGAAATTAAGTCAGCTTGTTCAAGGCAAAGTACTCTGCTTGAAGACCAAGGGAAATGTTAGCCTGGCATCTGCAAAGCTCCGGGGGAAACACAGAGGCAAAAAAAAAAAAAAATTAGCGGGAAGACTCAGATAAACTACTGGGGACACCACCTGCCTCATGCCTGCAGTGGACCAATAACCCCCCTCGTAACTTACTGATTCATTCATTCATGCGGCAACTACTCCTTGTGTGCCCACTGAAGGCCAGGCTAGAGGCTCCACTGGGCAAGTGGTTAAGAGATGGCTGGGACCAGACTGAAATCTCAAGGTCCAAATCAGGAGCAGAAGGAGAGAGAGCACGAGCAAGGAACTCAGGACCGCGAGGGGTGCACCCACACACTGAGACAATGGGGATGTTCTATCGGGAACTCACCAAGGCCAGCTTGCCTGGGTCTGAAAAAGCATGGGATAAAACCGGACTCGCTGAACATAGCGGACAATGAGGACTACCGAGAACTCAAGAACAATGGCAATGGGTTTTTTGATCCTACTGCACGTACTGGCTTTGTGGGAGCCTAGGCAGTTTGGATGCTCACCTTACTAGACCTGGATGGAGGTGGGTGGTCCTTGGACTTCCCACAGGGCAAGGAACCTCGATTGCTCTTTGGGCTGAGGAGGGAGGGGAGTTGGATGGGGGAGGGGGAGGGAAATGGGAGGCGGTGGCGGGGAGGAGGCAGAAATCTTAAAGAAAGAAAGAAAGAAAGAAAGAAAGAAAGAAAGAAAGAAAGAAAGAAAGAAAGAAAGAAAGAAAGGAAGAAAGAAAGAGATGGCTGGGGACCCGACTTTTTGCATTGTCTTTAAGCAATTTGAGAAACTGACAACCTAAAGACTCCTACCGCACTGACCACCTTCCAGTTCTTCTCTCGGATCCTTACTGTTCATTCCGAGTTGAGCCAGGCTGCCAAGACACGTCCTCATGCCAGCACAGATCTTATGAACCTCTGCCCTCTGCTGAAGCTCCAAAGGCCTCGCTCGGACATTCCACGCATCCCTGGTGCTTTCCTTGACACGTTCCCTGCCCCCACTCCAAACACTAACGGAAGAGACTTAATATTTAAACAGGAATGAATTTCTAATTAGCACCCAAACACTACAGCGTGACCTTTCCTGGCCTTTCCTATTTAAATGCAAATTAGTCTTCCCCAGAGGAAAGCTGAAGAGCGGAGGAAACTTCAGAGAGTCAAGGAGCAGGCTGGAGGTGGGACGCTGAACAGAGCTGGCTCCCTTGTCTCTGCGACTGACTTCGCTGCTGCCACCTACACTTCCTCTCACCTCAACAACGAGGCCCTGAGGCTGAGGGAATTGGAGGCAGGACCCGAGTCCTTGTCCCCAGCACCCAAACTCCTATTCCCTTGTTTGTTCGGGAGTTTGTCTAGGCCTGCAGGAGGTCATCTTAGACTGATAGACTTGAAAGAACATAGATGGTATTAGAGTCAGGAACACCTGGCTTGCAATTCAGGGTTCTCTGTCTCCCCTTTCAACACATTGCACTCATGCACACATGCAGACACTCGCCTGCATGCATGCACATGCACCCAAGAACACGTACATTCATACGCACACGCGCACACAAACACGCTCACATGCATGCATGCTCGTTCATTCATGCACACGTACACACTAATTCTTGCACACATGTGGAGGAATTGTCCACACTTGCAGGAGTTGTCCAGTTCTCTGCTTCCCCACGATGTGGGTCCCAGGGAGACAAATCAGGCTGCCGGGCTGCCAGGTGAGCACATCTCCCCAGCCCAGGATGCTCTTTTCAAATACGCTTTTGGTGCTTGAGGCCTTGCACTTTCTCTATCTGCGAGCTATACCTTCAACCTGGGACACCCTTCTAAGAAACTGTGAGGGAGGGAAAATTCCTGTGCCGTCACTGCGACTTCCCCATGGAAAGGGGACTAGTAGTACTTATTTCTTTCAAGACGGTTGTGAAAATTATATGAGAATGAGAGAAGGTGGCTGCATTCAGTAAGTGAGCAACAGTGGGCACTGGCACTGAGTGGCTGTCTGTTGCCCGCTTGCCATAAGGCAAGTGTGCGACAAGAAAAGGATGGCTTCCTGCTTGCCCCCTGAAATGGCTGAGGGTGAAGAGAAGGACTCTAAAGGGCCGGAAAGGGAATATTTCATGCCTGTGGTCCCACATGCTGTGTAGACCACTTCACTTCACGTTGTTGTAGCTGGAAGGCTGTGGCAGACATGTGGGCCGTGTTCCAACATAATTTATAACTGTGTTTATAGAAATGTGAATGCCATGTCACTCTCACAGGTCCCGAAGCATATTTTCCTTTGTTTCTTTCTCCTTCACAATTAAAAGCTATAAAGACGGCTGTGAGATCGCAGGGCAGACTAGATCAAGTCTTGTTCACCGACTGCTGTGCTGAGACCCTACGGTCCCATGGTCAGCAGGAACTGTGCTAAGGAACCTCAAGAATGTCGGGTTCTTAACTGAAACTGGGACTATGGGGGAGGGATGTCAGCCGAGGAAAGAATTGGTGGGACCTAGAACTTCAGGGGAACGAGGGACACACAAGGTCCTTCTAGAATACCAGCCATTAGATTTGAGTCTGAATAGGGACCATTCGTATCCTTACATAGTGTGGTGGTTTGAAAGAAAGTGGCCCCCATGGGCTCATAGGGAGTGGCACTATTAGGAGGTGTGGCCTTGCTTGAAAAGATGTGGCCTTGTTGGAGGAAGTCTGTCACTGGGGGTGGGCTTTGAGGTCTTAGATGCTCTAGCCAGGCCCAGTGTGACAGTCTCTTCCTGCTGCCTGTGGATCCAGATGTAGAACTTGGCTCCCTCTCCAGCACCGTGTCTGCCTGTGTGCCCCTCTATGCTTCCCACTATGATGATAATGGACTAAACCTCTGAACTGTAAGTCAGCCCCAGTGAAATGTTTTCCTTTTTAAGAGTTGCTGTGGTTATGGCGTTTCTTCACAACAATTAGAAACCCTAATTAAGACACTTAGTAACCTCCAGGATAAGGCTGAGGACTCACAGGCTCTAACCAGGAAGCCTCGTTCTCCTGATGACAGGCTCTGGTCCCTTGGGGTTTCCTCAGATCCCTCAGTTGCACACCTGACTAGCCTGGGAATGCCCGCAAATAAAGACAGGCAGACCCTTTGATCCGCCCACACCCTAGCCTGCGGCTCACCTTTCTGGATGCCCATCTATTTTTAGAGCTGCACAACCCACGCACAGCCTGCCTGCTATGCATCCCCTCCTCCTCCGTGTGTAGATGGAGGAGACATGGGTCAGCATACCAGATGGCAGCCTTGCTGCCGCAGCAGATTGCCTGTCTCTCAAGGGACTGGGTTGAAGCGGGGTGTTGGATGAGGCCTGCTCTCTAACCCCACCCCTCCACAACTGTGCTTCTGGACTGTCTTTCTGCAATACCTTTGGGAAGGGAAAGGGGGATGGGGAGTGTGTGTGTGTGTGTGTGTGTGTGTGTGCGCGCGCACATGCATGTGTGTGTGTTTGTGTGCATGCATGTGTGTGTGCATGCGTGTGTGTACGTGCATGTGTGTGTGATAGAGAGATGAAGGGAAGAGGTCAGAAGAGAGTAGAAGTGCCCTTCCTCTGCGCAGACCCACCCAGTGAACCATCCCTTAGTTCCTGCCTTGCTGGTGGCAAGAAGGATGGGGGACTCTCGGAGGGCAGCAGACACATGCGATAGGGAACACGAGTCCCCAGAACCCCTGGCATGAAGAGACAAAAGAGGGTGGGTACCTCAGAGAGTGACCACTTTCACTTCCTGGCACCTTAGAGGCCTGGGGTTGAATGTCATCTCACTAACCAAACTGTGGCCCCCATCATTCCCTCCATGGTTCCATCAAATCGTGGGCCTTGATGTCTTCCATGAGCTAGAAGGTAGGTGAAGGAGAACTAAGTCAAGGAACCTGCCTCTCCCACTCCCCGATCCTTTCTCTTTTTGAGACGGGGTCTCATGTAGCTCTGACCAGCCTCAAACTCACCAAGCAGCGGAGGATACCTTAGAACTTCTGACCTTCCTGCCTCCCTCAGTTAAGTGCAGGGGTTACAGGTGTGTGAGGCCATACCCAGTTTTATACAGGGCTGGGGCTGGAACACAGGGCTTCATGAAAGTTAGACAAGAACCCTGACAGCTGAGCTACCATGCCAGCTCCTGCCCTGGAAAGCCTCCTCCTATAGTTGAAAAATAAAATCCAGTCTTTGATGTGGTCTTGGTAGGAAATGCCTCCCTCGGAATAAGCAGTATCTCCAGGGAGTGAGCCATCCTCTTCTGCATGGTGACACAGCCTTCAGGCCTATACTTTTGTCCTTCAGGAGACAGTTCTGCTGGGATGAGGAAGCTTTAGCAGCGGCTCCGCAGGCCTTGCCTATGACCCAACTTCTGACAGCATTCTCTCCTGGCCTTACCAAGTTGTGCTCTCTGGGATGGGTGATGGACCTGAGACCCTGCTCACTTTGTAACTGCCAGCAGAAAAACAGTCCCCTGCCCCTGCACACACAGACACACACACACATACGCACACATTCACACGTGTGCACTCACTAGCTAGACAGGCAGGCTGGCCCATCTGCCAATCGATCTTACTTGCCGATTTTGCGGCTGGCAGCAGTGGGACGGGTGTGTAAATCATTCAGAGCCCCTCTCAGCTCTGCCAGGACATGGAGCTCTTTTTAATGAAGAAGAATGGAGGATGCTTCTGGCTCTGGAAGTGGCAATATTAACTTCCTAATGAGTCTTTAAAGAGATGCGGCCGAGTAGCCTGTGCTGCCCGGCCATGTGCAGTCTCGGAAGCTCTGTAGAGCGTACTGAACCCTGGGGAAGGCTGTGCAGGGTACATGGTGGGGGTGGGGACAGAGAGGGGTCCTTCATTGGAGGTAGAGAGAGAGGAAAGGGCCCCTCTTGGCTCCGAAGCTAATGTAGCTCAGCCTAGTGAGCTAAGACTAACTGGTACACTTTCCTCTCCAAAAAGGGTCAGACTGCAAAGTGATTTGAGCCCTTGAGTCCTGCCAGATATCTGTGGGGCACAAGAGGCTGCCGAGAAAGGTCAGAACACAGTAGGAAGTATGATTAGACTTTCAGACAGGTGCCCAAATACCACATTGAACAGACTATCATTAGCCAAGTGGACAGTAGCAGCCACAGGCCAGAGCAAGGCCCTCTGTAAGGCCCCTGTGACAATTGGGCCTTGGCTAACCGACACTGTGAAGAGGGACCAAGGGAGCTGGATCTCTCTGCATATGAGGCCAATGAACAAAAGTGAAAAATGCCAACTCCAGAATCTGCCGCCTTTTCACCACGACCACGCGATTGTTGTCCTAGGGCTTCAGCCCTGTGCAATGTCTCTGGAAACAAAGAATGCTAAAGTCAAGGGACTCCTTCCAGTGTCTCTCAGCCCCACCCTCCACCTAGAAGAAGAGCTCACAGAGAGGCCATGCTCTGTCCAGGTTGCACAATCCAGGTAGGTGTGATGGATGTGTGTCCTGTGTCCTTTCCCAGTTAGTGCTTCCCAGAGGCACCATGGCTTCGCCGCCCCGCTCCTTACTGCTGTGTGTGCTCAGTTTCTTGCACCGCTGGCCAGGAAATTCCTCCTGGTTTATAACTAACACTCAGGCTTTATTACAAGCCCCATTTCCTCTCCAATGCCTGCAATCAACACAGGAAACTAACTCAGGTCTTTTAGAGCGTTTGCCGCCGCTCTCATCCTGAGCACTGGAGAAGAGAGGAAGGAATGCGAGCTCATCCCTGCATCTCAATTTCGAGGAGTCTGAAGGCCACAACAATCCTGTCCCCACCCTGTGGCAGAGACTGCTCTTTAAATTATACTCGTTAAGTCCCTCTAGGTTCCGGAATCATGCTATGCACTGGGGTGGGAGGCAGAGAGGAGATGGGGGCGGGGAGGGGAGGGAAGGATCTAAAGGAATGTACTCAATTCTTTCTGACCAAGACTAGAGACACTAAGGCACTCTAACATTCTCCCGCAGGTGGCAGGGGCACAGGATGCAGGTCATGCCTCTGATTGCCACCTCTGCTCTGCTGCCTCCCATCCAGTTTGAATTGAGCCTTAATCCTTCCTTGGGCTGACTTCCAGACTAGCAGGGTGGGGCTGGGGCTCACAGAGCTTAGATTGTTGGCGATTTGTGAGCCATCCTCACTCCAACCCCTCTCAGAACAGGCTTCTGCTTAGGAACGCCACCTGTCAATCATCCAGCGAAGGGCCCCCAGTGTTCTCCAGGTTTATCTGCGATTTCAGACTCAGTGGAGCAACCGCAGTTAGCCAAGAAGGAAGATATCCCGCTGTAAGATAACCCCAACATGATGGGCTGGAGGAGGGTGTGGAACTCCAGGTCACCTACCCTGTGAAGGCGGGCCTAGTTCCCAGGCACACCGGCCCAAATATAGCAAGGCAGAGGTCGAGATGCTGTCTCGGAAAGAAGGAAGCAATGCTCTTTCACACAGTAGCTACAGAGTGCTCTGCAGCTCTGCTGGCAGAACGGTAGCGTGTATTCCTGGGGAAGGAGGCTAGGGTGTCTCCTCAAAATAGACTACTCTGGAGACCCATCAGTCCCACAAAACGTACCCATGGGTACTACTCCGAGGAGACACTTGGTAGCCTGTCTCCACTCCCCGCTTCCCCATTACAGACCTGGGCTCAGGAAGGCTGGGTCCCAGGGGAGATTGAACAGGCGCTTAGTAGGTCCTCAGCCACACTGCACTTGCTGCTCATTCTATGGCAGCTGACCTTGACAAACACAAGGTGGGAATGTTTTACATAGTGACTGGCCGACTGCCCAGGGATAAGCACCTCCAAGTTTGATTAAGACTTCAGTATCACAATAACACAGGTTCGCAGTACCACAAACCTACTGGGGGAGGCGCATGCGTAACATTTCTCTCCCCTCCTTTCTTCTTCTCACAACATCTAAAAGTCAAACTCATTTGTTTTGGTACTGGGAAGGTGACCCAAGGCATTGGTCATGTTACAGACACCCTCTCCTAGGCATCCCAATCAAAACTTTACAATTAATTAGTTTATTTATTTACTTAGTGTGCATGTGTGTTTGTGTGTGTGTGTGTGTGTGTGTGTGTGTGTCAACATGGAGTAAACCTGTGAGAGCTGCTTCTCTCCTTTCATTATGTGGGTTCCAGAGACAGAGCTCAGGTTGTGAGGTAAGAGCCTTTACTCACTGAGCCATCTCATCTCCCAGCCCCCAGGAAACACTTTTAAAGAGAACAGGAACTCATACCAGGCGCTATGCAAGATCTTAGAGCAAGAATGATTTGGATTTGACCTGAGGAAGAACTTTTGACTGGGAAAGTGACTGCGCTCCAGAAGAGGGTGGTGAGAAATCAAAGGACACACGGGACTCCCTTAGGGCATGGCACTCCTCTTCTTGAGGCCCGGGCTTGATACCGATACCCAGGCGTGGAAACCCATAGGTGACTCAGAATCTTAAGTGGTGGTTGCTAGGTTACGAGATTCTTTAGTGTGCCTCAATGTAAAGACTAAGAGATGTTACCTGGCTGGGAGGAAGAGCAACAGAGAAAGGAGAAAGGGAAAAGAAAAGTCAGGCTTCCAGAATTAGCACTTAGGCATAGCCTGGACGCAAACTGATTTTTTTTTCCTACTTTCCCACAGCTGAGTCTCTTGACCCCTATAGTTTGCACAGAGTAAGTCATATGGGTATGAGCGCAAAGTTGGAACAGGGCTGTCCAGGACGGGACTCTGGTGTCTCCCCAGGTGAGACCCTCAACAATCACCCGGATCACTTTGGACACATGGCCAGAAGCCAGGTGAGAATGAAAGGCTCAGCCTCCTTGCTAATGCGTGACTGTTCATTTGTGATTTGGACTCTTCAACCCAGTCTTCTGAATGAGCTGCCAACTCTAAGTGAAGCACTCCCTGAGTGTCAGACCCTCCTCTGCAAAACACAGATGCTCACAGATGCCTGGCAGTCTCCCTCCAGTTGAAGATTATGAGAAAGTGAATGCGCAAGGGCTGAGCTCCGGGAAGTCTGCCCACCTGCTGGGAGGATGTGAGAAGTTGCTTGGCTTTGCCGCTTCTGTGAAGGCTCAGAGGCAAGCGAGGCTGAAGACAGATCCCAACAAGCCCATTTGAGAAGACTGTGGCTTCCATTCACTCTGACCACTCCAGACTGCAGCTGTGAAACTCATTCCGTTCAAGGCAGGCTAGGCCCCTAAGGATGTTGTGGGGTACCCCTAGAGAAGACTACTCGGACATGGCTTCAAGCTAATAGAAATTCTTTACTAGTCAGCTAGCAACGACACAGAGTGTTCAGAACCCCAGTGCAGCCTTTCTCAGGGTGGCTTTTTAAGCACAAAAACCACATCTTGAGTTGACAGATGTCATGTAGCAGGAACAGTCAGCCAGAAGCGGAACTGCAGAAGTCGAAAGGTAAGGTTAGTACATTTAGGGACTTCCCCAGAACTGTGGACTTTGATCGAATAGGCCTTTGTTCTCCTTTTGGCAGGTGGTGCTGCCTGCATGCTGGGTTCCGAGGCCTGAATGGCACTTCCACCACATGGGCAGTTGTGCTAAGGTCTGGAGGCCTTTTACAGGAGCAAGAAATGGATGGTATTGCCTGTGAGACTTCATTAATTTAGACTGCACTCTTAGAATTTCTAAGTTCTTACTGAACGGGGGAAAACATCACAGCCTTTTCTGTGGAGGATCTAGATGTTGATTTGGCAAATCCATGAATCTAGGCTTTAAAAAGAAGTAGAATTGTTAGGTCAAGTGCCCAAGACAGGAGGATAGGCCTGTTTTGAGTTACAGCTTCTATTTCCCACAGAAGTTGCAGTAGCAGTATGGGCTCTTACAGAAATGTACCAGGCCCGTGCTCCCTGTCAGAAGGTACAGTGAACCCTTGACAAACATGACCTCTTAACCTTTATGGAAACGTGTACCGTGGAAGGCTGCAAAGATATAAAGGAGGAAAATCTGATGGAGAGTCATACACCTTTAATCCCAGCACTTAGGAAGCAGAGGCAGAGAGATTTCTGTGAATTTGAGGCTAGCCTGGTCTACACAGAGAGTTCCAGGACAGCCAGGGCTACACAGAGAGACCCTGTCTCAAAAAGAAAAGAACTGGGTTGGGTGGCCCAGGTCTGCAATCCTGGCACTTAGAGGCTATAGTGAGACCGTGACCATGAAGGGGTGGGGGAGGGAGGGAGAGAGAGAAAGCCCTTCAACAGCACAGATGATGACACTCCAGGAATGAGTTTGGGGGTATTGGGAGTTGGGGGACTCTAAAAGGTTACATACTGTATTATTTCATCCATACATTTTTATCCTTCTGGCCTGGAGCACAATATATAGCAACGATGACCTTGAACTTCTGATCCTCTTGTCTCCACCTCCCAAGTGTTGTGATTATGAGTATACATCACTGGGTTCTATGCCACTGTGCCAGCACCAGGTTTTATGCAGTTCTGGGGATGGAATCCCGGTTTTGTGCTTGCTAGGCAAACACCCCACCAAGTGAGCCAGCTCCTTGTACAACATGGCTGAAGCGACAAGATTTCAGAAATGGATTGTCAGGGCCTGGTGAAGGAAGAACAAGGAGGAAGAATGGAGTTGTACCAGATATCAAAAGGTGACAAGGGACCTTTGCAATGACAATGTATTCTGCTTGTGGATCGTAAGTTAGCTTGGTCGGATATCAGCACGGGGGTGGGGGGACACTAGCTAAGGAGTGCTTCTTTCCTATAACCACGTGTGAATCTACAGCTTATCACAATTTAAAACTTAGTGCCTCCCAAGTGCACAGCCCTGAGTTCCATCTCCAGTGTTGGGGTTGGGGGGACACACACCAAATACGCACACTCACAGTGGAAAGTCTGTCAGGGTCCCAAGCTTGAGCAGTTCCAGGCGGAAGGAAGACAGTTAGAATGACCGTGTGGATTTGGAGAGACACACCACTAGGTGGTTCGGTGTGTGGCCAGCACTTGTCTTACTGGGGACCACAGTTCTGGAGGGTCTGTTGCTGGGGAGAGGTTTGAAGAGGTTATCTTTTCTAGTTTAAGGACCAGGATTTGCTAATCAGGTTTGCGCTTCTAGTGATGTGTGAAGGTTTGGGGGTGATCCTCCCAGCCTGTCTATTGGTGTGTTCAGTTGCGGTTCTCTTGTCGGTGACTTTATCTGCGTCTTTGCGGACGTGTCCACTCAGGAGGGAAGGAAGGTTCTGTGTGAATTACATGCATACGTGTGCAGATCGTTACATCTGCGGGTCCCCGCTGCGTGTACGTCACTGCCTCCTGACTCGGCTCTGAGGTTTGACAGTGTGAGAATACCTCCTCCCCTACCCCCCAACAAAGCCAGCCTGTCACGAACTGGGTCTGTGTACTGTAGACAAACTGGGTAATTGGGCTCTCCGCCTCCTCACCCAAAACAAACACTCGCAAACGCCCGCCCCCACGCTGGCGGGATCTGCCTGTCATCTGGGCACCGGTTCCTGCTCCGGCTGCCTCCGACCCTGGAGACACTGCAGGCCCTGCCCTCGCCCGCCCCGACCGCCGGGGCTGACGCACAGGCCACAGCCTCCGCCGCGGGGCGCGTGGGCTCCTGCCCAGGTGTGGTGGCTGCGGGGAACCAGCGTCCTCCGGCCCGGGCTCCGTGTCTAGCAGCCGCTCGCTTGGGCGGGTGACAGCGGCGTGCGGGACAGGAAGGGCAGGGCACGCTGTCCCCCTCTCCGCGGCTGCCGGGCTGGCGATGAAAGCCGAGCGTGGCTGCGGGCGCCGCCCGGGAGCTAGTGAGGGGCGAGCGCGGCGCCCACGCGCGGCGGGGTGGGCTCTGAGCTCCCAGGAACCGGGCGGGGCGGGGCTCATCCTGCAAAGTTGACCCAGGGCAGGCTAACGCCGGCGCCCTGCTGCCCCAGATTCGCCCGGTTCTTACCGCGGAGCCATGGGTGGACGTCGCCGCCCCGCTGACACCCGAGGGATCAGGAGAAGCTAGCGGGCGTCGGCAGGAGCCCGCGCCCAGAGATGGAGGCTGCAAGAGGGGACGTGCGGGCCGGCTCCGAGTAGCCTGCGGGCTCCGGAGCTGGACCTTGCCCGGACGCTGTTGACGGCGCGCGAGCAGGGCTGCCATGGAGGTGCCCAATGTCAAGGATTTTCAGTGGAAGCGCCTTGCTCCACTGCCTAGCCGCCGGGTCTACTGCTCACTGCTGGAGACCGGAGGGCAGGTTTATGCCATCGGGGGATGTGATGACAATGGCGTTCCCATGGACTGCTTCGAGGTCTACTCCCCCGAGGCCGACCAATGGACCTCCCTGCCCTCCCTGCCCACAGCCAGGGCTGGGGTAGCTGTTACTGCCCTTGGAAAGCGGATTATGGTGATCGGGGGTGTGGGCACCAATCAGCTGCCTCTGAAGGTCGTGGAAATGTACAATATCGATGAGGGCAAGTGGAAGAAGAGAAGCGTGCTGCGAGAGGCTGCCATGGGCATTTCTGTTACAGCCAAAGGCAAGTGGGGCCAGGGTTGAGGGTCACGGGTGGGCATAGAGAACAAAGTAAAGGGTCACGGGAAAACGGTTGGAATGCCACATGATTTGGGGGGCCATTGGTACATCAACCATCACATTTGAGCCTTACATTATGTACTGACACTAGAGACCCACTGCCCCTATTTTACAGATTGGGAAGGGAAGCTGAGCAGGTGAAATGTCTAGGAATTCCATCTGATGCCAGGAGTCAGCTCCAGCGGGTTCCTCCTGGCAGGCTGGGCAGGCCGCTGCAGAGGGAGAGCCAAGGTGTGAGCTATGGGGTTATCTGGAATGACTCTGCAGACCCTGGCATTCAGCCGAATGACTACATTCGCGACTGGCCACACACACACCCAGACCTATCTATGTAGTTCCTGAGGATGCTCATCCCATCCTTCAACCAACACCAGGTCATCTGCCAAGGAGGCTTTGGGACCCAGATCCGGGATCTTCTCTAACTCCTGACTGCAGTTTCAGTGGTGCTAAGTGGAGATCAGAATGTTCCAAAGATTGACTTGTCTATTGGATTATCCAGGTCTACCAAGTTCTGTGAATTGCATGTGGTTTTAAAATTCTTATTTTACTTTCTCAAAGTCCCCCATTCCACTCTTTTGGGGCCTAGTACCGCTATAGAGGGGGGTCCAACTGCTGCTTTCTTAAAACACAGAGTTTTATGAGGATAGGAGTTAAGAGACCCAAGTTTATAGACACTTGCCTCTATACTGTAGGCTTGGTGGAGTGGCCTTCCTCCCTTTCCCCATCCTTCCCTGTTTCTCTTGCCACATGACCCCAGCTGCCTGTCTGGCGTATGGCAGATGAGAAACCAGCTTTTCTTCAACACCTGTTCTGTTCCTGGCACAGTCTTAGGTCATGGGGATAAAGGAACAGAGTAGAAAATCTGGGCCCTGAAAGTGATTAGCAAGAAGCTGGGACCCAGAATCCCAGGGCAGGGTAGACAATAGAGTTTAGCCAGGCCTGATGCTGATTGAATGAAGACTTGTAACACCAGCTACTCTGGAGGCTGAGGCCGAAGAGTGGGAAGTTCAAGACTTGCCTTGGCAGCAACGTGGGCTCTGTGGACTGAGGCAGAAGGTTTATGAGTTCAAGGGCAGTCTAAGCTTCATATTAAGACCTTATTTTTTTTGTAAAGAAGATGGAGGCCCATGGGGATGTTGAAAACAATGCATATGAACTTCATCCCTAGCTTCAATAAATCATGCTGAAAGCTAAAAACTAAGGTTTATCATTGTGCTTCATCCCTTTGAACTTGCAATGTATCCAATGAGATCGGTGCTATTTTTATGCTATTTTAGAAAAAGCAGCACGAAGCCCAGAAAGGTTAATTCCCCAAGGTTAAATAGATAGGCAGTCAAGGTTAATTCCCCAAGGTTAAATAGATAGGCAGTCATGACCATGCCTGTGCCCCGAACTATAAAGTCAAATGGGTTCAACAGTTATGTTGGTAAGTGTTTACACATCAGCCATTGTACTGGGTTCATAGATTAGCCAATTCTCAAGGCCCTCCAGTGTATCGGGAGAAACAGATGAAGCTGGTATCAGTTACATGTGGTAGCAGAGCAGTGGAGATACCATCACTCAGGAGGCACGAAGCCAAGTCCTCTGGGCCCCTGCTCTGCTGCGCTGGGAATCGCAGTTGAGCCTCAAAGGATGGGTGAGATCTGACCACTGGGCTGAATGACCTTGGGTAGAGTTTTTCCAGCAGGGGGTGTTCCTAGAAGGGAAGGTGGAATTTATGCTAATCAGGTGTTTGTCATCAGGCCCTTTCCCAGTTTTAGGCTTAGGACTAGGATGGAAATATGGCTCCACCTTCTACAGTAGTCATGGCACCATAGAGAGGAAGACTGTGAGCAAAGGCTGCTGGGAGCAAGAACCACACACAGAAACTGAAGATTCCCATTCTGGCAGGGGCTGGGGAAACACAAATGTTAGTCCATGCTCTCTGGCCCAGTGAGCCCCTGAAAAGCTACCTAAAAGCCAAGAGCAGAGGAGAAAGAAGGGGGCTCCCTGCTTACAGAACCTAGCTTTCCAAAGGCAAGGTTTCTGAGGGGTCAGTTCCCCAAAGCCTCCTCTTCATTCAGGCCTGGCCTTATCCCATTCAGCACAGGGGCCTCCTGGATCCTGTGAGCTCTGTCTATGTGAAGGAGAATGCCATTTCCCACTGGGGTAGCAGACAGAACCGCTGACCGCACAGTTGGTAGAGAGGGCCAGTGACCCTGGGGCTGACTATAGTCTGAGGGACTTGACTATATCTGGAGAATTAATGTCTGAGAATTCCTATAGGGCAGCTCACTACCTGAGATCATTGCAAAAGCCTCTTTCCTTGCCTTCCCCTCTGGCTGCCTAGAAAGGAGGACAGGAGGACGGTGGGGGCCAAACCTATAAAGGGTTATCTAGGCCTCGACTTCACTGCCATCTGTCTCTGAGCAGGGTTTAGTGCATCAGGCTTTGGCAAGGATTTGGCACTAAGGAGGGCTGAGGCACACACAGTCCTGCCACAGCTCCAGGAAGGCCCAGATTTAGCCACAGCAGGGACCTCAAATGCTGTTACCCACTGCACCAAAACAGCTGTGACTCCCTGGCAGCGCAGCCGCTGGGATCTTGGCGTGGCCTGTGAAGTGTTATGGACTCTGTTGGGCCTGCCTCTGGGTGCCTGTGCGCCAAGCCGTGTCTGTGTCTGGCTTTTCTTTTAGATTATCGAGTGTACGCTGCAGGCGGGATGGGCCTGGACCTTCGTCCACACAACTACTTGCAACACTATGACATGCTAAAGGATATGTGGGTGTCACTGGCTCCCATGCCCACTCCCAGATACGCGGCCACCTCCTTCCTCCGGGGCTCCAAGATCTATGTGCTGGGTAGGGACTAGCTACTTGTTGTTCATTTCCTCTCCTTGCTCCCTTGGGTGAGGTCCCTGGGAGGCAAGGCCCAGAGCCTGAGAATGAATGTCTCTGTCCCTGGGGATAATCACACTGCTCCAGCCCTTGACAAGGCTTTCAAATGACTGAATAACAACAGAAGGGAAATCCCAGCCCTACCAATTCTCAGGGATTGTTTTTTTTTTCTTTCTTTTTTTGTCCACCATGTACCCTGTTCCCACCTCCAGGAGGACGACAGTCTAAGTATGCAGTCAATGCCTTCGAGGTCTTTGACATAGAGTCTCGGTCCTGGACCAAATTCCCCAACATTCCCTGTAAGCGGGCGTTCTCCAGCTTTGTGACCCTGGACAACCACCTGTACAGCCTGGGAGGCCTGCGACAAGGTCGTCTCTATCGGCAGCCCAAGTTCCTCCGGACGATGGATGTGTTCGACATGGAACAGGGTGAGCTGGGTCCCCACCCCCTTGGCCTCTCTTCTGACTGATTTTCCCCATCCTGGCGAATCTTCCTGGAGCTGCTTACATATCCAAGCAGGCCTTTCCGGTGTCTAAGCTCCCTTCCTAACTCACGGATATGCTTGGAGTCAAACTCTGTTCAAGGTACCTTTTGGCCTGGTTGGCTGTTTTTACCATGGCCTTTCCTCCATCACCGCCAGTATCTGTACAGGACCAGGTTAGGACTCTTCCTGTGCTGATGGAGAATCAGGGGGCCCCTGGTTACTCTGTTTACTACCTTCAGTCAGATTCCTCTCCAGTTTAGAACTGTGGAAAAACCTAAACAGAACAGGGACTCAGGGGGAGTTGTAGACGTTAGACTGTGCCGAGCACCAGAGAAGGCTGAAGAGGCAGAGCGTGTTCTCTCAATCAGCAAGGGATCCTCTCTGCACCCTGAACTCAAGGGGGTAGCCCCCAGGGTGAGAGCCACCTTGGGTCCATCTGTACTTGTTAGGGGACTTCAGCACCTAATCCTCTGTCTCTGCCCTGTCACTGCACATGACTTGCAGGGGGATGGCTGAAGATGGAACGCTCGTTCTTCCTCAAGAAGCGCCGGGCGGACTTCGTGGCTGGTGGTCTGAGTGGACGAGTCATAGTGGCTGGGGGACTTGGTAAGGATAGGTCATCTCAACTGTCCCGTGCTGCGGTTCTGGTCTTTGGCACTGCACTTGAGCAGCGGGTGGTACTGACTTCTTACATACCTCCCACTGTTTCACCCCAAAGAATTCAATACAGTTCAGACTTGACCTTTCCACGGGGGTCCCCATGTGTTCTTTCAGCTCTATGCTAGGAAAATGGAGATCTAGGAAGCATAGGAGACATGCTGATAACTGTGAAGCCCTGTGCTGAGTCAGGTCCCCGAGCCCCTTTCTGGGGATAGCTGGAGATAAAGGGTGAAGGGATCATCATCCTTCACTGAACCAGCTCTTATTGGATGTCCAGGTGCATCTTGGGAGAGCAAAGCAAATAGATGGTCCTAATTCTGGACTTGATGTTTAGCTCCTCCCTCTCAGAGACTGCTGACAGTCTGAAGGCTGGACGGGGGTTTGGGGCCACTGAAGTCATTCGGGCACAGTGATAAAGGCAGTGGGGCTTCCAGGCGGCCAGAGTTCACATACCCACCATACTCATTCATGAACAACTACGTGAGATTATGGGGGAAGCTGTATGTAAGAGAGAAACCAGGAGGGAAGCAGTCGTGTTCTAGAAACCCCTGATAACCAAGAGTAAAGAAAACAATCCTTTTCTCTCATTTTTCCAAGAAAGGTTTCTCTGTGTATAGCTCTGACTGTACTGGAACTCACTCTGTAAACCATACTGGCCTCAAACTCAGAGATCCACCTACCTCTGTCTCCTGAGTGCTGGAATTAAAGGTATGTGCCATAATCCTAATTTTAGGATCTAAAAGTAAAGAGAAGGGACAGGGTACAAAGTTGCTTGACAGGAATTCTTGTACCAGGATGTTAAAACTAGATTCATCCTGTAAAAAGGCAAAGAAGTTGCTCGACTTTTATTTCTGGATTGAGAAATGGTCACTGTGGGACATGGCGCAGTTCCTTGATCTAAGATCTGATTCCCCCATTGTTTTCAGGGAACCAGCCCACTATCCTGGAAACAGCAGAAGCATTCCACCCGGAGAAGAACAAGTGGGAGACCCTCCCTGCCATGCCCACACCCCGCTGTGCCTGCTCCAGCATCGTCTTCAAGAACTGCCTCCTGGCTGTGGGGGGCGTCAGCCAGGGTCTGAGCGATGCGGTGGAGGCGCTGTTTGTCTCTGACTCCTAGCTGGCCCCAGCGGTGCCCTTGCCTGGACAGCATCGCTCCACTCTTGACTCGAGGAATAGTCTCATCAAAGCAGTTCGGACTACGTCCTCCGGTCTCCAAGCCCTAGGGCTCTCAGTGACCTCCGTCTGCTCCCTAACCTACCAGTCTCAGAAAGCTGAAGAAAGCACAGCTGACTGCACCTATAAGAGAGAGCTGGGCTGTGGCCTGGGGAGAATCCTCACTCAGTGCTCAGACACAGAAAGGCACAGAAATGTTCCCTCCTCTCACCTACTTAAGGGGTGGGGGGCAGTTGCCACCCCAAAGAGGAGCCATTGTGGTCCTTCCCCATCTCTGAGCTAGTTTGAGTGTGAGGTAAACTGATGAAGAAATGGGGTATCCCAAGCTCCTTCATTTTCTTTGGGGGACATCCATCCCCCATATAGAAGTCAGCTGTGGTCCTGCCCCAGCTCTCCTCTACTTAACAGGAACTGGACTTGAAGCTAAGGCGGATGTGTGGGAAGGTAGTTGGGAGCTCCCACGTTGGGCCAGGCCAACAGCCTTGGTTGAAAGGACCCTTCTTCTCAGGTCCTTACTGGGCATGTGGTGGTGATGGAGCATCAATATCTTCCATATTCTGCCGTCTGCTACCCTCTCCCCACCCGAGGCTGGGCCGTTCTGGGCTCATCGGCTCTCAGAGTGTCTCTGGGTGAAACCTTCTCATCTACACTGTGGCTTCCAAATCCACAAAGGTGGATTAATTGCACTCTGGTTAATAACAGTGGCACAATGATTGACGTCTTTACTCCTGTCTTCTTTGGACCCCGGAGACAAAGCCAGGGGTGCCCTGGTTTGTAGATAGAAAACCCCGTGAGACCATCTCCCTCCGTGTCCTTATGCTAATCAGAGACCAATTGGCCACCTGTTCTTGACCATTCCTGGTGAAGATGTCTCCTTCTCCCGGCCATAGCTATCCCGCTATCAAAGAGGCAGCTGATTTTTCTTCTCTTGAGGCACACGTTTGGCCAAGGTGTGATCATCCGTTCTTTGCCAGGTTATACCCACGTCTTATCTTGATCAGTTCAGCTGAAGCTCATTTTAGGCATGAAAGAACTGTCCACTGACTGCAAAAACGAGAGAGAGAGAGAGAGAGAGAGAGAGAGAGAGAGAGAGAGAGAGAGAGAGAGAGGCCAAAAGGCTGAATACTGATGCACCTTCCTGCCAGCCTGCACAGAACCTCATTAGGCTTCCACGGTCCCTGCTCAGGGACCTGAGTTGCAACCCCTGCACAGAAACCAAACCTAACCAGTTATCCTTGAGAATCAAACCCCTATGAGGCTGTGGAGGGTCCACTTCACTCTTCACAAGGCTGGGCTGATTAACTACATCAGGTACCTATCAGGGCCTGAGGGATCAGAAGGAACTCTTTCTGGTGAGGGGCTAGGGGTGTCACTTCCTGCTGGGTCTTCAAGAGAGGGTGAAACCTAGGTTTTTAAGGAATGGTGGGTTATTGACTTCATTCTCCGAACACCTTGGGTTCCTTTCTCTTTGGGTTCCTAGAGGACACTGCCACCTGCTGGCCAAAAATGTTTTTCTCACCAACGTGAGGGGGTAGATTGTGACCATTGGTTTCCCTGAAGAGCAGACCACAAAGAAGCCTCCATTGCTTCTGGATCCAATTCCATTCAGCTCCCCTGAACTAACCATTAGATGAAAAATGGCTGGGGGTGGGGGGCTGCAGTTGCTATGGAGAACAGGGGGCTTCTTGACTCGTATCTCCTTACCTCATTTCTGCTTCTGTCCTGCCCATATTATCCCCAACCCAAGAGGAGCCAATCCACACAGGGTCTTCTCCAGGCACAATAGCCCCATATCTGTGGATAAGGCTGAATCCTTTTAGGATAGCTGGAACCTTAAGGGTGCAGCCCTCCTATAAGGTTGAGTTAGACGTTAGAATTAACAGAACAACTCAAGGCTGGAGCTGGTATCTGCCCAAGTTCTGTTGTGGGAAGACCATGAATACCGCACTGAGGAATGAGGGACGCCCTCAGTCTGTGTGAAAGCTTGTAGCTCTATACTGCCTGCACTGCAGAGGCAGCACAGCCAATGGCTTGCCTCCAGATGTCACACTTCCAACTACCACAGGTCTCCCCACACCACCCACCTCAGAAGGCTCCTTACCCTCCTTGTCTGAATTCCCCAGTCTGTCTCACAAGATGGAGGGCAGTAGAGGAGGCAGAGACACCAAGGTACCATCCACAATCAAGAGGAGCTCCAGAGTCATGCAAGCCATACTGTCTAAGTCTAAGACTTGTCTCAAGCCAATCCATGGAGCAATCTTCAGTCTCAGGCGGCTCCAGAATCAGAAGAAAAAGGCTGGCCCATGCCAATGGCACTTCCTTCCAGACCTTCCTTCCCTCCTTCCCTCCTTCCTTCCTTCCCTTCCTTCCTTCCTTCCTTCCTTCCTTCCTTCCTTCCTTCCTTCCTTCCTTC
>NW_026067940.1:6443234-6541582 GCF_014885135.2 Alexandromys fortis | reverse complement strand
CTCCTCCTCCTCCTCCTCCTCCTCCTCCTCCTCCTCCTCCTCCTTTTCCTTCTCCTTCTTTGACAAGGTTTCTCTGTGTAGTTTTGAAGCCTGTCTTGGAACTTGCTCTGTAGACCAGGCTAGCCTCAAACTCACAGAAATCCACCTACCTCTGCCTCCTGAGTGCTGGGATTAAAGGCGTGCTCCACCACCACCAGGCTCCTCCAGGCCTCTTTCTAACAGAGTCTTGCAATTGCATTGATCTTACAGGATTCTCCATCCAACCACCCACAAACCCCAGCTCTGGCCTAGGAGGAGGAGTGTGGTCGCTTTTCCAACCCTCCTTCCCACTTTAAAGAAGAAACTGACATCTAGGGACCCTGAACTCCTAACCCTGACGGTACAGCTAGTGCATGTTGGGAGTGAACACCTGACCCTGTTTTCTAAACATAGGCCCGCCCCCACACATATGTAAACACACACTGTTGTTCTTAGTGCCCCCAGAATAGGGAGAAGAGCAAGGGGCTTCATGTCTGACTCTCAACCCCATGTGACCTATAGAACATGCCCAAACCTTAGCCAGGGACTTAGGGACTTTCACTGGTGACTTCAGTGTGGGAGATGGAGCATTTGCAGTGACTTTGGCATAAGGTAGGACTCAGGCAAGAGCCAGAGAGTTAGACAGACAAGGTAGCTTTGACAAATTGAGCCAATAAAAATTGTCATGGACATTTGCTTTTCAGGAATGCCCTAAAGAAAACATCACAGACTAGGGGCAGCTGGAAACAGCAGGAAATGTGGGTACCACATCTGGAGGTTAAAAGTCTGAAGTCAAAGGGTTTAGTGGGGCTGGATCTCTACCCTCTTCCTGGCTCCAGTGTTATCTGCAAGTCCTTGTCGTTTAGCTTGCAGCAACATTGTTTCAATGGCACCTGTCTTCACACAGCCACCTTGCCATGACTGTGTCCCAGTTTCCCCGACTTTATAAGGACACTGAGGTCTATGCATATCCAATGACTTTATTTTAAGATGAGCATATCTTATTTTATATCTACATATATATGAATATATATTGTTTCCAGGTGAAATCTCATTCCCAGATACTAGAGGTTAGGATATCAACATACGGTTTGTGGGGAGCCGGGGGAGGGGGGTATGACGATGACCCGTATCAACTCACCACCAAGCCAAGCATAATAGACAGAGCAGGGAGAACAATAATTCCCCGAGCCTTGACCTTCCTGCATCAGCCCACTGTTAGAGCTAGGCCTCCAGAGAAGATCCGGAATGCCATAGAGAGCACACATCTCGGGTGTGCAGTGGGAAGAGTCCAAGTCTAGGCAGGGTCTGAGTAGATCCCAGGGGAGCCAAGGCTTAGGGTGGGACGCTTGGAGTGTGTTCTGGTGGTACTTCTCTGACCTTGTCCCTCCCCAGTGGGCTCTACAGGCACTCACAGAAGCCTCAGGGCCTCTTTTGCTACCCTCTCCACTGCAGGGAGTATGACTCTGGAAGGCGAACCTAGCAGACCTGCAGAATGTGCCTTACACCCGCTCTCTGCACTGCCTCTGGCATCCCAGGGCCCACTCTGCTCCCTGTACCCCACTCTCTGCCTTCTTTCTCCTCTACCCTCGCTCAGTTTACACACGTACTCCTCATACAGCCTCTATTCCAACACACCTTCCCAGGCACGCTCTACATGCAAATGGCCACCCACACTCACTGACACAGTCATACACACTCCTTACAAACATATGCATACACACCCCCTTATGGACATCTGTCATGCACATAACTTAGCTTTCACTCTCATATACATACACTCTCAACTGTAAGCGGTGGCCAGACTTTGAACCCCCCCACCATTTTCTGAGACATGGCCTTACTATGGAGCCTCTGCTGGCTTGGAACTCGCTATGTAGACCAAGCTAGCCTCAGACTCATAGAGTTCCACTTGCTTCTGCCTTCTGAGTGCTGAGATTAAAGGTGTAGGCCTCCATACCTAGTTCAGAATCCTCTCAATTCAATCATTCTGCCATGCCTCAAAGCTCAAGTCCTAACGGTTTGAAGGGTGGATTGCTACAAGATTCTGGAGTTCTTGCCATGTGGTGGGGTCATCTGTTGCCCTGGGTTGTGTCCTCTGCAGGACCCCACCCTTTAACAATGCCACACCGTCATTTGCCACCACAACTAGAGGAAGTTTTTGCTTCGGCTGGGATCCCTCTGTTTCAGGTGAGGAGATAGGCCTGAAGGTTTCCTGTATTCTGACTCCTGAGAAGCTGCTGGGCTCCAAGAAGGGAGTATTGAGCCTGCCTCACTTACCCTCTCTGCTCAGTTCCTTGCTGGCACCTGGCACCGTGCCCGCACAGACCTGCGCCAGTGTGCTGATCAATGGACAACAGATGGCTTTCCCTAGGCAGGAAAAGCCCAGAGCCCCAGCCCATCTCCTAGTTTGACCAGACCTCTCCACTGCCTACAGAAGCAGCTTTTCTTATGCAAACTCTGGGAGCCACCTCCACCCTCCAAACAGGAAATAGTTCACAGATGACTCACAGGGTCTTCTGAAGGGTGGATGGGGACAGAGAAGGGTCTGGGCATTTGGTACTTGGTGAGACACCTCAGAGTTGATGGGCCTGAGGGCTGTGGGGAGTAAAATTTGCCTTCCCGTTTGCATACACCATGGGAAATAGTCAGGTTAGACCCTAGGTTAGGGGTCTTGTAGTTTGTCAGGGTTTCAGCTGGGCTCCTGGAGCTTTTCCTCTGGTTAGACTAAGAATATATGGCTGTGCCAAGGGCCTGGGGTCACAGTTTCTAAGTGTTCCATCCTGCTCTCTCATCTGGACATGGTAAGGACTCAGAATCATCCCACCTAACCATCACTCAACAAGAAGTAGGCATTGGTTCTATGCTTAGCAGCTCAGTCTCAAAAGCAAACCTGAATGAGAAAACAATGATAGATAAATCACTTTCGCAGGTTCCCCTGCTCCACACCCTACTTGTAGAAGGGCATTGTCTGGGAGTGTCCCTTCCACAAAGTTCCTGCTCTACCTGGGATCTGAGCTCCTAGCGCCTTAGGGTAGCAGGCTTAGCCCCTCACTAAACCTCCTGTCCCCTTCACCCTGAATCCCACTCCAGTGTGTGGCAAATGTGAACCTCTGTCTCCTTAGCCCTCTCTCCACATTTTTGGGGTCTCCTCAGGCTATGATGGTGTCACTAACCCATGTGACCGACCCAGGGAGTCCCAGAGACCCTGTCAGGTGGGAGCCCAGTCCGAGGAAAGCCCGAAATCAAAAGACCCAGAGAAAGCAAGACTGTAATAGGAATCGTTAGCTGCCCGCTTTCTCTTTTAAGTTCTTCCCCAGTCTCTGTGGACACAGAACCACATCAGAAACTGAGCAGATCTTCAACCCCCCTTGCTTGTGGAAGGGCCCCTTCAGCTCTTCGCTGTGGGCTCCAGGAGGAGTGTTGGGTCAGCTTTTTAAGAGTTCTGGTGACAGTGGCTTGTTAATCCACCTTGTGCACGAGGGCAACCCCCTAATACCAGACTGTACCGGTGCTATTCAGGCCGTGAGGAATGCTGGCTCCCACCTTCCTTTACCCAGGGCCAGGAGCTGCTGACCCAGCTAAAGAATGTGCTTTGCTTGGCCTTAGCATTCCAGGGTCAGCTTGGGAGGCCAAGGGTGTGAGCTGGCAGCAGAAGCCAAACACAAGGCAGAGCGGTGGCACTGGACAGCTTGCCCCCCCACATCTGGGCACATATCCTTTCTCTGTATTTCCTAGTCATTCTGGGTCTCCCCTGAATGGAGGTAGGACCAGCAGAAAGAAATTATTTTCTCACTTTTGAGAGGGAAACATTTATATGAACTGAAGCCACCAGGCCCTGAGCCACAGTGTCCCTTGCCAGAAGCCCCACCTGCTGGGGAACCTAGAACTTTATAGAAAGCAATCTTCAAGTTCAGGGTTTCCTTAGACCAAGTAGACAGGGAAACTGAGTCACTGGACTAGGTCATGTGGCCAGCAGACAGAAATCCCTGTCCCTGACTCCCACTCAGGTTGCTGTGTTCCCTGCCGCAATCACATCAACTGCCCACATACCCAGCATCTAACCCAGGGCATGGGGAAGGGGCATCAAGGCTGTGGGCATGGAGTGTTGACAACAGGAGAGATGGGTGTATTTTTTACGGACTTGTACTCATCTTAGCCCATCATCATCAGTCTTGGGTGACTTACAATAGTGACACCACACAGTCGCAAGGGCCCACTAGAGGAATCCTAACTTTTAACAACTGCCTAAGCACAGACATCCCAGGTTTTTTTTTTTCTTAAAAGATTATTATTATGTAAACAGTGTTCTGCCTGTATGTCTGCCTGCTAGCCAGAAGAGGGCACCAGAGCTCCTTACAGATGGTTGTGAGCCACCATGGGAATTGAACTCAGGACTTCTGGAAGAGCAGCCTGTGCTCTCATCTGCTGAGCCATCTCTCCAGCCCCACCCCAGGTTTTTAATCCCCCCAGAAGGGGAATTACAGACCTCAGAGATTAGGAAGAGGAAGTGGGACAAGGGGCAGGAAAGGAGGAAGATCTTTGTGCTCTACCGTTAACAGTGAGGTGAGACATCCTTCACAAACCACTGACTGCAACCCCTAGAATTCAAAACTAACTAGACGCCCACCCCTCAAACTCCCAGCACCCACAGCACGGTGTTGAGGAGTTTAAAAATTAACATATAGAGTAGTTAACAGGCCTTTCCTTTCCTCCCTCAGGCCTCCTCCCCTGTCCCCCAGCGTAGCTCTAGAGCCTTAGGCAGTTTCTACAATCGCTCATTAGCTCCGAGCTTATCTTCACTGTCCTCCTGCCTGGGTCGGGGGCACAAGCTCAAGTGTCTGTTAAGTCCTTGTTGTACGGCCTCCCTGCTACACACTTGGATCTCTGCCAGGATTGGCAGGAGGGGAGTTTGGGAAGACTGAAGCCCAGTAAAAGTCCAGACAGACAGGTAGGAAACCATTTGGTCCCCATGCAAGTTCATGCGAGAGACATGTGACATGTTTGATACATGAACACAGAGCATCAAGAGACTAGGCAACCAGACTCCTCACCCAACCAAATCGGAAGGGCAAACGCTGCCATTTCTGGTGATGTCCTTGTGACCCTGTAGAGACAGGTTCTTCGTTTTTCTGTTTCTTAGCTTACTCATTACACAGTGGGGATGAAATTCACCAGGACAGGCCAGCGAAGGCTGTCACATTCCTTGTAGGGCTTTGCTACAGTTTTAGATCGTTTGTAACTCACTAGATCCATCTTGTATTTCCAGAACTCATTTGGGTCCCACAAGGCAATGTAATGGGGGCACAGCCACAATGTCAGGCTGGGCAGGTTTATTTGCCTCCTGCTATGCTACTTCCTAGATGGTGACACTGTATCTAGGATATTTAAACTCGGGCCGGCTCAACAAACGGTAAATAGACATCATCATAACTGAGGCTAGGCAGTTTCAATTAGCCTACAAGTCCGTCAATTCTCAGTTCTGCCAGGAGAGGGCAGCTTTGAGCCAGACATCTCAATTTCCTAGTGTTTATCCAGGCTCACTGGGTTCACACCCGTTGTTCTGGGTAACCAGTTCTAACAGGGCGGTTCCTGTTCACACAATTCCACCAGTCTCTGAGAGGGCAAGGTCCAAACATCTAGGTCCTATTGTCCACTGCAGGGTGGGGTTAAAAGGTGACTGAAAACTCTAACTCACCTGAGCTGTAAGGAAAAGGCAATTTAATGAACAATGTCTCTGACTGGAGGGGGTGGCGTGCTAAGCCCCACTTCTGCTCTCCTCCCCTAGAAAACATTGAACATCAGTACTGAGACAGTCCAGGGAGCAGACTCTCTAGGATCCTTATGTCTCTTAGCCACACAGAGAACAAGTCCATGACTTCTTTTGCTCCTTTTCCCATATACCCCCATTTCATGCCTGAGACTAATCTAAGTCTCACCCACCCCTCAAGACCCAAGTGGCTTCCTCTGAGGCCCTCCCTTGAACTGAGCCAGGTAAGACCCAACTTTTCTGCCCTATCCCTGCACTTCAAACCAGCTTGAAGGGCTCACTTCATATGGTAGATTATAGGATGAACTGTGCGCTTAAATTTCTCTTGTTGAGCAGAGAACTTCCTGAGAGTGAGGAACTAATTATTAGTCATCCCCCGAGATGTGTCTGTCACTTGCCTTGCCCACCCATCCCCATTTCCCCCACAGCAGAGCCTTGCTGCCCTCCTCTGTGTTCCTGCCCTCACCTGACACATGCCACAGTACTCCCTCGGAGGTGCTCCCGCAGCCCAACATGCGGCACGTTCAGACTATGGTGAGCAGGAGGACAGGAATGGACGCTTATTCCCATTGAGTACACAGAAGGTTTGTTTTCTCCAAGACCCCTTAAATGGTTAGTTGGTGTGAGGGTGAGGAGATCCTCCTCCCAGGACTGGAATGGGAAGTCGATAGGACCGAGAGTGGCTCCGCACAGCCTGGACATCCCAGCACACCCTATCCAAATATCTAGGCCCACGATCTGAGTCACCGAGCCACCTTCCAAGCCTCCCTATACTGAATGAAAGTCGAATTCCATCCCTTGGCTGTTCTATTCAGCTTTGTTGTTATTGTTGTTGAACAACAACAATGTTATTTTATGTGTGTGGGTATTCTGCCCGTGTGTATGTCTGCAGCACACTTGTGCCTGGTGTCCTTAGAGGCCTAAAGAGCCCACCAGATCCCCTGGAACTGGAGTTATAGCTGACTGCAGGCCAGTGTGTGGGTGCTGTGAACTAAACCCTGGTCCTCTGGAAGAGAAACAAGTTCTCTTAATGGCTGAGCCACCTCTCCAGCCCCAGTTCTGATGGCCAGGTCTGTTTGTTTGCCTCCATTGTACATCCATTCATCTGGTCTGTGTGGATCCCTGGGCACCGCGATCTGTGATCTGCTAACTACTGTTGGGGGTGTTTAGAATAGTGATGCATACCTATGTGATTTTTGTTTGCTTGTTTTTCAAAACAGGGTTTCCCTGTGTAGCCCTGGCCGTCCTAGAACTCGAACTGTAGACCAGGCTCCCCTTGAACTCACAGATATCCTCCTGCCTCTGTCTCATGAGTGCTGGGATTAAAGGCATGCATCACCACCACCAGGTTTAGATTAAGTTCTTTTTTTTTTAATGCCTCAAGGCTTTCCAACAGTCCAATCTTTTTTTTTTTTTTAAGATTTTTAGCATATTATGTACATAGTGTTCTGTGTGCATGTATCCTTGTACATCAGAAGAGGGCACCAGATCTCATTATAGATGGTTGTGAGTCACCTTGTGGTTGCTGGGAATTGAACTCAGGACCTCTGGAAGAGAGGCAAGTGCTCTTAACCTCTTAACCTCTGAGCCATCTTTCCAGCCCCTTAGTCTTAAAGGGAATCTTGGGCTTCTCTGGAAACTTCTTTATCTTTCGAGGAAATGCTGATCCAGCAAGTTAATGACCGTGAGTCCTCCAGTCTCCGCTTTGAAAGCCCTGTCTTTAGGAAGCACCTCCAAACTAGTTTCCTTTCATCTGGGCTAGGGGCTCGCTACAGCTCTCATGTTAGTTGGGATTAGAACCCAGGTCTCCCAGCCCTGGGAGCTACAGCTTACTGTTCTGTAACGGACACTTGCTCTTCATAGTCCTGACCTGTCTGGATGGGCCTCCAGGACCCGACACAGGTTATGGGTAGAGATCGCAGGTCAGATGAACTATCTCCTGAGCCTTTCTATTTTCACAGATCACTCAGAATGGGAAGGCAGGCTGGCAGAACACAGGACGCCAAAGCAGCTATACAGTTCATGAATGACCCAGAGGTGGAAAAGAGAGCCTGGCTCCTGGGGGATCTTCACTGGCTGGAGAGGACTCCATGCAGCACAGAGATATTTCCCCTGGAAAGAATCAAAAGGTGAGCAGAAGTAGGAAAATGGACAGATGCTAGATTAAAAAACAACAAAACCTGGTAACTGAGGATGTGGTTGTCTGCAGACCCTGGAGTCATAAGTCGGAAATGAGGTCCTTTGGAGAAGGGAGGCCAAGGCAGTCCCCTTGTCCTGTGTTCTTGTCCCGGTATAGGCCAGCATCTGAATCCCAGTCCTGTGGCTTTCTTGCCAGCCGTGTGGCCTTTGGCAGAGGTATACTCACTTTCTACAACAGGAAAGGGGGTATGGACCTAGTCTTCCAGGCCTCTCAAGTGGAACCAGACCTCATGCCCAACCACCTGTTCTTCTAGCTAAATGTCACCAGAAGAAACTCTGGTACCAGGAAGCTCCTTGTATACTTAGGGACATGGGGCAGTAAGTTCCTGGAATCTGTATGATGTGCTTTTTTTTTTTTAAATGAATGGATGAAAACCCATAAAGACGACCACTTCTTGAGAGAATACACTCAACCCTATAAGTCCTTTCTTTCTTTCTTTCTTTCTTTCTTTCTTTCTTCCTTCCTTCCTTCCTTCCTTCCTTCTTTCTTTTTTTTTCTTTTTTCTTTTCTTTCTTTTTTGCAGAAGAGGTAAGGACTTTCCAGGCCTGCTGGATTCCAGAATCCATTTATGGTTGACAGAGCACAAGCAGGGTGAACTCGGAGGCAGGGCAGCTCTCCCCCGTGCTTAGCTGGAATCAACCTTCATCCCAGTCCATCTCCTCATTCCCTTTCTCCTTTATGTACCTGAAGAAGTTATCAAACGGCTTTACAGACTTTTTGGCTCGAGAGGAGCAATTTACTGCGTGTGGAGAAATACTTCAGGGTCTTCTAGTGCCCTCAGATTGTCCCTTGCCAACCAAGAACAAAACAAATAGAACAAGTTGGCGCCATTTAGAGGCAAAAACAGTTCAGAGAGCCTTCAAACATAAGGACCTACACTTCAGTAGTAATTCGGCTCAGCGTCCTTCTTGCTCGCATTCCAGGCTCTTGAGCCCCCGGTGGGCGGGGCTCCATTCACACCTTTCCGCGCCTAGCTAAGGGGAGGAGGCAGGGCAGGATCCAGTGAGCCAATGCGGGAGGCCTTGGTCACGAGTCGCCGGCAAGCGAGCCAATGGGACTCGGGGGCGTGGCTAGGGCCCTCCCCCTCCAAACGTTTTATAGCAATTCGGACCTAGAGCCTTTCTAGCGCTCTGGGGTACGACAGTGACCTCTGGACCCGCGGCTCTCCACGCGCTGCTGCAGCAGCCCGACCCCCTCCGCCTCGCCGTCCCGCACAATGGAGTCGGTGGCCTTCCCCCGGGGCGCGGGCCAGGCGCCCTCGGCCTCCGCCCTGGCTCTCGAGCGCGCCCGGCCGCTGGCAGACGGGCTCATCAAGTCGCCCAGACCCCTGATGAAGAAGCAGGCTGTGAAGCGGCACCATCACAAACACAACCTGCGGCACCGCTACGAGTTCTTGGAGACACTGGGCAAGGGCACCTATGGGAAGGTGAAGAAGGCACGAGAGAGCTCGGGACGCCTGGTGAGTGTCCCTCGCAGCGCCCGGCTCCCGGGAGCTCACAGCGCGTCCCTTGCGGTGTCCTGGCTAAGTTGCCAGGCGCGTGCATTATAGGTGTGTCTGTCCATGGTTTTCAGTGACAGTGTTCGTGGACCTGAGAACCTTAGCAGCACCAGAGGCCTGTCGTTTGAGAAGATGGGGCTTAACTTGCATTTTCCCTGGAACAAACTTCTACGGAGTAGAATGGAAGGAGGAAGTTGAAAGCGCCTCATCTCAGTAGATGGATGAGGCCGGGAAATCGTTAACTCTCGCCTGACACTTGGGTCCTTTCCAGTTTCGTTATGATGGCCTATGATTGTGGGAAATGTAAAACCAGGCTCTGGTGCCAGGTCCACTGTATCTCACCATGTCTTTGGGTGTGAGGCCTTTGGGGGAACTTGTCCTTTTGATTTCATGCGTGTGCAATTGCCGTAGTCATCTGTAACTCTGAGCAAGTTCCTTCATCCATATTCTGTTTCCTCTTCTGCAAAACAGAGGGAACACAGCCTGTCTCACAAGCTGCTCGGGAGAGTGAATGAATAAAGAAGCAGTGTGAATGCACGTGGGTCCTGATCATGGGGCTTGCATTGATAATGGATGCTTCTATCTGGAAAGCTCCCCCACACCGAAAGGATAGCAAATTTACCCAAAGTTACACAGCAGTGGCTCCCCACTCCAGTTCAGCCGGCCTGGCATTAGCCAGGTACTTGTTTAAAATGCTCAGTCTCTCATTCCCCACCACGCAGGGTGTATGATAAAGGTCTATAATTCACATTGCAGCAAGCCTCGGAGCAGGTGGCTTAGAGGTGATATTTTGCCAGATCCAGTGAGTGCTGTTTGTGAGGGGGGTGTGTATGTGTGACCATAGCTTGTTCTATTGACTATGGCAGTGGTCCCCTCCCCTAATTGTTTGCTTTTGCAGCCAGTAGCTGGTTTGAAATTTAAGAAGTCATTTCATTGGTGAAGGAGAGTGGATGTTGGAGAAAGGAGTGGATTATGGCCCCATCAATGGGAGCAAGTATGTTTTTCCTGCTAAGGCCTGGCACAGTCCCCGGTTGCCCGCTGCCAGGTTACAGCTATTGGGCAATCGTGTACTTCCTGGCTCTCCTTTCTTTCTCTTTCTATAAAGTGCCAGGGCCCCAGAGGCTCCAGGCTTGAGACGGCTGGGCCCAAGCTTCGTCAGGGGCTTAGCTTGAAGATAGGTGCTTGTGGCTTGTTGCCTGTGTCTCTTGTGGGAAAATTGGGTGGAGGAACTAGACTGGCTGAGAAACAGAGATCAAAGTTCAGAGATCCCATCAGCTCTTGACTGAGGTCACTGTCTTATACAGAGAGAGAAAAGAGAAGAGAGAGAGACACACACATCTCATTTAGGCCTTGGTGGCTCTTATATCAAAACAGAAAGTTCAGAGGGAAGTCCCAGGTTCATGTACCTTGCTGTGTGCAAGATCAGCAAATGTGAAGTTTGCTCTCGACCTCCCCAACCAGACCATCCAGGACAGCTGTTGAGTTTGCTCAGGGTCCCCCCACTTTCTTAGAAAGCAACTTTCTACTCTGCTAACGATTTCTCAATCCTGGAGCACTGCCCTCATCCCCACCCACCCAACTCTACATCTTGACTGTTCTCCCTAGAGAGAGACTTGATGCTTCAGATGTGTCCGTGGGGAGAGGGACATGGGGCTGCTTATGTCTTCCCCGGATGCACTGAGATTAGTGGTGGGAGCCCAGTTCACAGGGAAGCCTGCTGGGTGACATCCGTCGTGGGTACTCCTCACCACATCCCCAGCTCCCTTCCCGCTCTCCACTTGCAGAGATGGTCAGGAGGGTCCCGTGGGACTGTCTGCAGGGAAGGACGGGGGTGGGGGACTAATGACTGCTCCAGGATGGCATCAGAGGAAAAACAAATATTTGTCCTGGATCTCAGGCACATTCCTGGTATCCAAAGGACATGTCCTGCTGCGGAGTCTCCCAGCTCCCCTAACCAACCCCTCTCCCTAAAGAGAAAAACACCTGCTAGGGGCCCACCAAAGCCTTTGGTCCGATCTGTGTGGAAGTCTCCCTTCTAAGGGGGGCTCTGAGGGGCAGGAGGGAAGCCCAAGGGGGGAGTTCTATGTGGTCTCAGTGCTTCTGCTCCTTTTACATTTTCAGTGGCTTAGTAGGCTTCTAAACGTTGGGAAAAGTAGAGAATCTCCTTCCTTCGTTGTCAGATGAGGGAACCGGGGCCCGGAAAGGGGAAGTGAGGAAGTGATTTGACTTCTGGCCGGGTAATGGCAGATCTGCAGCAGAAGCTCCAGACTTGTCCACCTAGGTCTCAGATGACCAAGTGCTGAGTCGTGGTCTAGAAGTTAGCTTTGAAATGAGCCTGGGCTTGCCTCAGAGCTTTGTCATCCCATTGGCTAGCTCCAGCTGCCTTCCCAGCCCTCCAGGCAATGTTTAGAGTAGGAGAAGTCGCTGGGAACCCCTCTTCTCAATACTGTGTTGAGGGACAGTGCGTGAAGGAACCACACTCTATTCCTACAAAGTGTCAAATTGTGCTTCCCGTTGCTTACCAGATGAAAAGACCTTTGTTCCTCAGTATCCTTATCTGGAAAACGAGGATTATAATAATTCCTGTGTCGTGGGTTTAAGACTAAGATCGTATCTGTAAATTTTAGCACAGCGCCTAATGCACATGGGATTTACTGCTCCAGTAGGGATGCCTTGACCTAGGGGCTCCTATTTTGGGCTTCTCCTGCTACAATAAGGGGCATAGGCTGTGCTCAGTCTTCTTGAGTTGGACCACTATGGCCTCTGCTTTGTTCAAAGCCCTCATCTTTCATTCAGCCAACTTCAGAGGAGGACTCCTGCTGGCCAGCAGCCAAAGGCTTGTTGGGCAAGATGCTGTCGTCCCAGCTCCTCCTGCACCTGCCTGCTCAGCAACAGGGAGGGAGGCTGCAGGCGACTCTTGTCCTTGGGCTCCAGCCAAACCACACAAAAGGGCTGGGCAGGGAAGCTCCTTGCTCAGGAACCTGGCAGAGTGGACTAGAAAGAGGCTAGGAGGAGGTGGTATTGTATAGGACTAGGGGAGATGGCTCAAGTTACCCACAGAGACTCTTCCCTATTCCTGCCTAGTTCTTGGTAGAGAGGCGCATCCCCACTGCTTAGCCGGAGCGGCCTAACCTAACCACTCCCGCACTATCTAAGTGGGTCATCTTCCAGCTCCTCGCCTCCTTCCCAGACAGCAGCTTCTCCATGAAGGACCAGAGAGGAGTCAAGGATGTTGGCTATGACCAGAGATGCCCAGCTTATACCATCTCAGCACCCGGAACCAGCATCTCTGCAACCCACCCCTCTTCTTTTTTCTTCTCAATTTTTTTGATCCCCTTCTGAATATAGATCATTCCTCATCTGAGCTCTGGGAGAGAGGAGGTATTTACCAAAGGGGCCTCAGCACTACCTCCTGGGGGTATTGGCAAAGACTAGGCAGGTTTTAAGGGAAAGAATGGCACACACAATGTGACCTACGGCAAGGCATGGGCAGTCCCTTCTCCAGGGATGGGAGGCAGGGCTGGACACTTCCACGGAACTTTCGTCTTCTGAGATCCTAACGTCTTTTCCCGTGTTGTCCTGTCCTGTGCTTGGAGAAACTCTGGAGAAGTCGGTTTTTCTTTTGGAAGTTTTCACTGCTTGCAAATCAGGTTGGAGAATTTGCTTTCCTGCCTTTACCAGCTTGCAGAGCTTCAGGGACAAGAAAATTCACTGGGATGAATTCAGGAATTATGCTCTGGCAGTTAACATGGCCAAGCATGGTGGCCTTGCCACAGTCCTTGTATGGCACCTTCCTGACAGTGCAGTGACCCGTTCCTGAAGGAGCTCTCCACAGAATGCTGGAGCATGGAAGGGGACTCAGAGCTCCACCCTGATCTGCCAGGAATGTTCTTGCCCTTTCGTAGCCCACTGTCTTAGCTGAAAACCTCACCCATCCTTCCAGACTTGACACGGTTTGTTCCTGGGCTGGTTTCCCGTGCTCTTCCAAGTAGAGAAAGCGACTCTTTAAAGCCACTCCCCAAGCTCCTCCACAAGCGAGGGTGTTAAAACGAGACAGCTAAGAGCATCTTGCTGCTCTTGCAGAAGACCTGAGTTTGGTTTCTAGTACACACGTGGTTGCTCAGAACCATCTGTAATTCCAATTTCAGGGGATTCGGTGCACTCTTCTGACCTCCACGGGCATTGTATGCCTGTGGTATACAGGCAAAACACCCATTTGCATAGAATAAAAATAAATCCAAACAAGCAAACTAGACAACCCACTTAGCCAGATTCTTCTAGTTTTATGTGCCTTGAGTTGCATGGCTTGAGACAGACAGGTGTGAGTCTGGGTATCCGGGTTCACCAGCCCTGCTCAGCTGGCCATGCGGTTCTGTTCATACACAGAAGCATCACTGGGGCTGGTTCATGCTTCTTCTACCTCAGAGTGTGGTGACCATATAGTAAATTGATTAGATGTGGGTAATCTGCAGAATAAAACGGAGTGCGTTAATAATTGTGTCAGGGAGCTGAAGTGATGGGTCAGTACACTTGCTGCTCTTCCAGAGGCTCCGGTTTGGATTCCTAGTACCTACACTGTGGTTCACAACCATCCATAACTCCAGTTCCAGGGGATCTGACAGCTTCTTCGGACCTCCCTGTGCACCAGGCACACACATGGTGCACATGCATATACATACAAACAAGACACACATACATATAAAATTAATAAATTTATAAAATTAAAAAAATATTGTGTCAGTACAAAGATAGATCCTGGCATGTAGCCATCCTCTGTCTGGGTTTGGGTACCTGTCGAGTTGGAACCCTCTTTTGTCCTAAGGCACAGTTGCCAATTACCTTGTAGGTGAGAATAAAGGTCCCTAGAAATTAGTTCTTGTAACTGAGGTGGACTCCACCCAGGCCTGGGAGGGAGGGGAATGGGAGTCCTATCTGGTCGCTGCTTCCTTGAGGCAAAGATCACCCAGAGACTTGACCAATATATAGGAGTAATGAGTGTTCCCTAGTGTATAGATGTTAAAGGCTTTTTGTACTCAGGGGTCCTTTCTAGCCTTGAGTGGTACCATATCTATGACATATTAAGGTTGGAAGAGTTTGGGATGGAGGCCTGATAGCTTGTCTCATTTCTTTCCTGGGAAGGAATCTCTTGGGACCCACTGTGGATAACCATGGATTCATCAGGAATGAGACTGGGGAGAAAATTAGAATTTCAGGCCTTCCAAGGCTAGAAGAAATGGGTCTTGAGGTTTTACTTGTGTGCCTACTGGCCGTGCGAAGTACTCAAGACCCAATTCTTCTAACCTTCAATTTTTGGAAACTCGTTTCTTTTAACCCTTACTACCTTTAGAGCTCTGTTCCTAAGCCTGTGGTATCATTTCAGCATTCCATACGCTTGTGTCCACACAACTGTGCATCTAACCCCTGCCTGGTCTTTGCCTGGATGCATTTTAAGTTGTCAGGCATTTGCAGCTGTCCAGATAGCAATGTGTGTGTTTACATATGACTGTTTTTCCTACCTACTATATACTTTTTATAGATCTTTGTCTCTAAAGATTTCACAGCCCCTTTACTCATTGTCTGGTTTTATGAACAAAGACTTACAGAAGAGGGAGCAAGCCCTGAAGCTCCCCTTCAGGGTGAGGAAAGAGGTGTGTGGGAGTATCGCTCCGTGGTGAATGTCTCCTAGTTGAAGGACTATTCAAGGCCTGTGCCCTGCTCCCCTGTCCTGCACCCAGGTCTAAGCCCTGGGGGTGTTCGGCCTGGCTCTTTAGGGAGAGATGAGTGGGGTTAGAGCAGAATGTTGCAGCAGCCTGATCCCCACAGCTGCAGCATCCCCTGCATTGGGCCTCTCGGGGATGAGGCTCCATGGTGACCATCTGCCATTGTCTTCCCTGCCCTGCTCTGGGGAGGGCTGAGAATGGGGCCTGCCCCCTTTCAGCCTTGCAGCTTTAGGGCAGGATGGGGTGGAGGGCATGCCATCCGTGGCCTGTTGCCTGGGTGACCGGTCTGTGGGCATTGTGAGCAACTCCTCTGACAGGATTAGGGCTATTGCACATTCTTGTCAGACGGGGAGCACAAGCCCAAAGAGCCTGGTGTCCTGAGAGCAGAAGCCATTGTCTACCTCCAGAGCCTGTGAAAGGGTGGATTAGAGGCCCCACCCCTTGAGCTGGGGTTTCCTTTCTGTCTCCTTTTGAATCCAGAGGGGAGGCCAGCCCTCCTGGGAAATTGTATGAGGAGCTGTTTACCTCAGTCTGGGCCTTCATATTTCTCATTTCTTGTGTGAAGAGGAAGTCTTGTTTTTACCATTCTGTTGGTGTCCTTGGCCAGTACTTGCCAGGAACTGACCGGTCTGGGACACCCAACACTCACCCAGACTCTGAGGGCCCCTGGCCTTTGTCCAGCTCACTTCACAGAATCCGCGCAGCGAAGCCCCTCAGACTACTTAGTTCAGTCCATGTATTTCACAGAAAGGCAGCTGAAACTCCGAGAGGGTTGGGACTCGCCCGAAGCCACCAGGACAGAGCCTGAGAATCAGGCACCCTGAGTCCCAGCTCCGTGGTTTCCCGTTAGTCACTCTGGCTGGGCCTTGTCCTAGACCACTACTGAGTGCCGCGGGCAGTGCCTTCCTTTCCTCTGTACTCACCCTTCCTGAAGCCACCACACACCAGCTGGAGGGGTTAATCACTGTGCGTCCCACCTTTCCAGAGAAAGACACCAAATCCCAGAGGACCCTCTGTCCAGTTGTTTACTTGTTGGGAAGGAAGGGACATTCCTTACCTGGACTTCAAAGACTGGTCTGTGGAGGGTAGTTCCTTTGTGTGTTTGTGTGTGTGTGTGTCTGTGTGTGTGTGTGTTTGGTGATCTGTATAAAATTTTCCATTTTAACTATCTTTATGTGCATAACTCACTAGCATATTGAATATATCCACAATATTGTTAAACACAATATAAAATAGCTTTCTTTAATTTTTTTAATGTAATGCGTGTGGGTGTCTGTTCTGGATGCGTGTTTGTCTGTCTGCAGAGGGCATCCGGTCCCTTGGGACTAGAGTTACAGACAGTTGTGAGCTACATATGAGTGCTGGGAAGCAAACACACATCCTTTGGAAGAGCAGCCAGTGCTCTTAGCTACTGGGACGTTGCTCTAGCTCTCTAAAATCTTTGTCATCCCAAATAGGAGCTCTGTGCACATTAAATAAGAATGCCCCCATGCCACTCTTGAGCCCTATGCTCCTGGCAGCTTTTGATCTACTTTCTGTCTGTACAGTGTTTGCTTTCGTGCCTCATAAAAGCGGCTCACATAATATTTGTCACTCTGTGCGACTCATAGCTCCCTGAGTATGTCTTCATGGTTCATCCATCTTATAGGAGGTATCAGAATTCCATTCCTTTTTCTGACTGATTAATATCAAATTTTGTCTATCCATTCGCCTGTTGATAGGCATTTGGGTTGTAATTTTTGGCTAGCGCTTGGTTGTTTACCAAATTGGAGTGCGGGACAGAAAAAAGACTCAACTCAGAATCATGTTGCCAGTTGTGCTAGGCTGTGGCTATGACTTTAAGGAACGTATTTAGCCTCTTGGGTTTCCCGGTTCTTCACTGTTTTTTTTTTTTTTTTTTTAAATCTAATTCCCAGAGTTGTGAGGACCAGTTTATTTACTAATGCAGTGAGTTGCTATTCATTTTCTAATGTGTACTAGCTAGGTCCTCTGGTATCAAGCTGCCAGTACTGAGTAAATCATCCTTGTCTTTGGGGTGCACTGTGCCCATTAGACTTGTAAATCCTGAAGCATCAAATTTCACAGGTGTAGGTTGTTCTGTTTCTTATTCATTGGTAGAGTTTGAAAGTGAGGCCATTGGTCAGTGCTGCATTGGGTGGACTTCACTGGGCCCACATGAAAAACTTTTTCTAGACAAGGCTATCTCCAGATTCCTGTCACCTGCCCTGGTAAAGGTGGTAGCTTCTCTTGGTACATTCTGTGGTTTGTGCTGCAGGCAGAGTACCAGGGTCAGGGCTCATGGAGCATCCTCAGGGACACCTCTCCCTGCTATACCTTTCTCCTTAATCTCGGGCATCTTCTTTTCTCAGGTGGCCATCAAGTCGATCCGGAAAGACAAAATCAAAGATGAGCAGGATCTGTTGCATATAAGGAGGGAGATTGAGATTATGTCATCGCTCAACCATCCGCACATCATTGCCATCCATGAAGGTATAACCGTGGGACGTTTGGAACTGGGAGTCATAAATCTGTGTGTGTGTGTTGTGTGTATGTGTGTATGTAGGTGTCTGTTGTGTGTATGTGTATGTAGGGGTGTGTGTAGGTGTGTGTGTGTGTAGGTGTGTGTGTGTGTGTGTGTGTATGTGTGTGTGTAGTAGTAAAAACTGCCAACATAAAGAAGTAAACATGAGCCCAATGGTCCATGCCTGTAATCCCAACTGTGATGCCTGGAATCCCAAAACCCTGCCTTTAAATAAATACACAACTTGAACAAATAAAGTTCTTTTATAAAAGAAGAAGTAAGAACGATAAAGGCTTAGATTTGCAGAAGCTGGATTCAAGACCCTGTCAGATGACACAGAACACTCAGTAAGAACTGGGCCTTAGTTCCTCTTTTCCAAAATGGTATAGTTCCATTTACACCACAGGGTGGTTGCAGAAATCCAACTGGCGAGTATCATTGAGTACACTGTAAGTGGAAAAGCTGTAGGTTTGTTTGTGTTTGTCACATGGCTGCGGTCCTACCTACAATCCCATTGCTAGGTAGATGCTGTATATGGAGCTGCATCCTCATCCCAGACTGCAAGCCTTTCGTCCTCATTATTGAGTTCTTTCTGTACTAGCACTGCCTCCCAACCCCATGAGATCCTCAGCAACCCAGGGGAAGCTGAAATGCCAGAGTCTGCCCCTGTCTCGGGTATGTGGGTGCTGTTCATCCTTCATTGCTAGCCAGGCCTCCTAAAGTCATCCTGTGCCCCTGAATCACTCCTGCCATGGGCTTACTCTGCCTCTTCTTGTCTCTCTTGGCCTCCTCCCCTCTGACATCAGTTCTGGCTTGATCACTCTGGCTGCCTTCCTCCCTGCAGCCCAGACAACAAAGTGAGCGGGAGGAGAGGTGACGAGGGAAGGAGGGAGAACACCCTCCCACGTACACCTGTCTGCTTCAAGTCTTTATGTAATAGCAGCTAAAGGGGATCACAGGGACAGCGGGAGGAGGCAGGGGAGGAAGAGAGCCTGCGGATTTGTCCAGAGCGTGTTTCTGTCTGAAGACTCCTGGTGGGAAGCACAGAGATGTGTCCACTCTCGGGTTCATAGGAAGATAAAGGGCAAAGCTATTGTTATGACCCCGTGGCTTGATCTTGTCCCATGAGGAGCCCAGACAAGTGGCTGAGAAGGCACACTTGGTGATTGGCAGTGTGTGCCTGCATGCCCTCACTCGCATGAATCTGGATGAATATAAATTCTCTCCATCTCTCCATACCCAGTTTCTACTTGAGTCTGAGAACTGAGGTGATGCTCCGGGTATGTGTGTGCATGAGTATGTGTCTGTATATCTGTGCATTTGTGTGTGTGTGTGTATTTGTGCATGTCTGTGTGTGTCTGTATGTCATTTTATCTGTGTGTGTCTGTATCTGTGTGGGTGTATGTCTGTTTCTGTGTTTCTGTATCTGTGTGTCTGTGTATCTGTGTTTGCATGTGTGTGTGTCTTAATGCCTGTGTACCTGTGTGTGTGTCTGTGTATCTGCGTATGTATGTGTGTTAATAGTGCAGACACAGGATATTACTGTTTTTGGGTGTCTGAAGGGTTCCTCTAGATTCATCTTCATTTTGCTACCGGGCTTTAGAGTTTGGGGTTGGGGGGAATGCTGAGACTTGACTTCTAATCTAAATGTACCCCAAAATGCACCATGCTGGCTCTTTATCTTTGTTTCCTAGCATAAAGATTGTTTATAAACTGAGACTCACATGTGTGGAGTCTCGGTCAAGAGCCCTTAAGAGCCTGGGTCACCATGCTCACCTGGAAAACGACATTATAAACCTTCTTCTGGCTTCGTAGCTGACATCTGGGAGTGTGGAGGCATCCCTTAGCTGCTTCTCAGAGGCTAGACAGCAACAGCTCTGGGGCTGGCCAAGCAAGCCAAACTCATAGGACCCATTTAACACAGATGTTAGTGTCATAGGCCAGCATGTTCTGACACACCAGCCGAAGGGCCAGTTCCAGGAGCCAGTTCCTTTCTACTTTTTAGAGGACCGAAGGCAGGTCACAGCCTGGAGTGGTGAGACAGCCCTTCCTCCCCACGGAGATGGGCTAACTGGGGTGGGCTGACTGCCAAAAGCCAGACAGCCAATTAATTACCCCGTATTGATTGATTGTCTCTGTGTCTGAGGCCATATGCATGCTGACTCTGGCCTGGGTCCTCCTCAGAGATGGCAGGAGTGAGGACTGTTTCAACCCTCACTGTCACGAGGCAGGTCTGTTGTTAGACTTTACGTGAGGACACCGATACTGCAACAGGTCCCATTTTCCGAGCGCTTTCTCGTGTGGCAGAGACTGTGCCACAAGAGCCATCACCGATTTCTTACCTGTTTCCCACCGCAGACCTGTGAGGTTGCTGGTATTTATTGTCTGCTCTCAAGGGAGGAAACTAAGGCACAGTGGTGTGACCGTTTGTCAGATTCATCCAGTAACTCTTCATGCTCACTGAGATTTAGTAGGGATTTCACCAAGGTCATAAGATGAAGGAGTATAGGGTCTGGACCAAAGAGCCCTGCTTTTTATCCCTAGCAGTGCTGGCTTCTCTCTTCTGGGAGTTCGCAGAGTCCTCGAAAGCCGAAACTTAGCCACTGACCTCTGGTCTTCATTTGCTGGTCCTAGGAGAAGCAGAGCCTTCAAAGGTTACTTTCTTACCCTTATTGGCTGCCCTGGAACCCCTGGCCCCTGGAGCAGACATTCCAGAGGGAGATCCTATCTGGTTTGAGGCTATGGAAGAGACCATGGTCCACGTTGGGACAGTGTTCTCTGGGAGGTCTGACATTGTCATTTGCCCTCTCCAGTGTTTGAGAACAGCAGCAAGATCGTGATTGTCATGGAGTACGCCAGCCGGGGTGATCTGTATGATTACATCAGTGAGCGGCCACGGCTGAGTGAACGGGACGCCAGGCATTTCTTCCGACAGATCGTCTCTGCCCTGCACTACTGCCACCAGGTAAGTGCCCACCGGTCTCCGTTGTGTTTGGGGGAAGAGGGTACCTCTGGGGCCCTAAGGCTTCTGGACTCTCAGACCAAGGGATGCTAGCACATGGGAGGACCTATGATTCCTTGGACTGTGTCAGCGAATACCAGCCTGCCTGTGCTCAACTCTATTAATTCCATTTTTTAGACTAGGTTTCTTGTCTCCCTTCCCTTGCCTGGTAACATTCCCTGACTGGGTTCCCTTTCTCTTTTAGAATGGGATTGTTCACCGTGATCTCAAGCTGGAGAACATCCTTCTAGATGCCAATGGAAATATCAAGGTGAGCATCACTTCTGGTTTCTAGAAGCTTCCCTGTCCCACCCTAGGTTTTCTGTTCTGTCTCCTGTCAAGTGGCTCCAAGTGCTCAGGGGTCCCTGAAGTTAAGCCAACCCTGGACCTCAGTCATCATTCATCCCAACACTTCCTTTATGGATGGGGCCCTGAGCCCCCAAGAGGAAGATCACCCTACTGTGGTCGTACATGAACCTGTGCACACAATTTAATCTGCTACAGACAAGAAGCCCTGTAGCTTCTTTCCTCGTGAGCATCACTTTCGGTTTCCCACAGCCACTGGACGCTCATGCTGAGGCAGCTAGATTTGTCAGTCAGAGGTCCAGGTCAGGGAGATAAACCAAAATCTCAGGACTGGAAGGGGAAGATGGCAAGAGCTGATTTTGGTGACAGGTTATCCCGGCAAACAACTGGGAGAGTGACATAATCTGACCCTGCTCAGAATCTACCTGACACAGGACAAAGGTCACTCCATGGCTGCTGACCTGCGTGTCCTGAGATATCCTGGTACTAAGTCTGTAACCCTTATCTAGCCAGTTCCCGAAGCAGGCAGGGTCTCTTTGAAGCTGACAGGGGAGGGAGGCCAGAGCCAGTAGACACACACACACTAGACAAGCACACAGGCTCCGTTGGTACCAATCATCAACGTCATTATAGGCTCACCTGGCAACGTCTTGATAAGACGCCAATAAAGCTATAAACAAGGGATCCAGAGTTTTACGTATAGGCTTCCCCACCCTGCACACATGACCCTTTGATGGGGTGAAGGGTCACATAGCTCCAGGATCTTGGCCTCCACCTCTAGCTGAAATAAATAGAAGAGAGGATGATCTTAGAAACTCTCAGACCCCTAAAATCAATCATCTCAGGGACCCTTGGAGAAGATTCCATCTCCTGTGTGTGGTCAGCCCTGACCTTTGTCCTCTCCTCTCCTCCCTTCTCCTTGCCTCTCCCCCTTGGCCATGCATGTTCACCCTGGGTTCCTGTTCAGGTATGAGCAGAGATGAGACCTTTGCTCAGAAGGGCAGCTCAGACTTCACATGGTCACTGGGTCAGGGCCCTTACTTGCCTAATGAAGGCCTCAGGGCACTGTCTTTCAGGACCTGAGCTATGAGATGTGGGTTGGGAGTGTCTTTCCTTCTGTTAGGGCTTGGCTTTCCCCAGGATCTGGAGAGAGCATGGGTAAGAGCTGTGAACAACCCAGCCTTTGACATGACCTGTGTTTGTCCCAACCTTATAGATTGCTGATTTTGGCCTCTCCAACCTGTACCACAAAGGCAAGTTCCTTCAAACATTCTGTGGGAGCCCTCTCTATGCCTCACCTGAGATCATCAACGGGAAGCCCTATGTGGGCCCAGAGGTAAGAGCTCTCCTCCTGCTGGTATCCCTGAATCTGGGTCTGCAGGTTGAGCTAGTTTGCTAGGTACATCCTTTTCCAGAGCACAAAGCTCAGGCCCCTACAAGGTGACAATTTGCCAAGCCTTGAGGCAGACATAGAGAGCTGTCATAGAACCGAGGCTCCCTGGCATCCCGTCTCCTTCTTGTCCCCTGGTTCTCATCACCTCCAGCCACCTCACCTTGACCCAGAATGATGGCGATGGCCTGGCCACTGCTCCCATGCTTGTGACCGTCCCTCCCAGGGGAAGTGACTGCCAGTATCTTTTCTTACGAAACCCTGATCCCTCTGCGGCTGGCTTCCCCTACGTCACCTCTGATTACAAGGGGAAGTAAGAGGAAGTCTTCAGATATGACCTTGCCCTCTTCCTTTGTGTTGGAGATATGGGTGGCAGCCCCCCTCCAGTCTGTGACACATGCTGTATCTTTGCTGAGCGTCCCCTGCCCTCTCTTTCAGGTGGACAGCTGGTCTCTGGGAGTTCTCCTATACATTCTGGTGCATGGCACCATGCCCTTTGATGGGCAGGATCATAAAACACTGGTGAAACAAATCAGCAGTGGGGCTTACCGTGAACCCCCCAAGCCGTCTGGTAAGTGAGCACTGTGGTCAGGCTGGGGGCGTGGGGGTTGTCACTGTTCTTGATCACTGAGACAGCGACTAGACCATGGTGATAAGGAAGGTAGCAGTCCACGGTGACACAGGGAAGGTGAGCATGCACCCTACTGGTCTCTCTCCAGCCTGAGACCTCTGAGGGAGGGGGCAGCTCTCTTCATTAGAAGCTTGCTTTAGAAGGGCTTTCTAAGGTCCAGCCTAACCCTCCTTGCTATAGTTGTATTGCTGCCTATTGCCTTTTTCCTCCTCCTAAGAAATCTGAGCTTTCACGTATGATACAGAGAGCAGGAAGATGTATGTGAGAGCCTTGCTTTAGCCATGAGCACAGTCCCTGTCAGAGAATTGAATTTCAACAGAGAAGGAGTGTACAGATGTAGAAACCAGGGCTGATAAAGAGAGCTTGTGGGACAGAGGCAATTGGCTGAGTCTGTCTGGCCTAGGGAGTGGGCCTGAAGCTGTATGGAGCCTGAGGAAGGAATGTACTGCTCTAACCCAGAAACATGAGCAGTGTCTGCACTTGAGTGAGACAGGCCTGTGCTAGAGGACCTTGGGTGCCCTTCTTGCACTGTCAAACTGGAGCCCTTGCCTTTGTTTTTCAGATGCCTGTGGCCTGATCCGGTGGCTGTTAATGGTGAACCCCACCCGTCGGGCCACACTGGAGGATGTAGCCAGTCACTGGTGGGTCAACTGGGGCTATACTACCAGAGTTGGGGAACAGGAGGCTCTGCGCGAGGGTGGGCACCCTGGTGGCGACTCTGGCCGGGCCTCCATGGCCGACTGGCTACGACGCTCCTCCCGTCCGCTCCTGGAGAACGGGGCCAAGGTGTGCAGCTTCTTCAAACAGCATGTACCAGGAGGTGGAAGCACTGGCCCCGGGCTGGAGCGGCAACATTCTCTTAAGAAGTCCCGGAAAGAGAATGACATGGCTCAGACTCTGCAGGGCGACCCAGCTGAGGACACCTCCCCTCGCCCTGGCAAGAGCAGCCTCAAGCTACCAAAAAGCATTCTCAAGAAAAAGGCCTCTACCTCCTCAGGGGCGGTCCAGGAGGACCCTCAGGAACTCAGCCCAGTGCCCGATACCCCAGGGCAGCCTGTCTCTGCTGTGGCCCTACTCCCGAGAAAGGGCATCCTCAAGAAGTCTCGGCAGCGTGAGTCTGGTTACTATTCCTCTCCAGAGCCCAGTGAGTCTGGGGAACTCTTAGATGCTGGTGATGTGTTTGTAAATGGGGACCCTGTGGAGCAGAAGTCCCCACAAGCTTCAGGGCACCTCCTCCACCGAAATGGCATTCTCAAACTCAATGGCAAGTTCTCGCGCTCAGCCTTGGAAGGTACCACCCCTAGCACCTTTGGCTCCCTGGACCAGTTGGCCTCCCCTCACCCTGCAGCACGGGCCAGCCGCCCCTCAGGGGCCGTGAGTGAGGACAGCATCCTGTCCTCCGAGTCCTTTGACCAGTTGGACTTACCTGAGCGGCTCCCCGAAACCCCACTGCGGGGCTGTGTGTCTGTGGACAACCTGAGGGGGCTTGAGCAGCCACCCTCAGAAGGCCTGAGGCGATGGTGGCAGGAGCCTCTGGGGGATAGCTGCTTTTCTCTGACAGACTGCCAAGAGGTGACAGCAGCCTACCGACAAGCTCTAGGGATTTGCTCAAAGCTCAGCTGAAGACAGACCTAGTTGGGGTGGGTTTGGAGAGGGTTTGCAGAGGGTTCCTGGGGAAGTGGGGGAGGGAGTAGAAAAGTTCATCCAGGCCTCCAAGTCTTCAGGCTGATGAACCAAAAAGTTGAGGAGGGAAATGGTACCCATGCTGGAGAGACTGAGAAGAACTCACAGATTCCAGGCTGCCGGGATGTCGGGATGTTGCAGTGGGACCTCGGAGACCTGATGCGCCCTCACTCAGCCAGTGCCTACCTTCGCTATGCCATGAGTGTTACCCACCTCTCCGCTGGCTGCCAGTGTCAGGGTGCATCTTCACACAAGGTCCTGTTCCCACCAACCAGAGTTAGAACCCTAACATGCCTGGGGGTAATCTGGAGTAACCCTTCCTCTCTAACTTAAAGAGGAAGCAGCCTCTGGTTCTCATCTTCCAAACCCAAGCCTCCCAGAGTCTGTCGCTGCTGTGGATCTCAGAGACCTGAAAAGACTCTGGCTGCTGTTTGACTTCATCTCAAGGGGTCCAGAAGATGCCTCTGGATCCCACCTCAGACCTCAAAGACTTGAGCTTCGGCCTTGAAGCTGCTTGACATCTAGACTATGGGTGGATGTGTCTATTTCTCAGGCTAACGGGACCTAGAATGTGCTGATTTATTTATTTATTTTTTGGTTCTCACTTTTATTTTATTTTTTGTTTGTTTTTTTTAAGTGGATTTTGCTGCTTTCAGCAACGTGAATGCTGTGTTCTGGGGAGAGCCACTGGGCCACTGAAGTTTATAGAAGTATTTGGCAGTGATGTCCCTCTAAGGGGTGGGAGGGGGCAGGGCTGGCTTTTTCAATTTTAGGTCCTGAGCACTGAATTGGCTGTCTGGTCCCTTCACACCTTAGGCTGTCCACCCTCCCTCATCTGTGGCCAAATAAACCTCAATCCATTAAACCAGCATGATGACTGGACAAACAATCTCTGGTTCTCTTTGGGGACCTGGCTTCACATCTTTGAACTTTTTTTTTTTTGTTTTGTTTTGTTTTTTTTTTTTGTTTTTCGAGACAGGGTTTCTCGAGACAGGGTTTCTCTGTGGCTTTGGAGCCTGTCCTGGCACTAGCTCTGTAGACCAGGCTGGTCTCGAACTCACAGAGATCCGCCTGCCTCTGCCTCCCAAGTGCTGGGATTAAAGGCGTGTGCCACCTTCGCCCGGTATCTTTGAACTTTCTTATTCTCTTGGGCTGCCATAGGTGCAACACAGACTTTGATCCAAACAGAACAAAGGGGTTTGGAGGTGCATCTGGGTGGTCAGAGTCTTGTTTAATGTGTACTTTCTATCCCTAGCAAAAGAACAAAATAAGACACACACACATACACAAACTAAAAACAAAACAAAACAAACAACCCTCTCCAAAGCATCCAGTCCACCTGCAGCAGGCGCTTGGGCCTAATCTTGCTAAGCGTTCTGGAAGAATAGCCATGGCCCAGGGTCCCGAATTCTCCTCTTCCCCAGTACTCAAAGAAGAAATGGGTCAGGTGGTTTTATCAGGCTGATTCCCTTCCCCAACCCCCTTCAGTCCTGTTCCCCTCCCCCATTGGCCTGTGCCCTGCCCCCTGCTGCCTAAAGACTCTCCCACGGTTTTTATTCCCTCTGAAGAAATTCCCTTTCCTCTGTGCTGAACGGTTCCTTGCCCGTCTCCGCTCCTCACTCTGGGAGGACATGAAGAATGCTTGGAATGTCCCCCTCCTCCCTGGACAGCCCCTCGGCCCCCTGCAGAGCTGTCCCAGCAGCCTGTTCCATTGAGAAATGGCTGGACTTCGGGACTGGTGGAGAGGGAGGACAGAGGACAAAGTGCAGCAAGCAGCTGGTTGGCTTCGGTTCCAAGCTGGCCCCCTCCCCTCCCCCAACCCCTGACCTCCTCTGGTATTCACCCCCTAATCTTCCAGTTCTGGCTGGCTCCAGTTTTCCAGCTAGACAACCCACTTGTCCTCCCAGAGGCAGACTGTGCCTCCCTCCTTATACCTAGAGAAAGGTGGCAGTTGGGGACAGATGATACAGGGCTGGCAGGTCTATTGTGGGGTTAAGATAGGACAGTACACACACACACACATACACACACACAGACACACACACACACACTGCTTGAGTGACAGCTGATGTGCCTGAGGTCCCAGGACTGGGCTAGGCTTGAGTAAACACCAGAAAAACACAGGCTGGGCCTTCGTCCCCAAGAAGGGGACGTCCCACAGTGGCATGCGCAGTTCTGTTTGTTTCCGTGCTGCAGCAAGCCCTGGGTGTGCCGTGAGCTGAAGTGTGACAGACAACTTGGGTTGTGGTCAGGCTGGGGACAGGCAGTGCGTAGGGGCACAGAAGAATTAAACTCAGTGAAAATTGTTCAGGAAGCATTGGTGGGAAGTTTAGATAAAGGAAAGACGTGTGCCCTGGGAGGGCACTGTTTATTTTACTTATTTTGTTTTGATGTTTGGGAGCAAGCTTGGAGCTATGTTAGGCAAACATTCTGTCACTAAGCTGCAAACCCCAATTCTTGTTTATTTGTGATAAGGTCTCAGCGTGACGACTCCTCCTCCTCCTGAGCCAGTACCAGCATCCCAGCCTGCATCAGGTCCTCCATGCATACGGCCAGCTTCCATGCTCCCAATAGCTTTGTTACATCCTTGTGGGTCTGGTGTTATTTGTTCACATTTTGCGGAAGAAACAGTCATTTGAAACATTAATTTACGTCATCAGAACAGAAACTTCAGCCCTAGATCTGTGAAGTTACACCTTGGGGACAGGGAGCTCTAGTGACTCTGTGACACATACCAGGGAGTATCCGTTATGTGCGGTGCTCTTGGGAGGCACAAGGTCTGAAGAAAGTTCCTTTCCTGGAAATGCCTTCCGTTGGTCTCCACAAGGCCCAAGCAAGAAATGGGAAAGATGAGGCAAGGGACAGAAGGAAACGGGGAGACCAAGGAGAAAGTTGTGGGGTGAGGACCAGAATGGGCAGAGCATCTCACCATCCAGGTAGGAGCTAGGCCTGATGGGCTTCTGGGTGATGGGGAGCTTCTACTTCCTGTGGTCTGCTTAATTCCCCGGGAGCTAGGTCGTGAATAGGATGAAAGGGTGAATGTGGGGAGGCCCCCCAAAAGTCTAGACCTGGGCTGTGGATTCCTTCTACACAGGCCTTCCCCTCACCTGCTGGGACACTTCATACCAAAAACATTCCAGAAAGCAGGCTCAGCGATGACGCTGGGCCCCGGGGGACAAGGCTGGAGCTGCAGGAATATTTAGTGCCACATCAGTGCTTCCGGAATGTGAACAACTTAGACAAGGATGGGGGAGGTGGCTCGAGGAGATCACAAAGGCCTTCTGAGTGCTCCCTGGCCCTGGCCTCTTCCTGAGGCGCAGGCAGGATCGTGATGTTCCTGAGTGGACACCCCCTCGTGGGGCAGGGCCGTAGGGGCGGGGAACTCCCATGACACATTGGCCTGGCTCCCTGGCTCAAGACCCAGATGACACTTGGGTCTCCCTCTGTCCTGGCCGACTAGCTGCCTTGGGCCCTCTCAAAGGGGGAAAGTGAGAGGGGGACCAGTAGAGAGCTAGCCAGGTAGGGAGCAGCAGACCCCGCTTGCCCAGAAGAACACAGGCAGCCTTCAGCTCTGGGAGTGAGAATCTGAATGAACTCTGTCGGCCAGTTTGTTTCACGAGGAACAAGATGGATCAAGGACAAAGATTTGGCTGAGTGGCACAAGCATTTCTTAAAGCAGCAGCAGAGGAGAAGTGTTAGGAACCACATAACAGATGGCAGGCAGGCTGACTTCCTGGAAGTGAGGATGGAGGCACAGGCTAGGATGGGGAACAGGGGCAGGGCCAAAGCTGACCGCTGAGCCTCTCTCCTAATGCAAGCTGTAGCTTATATATAACTTACATCTCTTATATAGCGTGTTCCGTTCACTAAGCCTTTCCATCAATTACCAAGTAGTGATCGGAACTGGACTTATAGATCAGTCATATAACAACGCTTGGCTGGCATGGGCAAGACTCTGGGTTCCATCCCCAGGACCACAACAACCCCCCCCTCCACACCAAGCTCTGTTTTTCAATTTATTAAGGGCCTTCTGATATATTTGTGCTTTGTTTTGTTTTTGTTTCTGAGGCAGGTTCTCAGTCTGTAGCCCAGGTTAGCCTGGTACACAGAGCAATTCTCCACCATTCCTAGCATTAGGGATACATTTATGAACAAAACTGACAAAAGAAATCTCTGCCCTCATGGGACTACATTTCAGAACAGCCAGTGAAGCCGGAGCAAAGTGAATGAAAGATTAGCAGGGAGTGGAGTCAAGAGAAGCCACAGGAGGAAAAGCCATGGCACCTGTGGGCCATTCTGAGGCTGTGGCTTTTATTCTGGGGAAAACAGAGAACCTTGGGAGGCGCTGGGCAAAAGACTGAAATGACCTAACAGATTTTTTTTAAAGACTCTTTTTAGCAGGCAAGATTACTTAAGCAAGTAAAGGCACTTGCCACCCAGCCAGACTGCCTGCATAGGATCCCCAAGCAGCCACATGGCAGAAAGGAGAGAAATGATCTCACAAGTTGTCCTCTGACCTCCACATATGAACACACACACACACACACACACACACACACATTGGTAAAAATAGATAAAAGAATTTAGTTGCTGGCTGAGACCAGCAGTGGAAGACTTGATGGGGACCTAGCAGGAGGCCAGTTTTGAGAGGAGATGGTGGGGCTTGGACTGGAGTTGCAGCAATACAGAAATGGGAAGCCATCCGATTTGGTGATATGATCTGAAGGGAAAATGGACAAGCCTTTCCTGACAGAGAACGCTCAGGATGTGACAGAGAGGAGCCAAGAGTAAGGGCAGAGAGTCCATTAGCTTGTGCAGGGAAGGCTTGCAGGTGGGGAGGGGGAGACCTGGGATGAAGTGGGGTGTGGGGACCACTCAGGACAGGAGCTAAGAAAGTAGGCAGATCTTTCAGAAGATAAGCTGCCTCCCAAGCTGTCAGCTGATTCTGGGGAGGCCTGCAGAGCTGCAGACACAGGTGACATCAGCATTCTTCCGATAAAGCTTGTAAGGTTCTCTCCTCTCTCCTCCTCTCTCCTCTCTCCTCTCTCCTCTCTCCTCTCCCGCTCCCTCTCTCTCTCCCTCTCTCTCTCTCTGAAAGATGGGAGGACTTTCTCACACTCAAGCCTGAAATCCCACATTTTCAAAGGTTTTCACGAATTCCTTCAGAACTTTGGGAATGTCCCCCTGGCTCTGCCTGGGAGTCCCTAGGGATATTGGTTCCTAAAGTGGGGTCAGGTGTTGCTGTACAGAGGCTGGGACTGAATAATATCAGATCATCTTTGGTCTCCCCTCTGCTTCAGAATTCTCTGTTTCGGGCCCCTGGGGAGGCTGCACATAGTCTGCTGCCCAGACAAGGACTGAAAAGGGGCATGACTCTGGTCCCGCTTACAAGGTTGACAAGTGCTTGCTTGAGGGCCTTTGGAGGAACCTGAGCCTCCCTCTCTGGGACACAAGCTTTCTCTATCTCCTTTTGGATCTGAACACCTCCTAGGTCTTCCTGCTCCCTTCCTGGGCTATTCCCACCTCAAAATTCTTCTCATCCTGTCTGAGGCATTTAGGACAATCCGGGAAAATGAGTCATCTTAATGGAGGAGGGGCTTCTAGTCCATAAAAGGACATCAACTCTTTAGTTTTACTCTTCAAAAAGGGCCGTCTTGGCCTCTGCTCTCTCCCTGCCAGGGATTTCCTGGGAAGAGGAAGGAGGCAGCTGGCCCTGACGGGATGGGATTCTAGAAATAGCAGAGCATTTTAGAAGATCGACCGGTCTGATTCAGCTTCCCTTGTAAACACACGTGGTTAGCCAGGGTTTTCCCAGCTCCAGAGGCTAAGTCCCCATTTCCTGATAGAAGCGCTCAATTGTGTATGTCTGTGGAGGTCAGGATCCAGTCAGCAGAATTCCTATCCCGCCTCCCACCTCCTCATCTCTCTCTTGACTGCTCTGCCCTGGATTCTGGGCTGTGTGTGGGTGCTCAGTTCCTGCAGTGGAGCTGACCACAGAAGCTCCACTGAGACGGAGGGGGCAGTCATCCTTCAAAGCTCCCGGGCTGGAGTGTGAACTCCTGCCCAGGCTGGGACTTCTGGCTGCCACTGCTCATGGCCACCCTGCTTGGTGCAGCCTCATGCTGGGAAGCAGTCCAGCCACTGCCAGGAGTGCCTCCTTGCAAAGGGGTTCCCAGCTTGCTCTCCCTTCCAGTCTGGCACCCAGTCCTATGGAAGGTGCAAGGTGGTGCTTAGGAGGAGCTGGCTCGGCATCGTGTCTGGGCAGGCTCACCTTGCAACTTTGCTGACCAACAACCTGCTTGCCAAAGGCGGTGGAGACAGACTTGGGCTTACCCGAAAATCCAGGTCACTAGTGGATGGGAAGCGAGAAGTCAATCCTCTCATTTATCGTGAACAATGTAACAGTGGCCAGACTAAACAGATACTTGAAGTTACATCCACAGGCAGGGGCGTACATTCAAAGGAAACCCACATTCAATGGGAAGGTCTCACTAGAACAGCCCGAAGCCAGCTGAGAAGAGCTAGCCCCGAGCAGTAGTGCCAGCCCTGGAGGGTCACTCAAATCACTGGCACAGCACTAAGGTTAGCCGCACACTGTTGAATGCCACCATGACGACGTCTTTGTTAGCTCCTCCTTTCTTCCACAAAGCATGTCAAGTGAGTCAGAGCCACTTTCACAGTCCCCTCACACCCATCGTGTTGCAAGGATGAAAGGAGCCAGCGTGTGAGAGTGCTTTGTAATAAGACATCACAGCAGCCAGCCTAAGCAGCGAGACCAGGTACCCGGCAAGCGAGCGGGCGAAGGGCGTCCTCCATCAGCCAGCCCAGCCCCTTATAAAAGGGAATCTGACAGAGAAACAAGTGACAACGTGTTACCTAATGAATCAATCCATCAACAATTCCTGAGGCCAGACTATTGTTACTGATGCCATAGAAAATACAGAAATGGTCCCCTCCCTCCATGAATTTATATGGGATAGAACCAAAGCTATAAAACAACACCTACAGGATGATTATTAACGACGCAGAGGTGGGCGCTGATGGTGGAGGTCAGAGGCAGGGCGTGCGGTGAGATACTCAGATCTGTGGCTTGTCATGGGGCCACTGTGTGGGTGCAGTGCTGGGTAAGTCAGTGGAGGAATGAGCTGCCCTCCCTGTCTGGATGCTAAGCCCCACAGCCTAGTAGGTGACCGGTGAGGACACCTGACAGTCCTGTGCCCTTCCTCGCAACCGTGTCATCTTGCTTTCCCTTGGTGACTGCCATTGCAGGACATGGCCATGAAGGCTGTAACAGGATGCCAGACAGGAGTGGGTAGTGTAGGCTAATTCCTTCCTTGCCAGACGTTCTGGGTGGGTAGCAAAGCAGCAAGCTCTGCTGGCCCCGTCTACTGTGACTGTTCTCTTTTGTTCTTGCTGCCTAAAAGGCCCGACTATCTTCCCATGCTTCTTAGATCCTCCACAAAGCTGCTACAACACTTCGAGTCACTTTCCCAGTCCTCTCAAACCCACAGTGTTGCTGTAAGAATTAAAGAGGCCTATATACATGAAGACACTTGGCAGGCGATACGTCAACACAGTGGAGCCCTCTCCTCCTCCCCAGCTGAATCAAAATGGATTACTGTACCTTCTGTATCCCGTGACCAGTTTCTCCCTCTCCACTGTAGCCCTAGACAAACTCCTGCCTCAGCCTCCCCATGTTCTCACCTCTAAAATCAGAACCCTTTTTTACTCACTTCAAACTGTGTGCGCATGAAATCATGGCATTCCTCGTTCCAGATTAATTTAAAGAACAAAAAATATCGCGTGCCAAGGAAGTTGCTGGCATTGCGTTGCTATTGCTTTCCAAGTGTGGGTCAGGGAGTCATTTCAGAGTGCACCCACAGTCAAAGTTTTTTCACCTAGGATGTAAGAGTCATGATAGGACTTACCTAGCTTGTGTGGGGTCCTGGGTTCAACCCTTAGCACCACAGATAAACAAACAAACAAAAAAAAAAAAGAGGAGAAGGAGGGAGGAGGAGGGGAAAGAAGGAAGGAAATCACTTGTCTTTTCCATTCTCATTCCCTAGAGTTTTCCAGAGGCCCCATCATACACGATATTATAGTCAGCTCTAAATGCAGGAGATGCAATGAACACTACACAATAATATAAATATATACTCAACGCCACTGAAGCGTGAGGTTGCAAAAACAGACCCAGTGGAGCTGATCTTGAAGAGTGCTTGCCTAGTATGACACTCAAGAACAAGGCTGCTCAGAACACATTTCTCAGGGAACACAGTTGTAATCCCAGCACTTGGGAGGAAAAGGAAGGAAGACAGGAAGTTCAAGGAGAGCCTTGTTACAAAACAACTTCAAGGTCAGCCTGGATTACGTGAGACCCTGTCTTTAAAATAATTATATCAGTAAGAAGAAGAATAGAGCCTGATTTGATGGCACGGTTGTAATCCCTGCATTTGGGAGGGACGGACATGAATATCACTAGTTTGAGGCCAGCTTGGCTTGCAGAGTGAAAGCCTGTTTGTCAAAAGAAAGAGAACACCCACATAATTACACAAAGTATGGGGCTTGAGGCATGGCTCAGCCATGAAGAAGACTGGTTGTTCTTGCAGAGGACCCAGGTTCAGTTCCCAGCACGCACACGGCAGCTCACAGCTGTCTGTAACTCTTGCTCCAGGCAATCAGACACCCTTTTCTGGCCTCCAAGGGCACCAGGCTCTCCCAACACACACTGCCAAACACACACACACACACACACACACACACACACACACACACACACACTTGAGGTTGGAAATGGCCAAGAGAGAGAGAGAATAGAAACAACGCTGCTACTCCTGTCACTAATGACTTGTGATTTTGTTGTTGTTGTTGTTGTTTTTTTTCTGGTACATATGTGTGTGTGGTACCCATGTGGGTGGATGAATGTGCATACCCATGTGTACATATGTGGAGACCAGAGGACAGTGGTGTCTTGTCTATTGATTGCTCTCTGCCCCGTTCCCTTAAAACAGGGTTCTCAATGAACCTGGAGGTAGGCTGGCAGCCAGCAAGTCCCAGCAATCCTCCTGCCTCACCCAGTTCTGGTGTTCCAGGACCTCACAGGCACATCCAGCTTTTTATATTCGTGCCTGGCATTTGAACTCAGACCGTGATGCTTGAGAAGCAAGTATTCCTACTGGCTGAGCTGTCTCCCCAGACTTTAAATAGTTTTTGATGGTTGCTGGGGATCTAATAGGGGGCCAGGTCCATACAGCTCTCCCAACAAGGTATGCTTTTAAGCCCACCTTTATCTGTTCAGACATAGAAGGGGAGATGTTGAACTAGAATTTTTACTGTCTCCCTAAAACTCAAATCTGAGTAATTTGTCCTGTATTTTTGTTTTCTAAATTTTTAAAACATGCAGACTGAGGTTAGAGAGTAGGAGGATCTTGGATCAGGCATTGGCCTTCTGATCCAGAGAGGATAGAGAGTCTCCTATCCTGGACAGCTTTACAAAGGTGAGTGTGCCAAGCCTAGTGGTGGTGGCAGAGGCAGCGGTGGCGGTGCAGTCCTTGGATCCCAAAACTCAGGCCGGGTGGGGGGGCACAGAGGAAGGCAGATCTCTGTGAGTTCGAGGTCAGCCTGGTCTACAAGTGAGTTCCAGGATAAATAAACCTATACAAAAATGCCCTGTCTCTAAAAAGTATAAAAATCAAGAACAAAAACATCAACAAAAACTGAGTGTGCTCCAGGACCTGGCGGATAGCCTTTAGACCGTGAGGACTGTCTTCACCACCAAGAGAATCATCTTCCAGAGCTGGGCTCAGCAGGGGCCACATAAAACACAGGAAACGTGGAAAGTGAAACAGATCTTCAGAGGAGTGAGTTGCTGCCAAAATAAGGAAGTGACACTGGGTGGGGGCAGGGGAGGACTGAAGTCCCCAGGGAGGATGCTGAGATCATCTGACTCCCCCACCCCTTACTTTGGCTGCAGCAGGAGGGGGGAGTTGAGGGTGTGGCGCTGTGGGGTGAATCTGGAGGGTTGGGTAAGGCTCTGGGGTGGGGGTTCAGGCCTGGGAGAAAATCCTTAAGATACTTATTTGGGGCTTGAAATCCCCTAGGAAGAGAGCTGGCTTCGGGAGCAGTCGGGAGAGCCACCGGAGGAGGGGCTGATGTGTCTCTCCTTGGGTCACCAAAGCGAACTCTGGGGCACGCAGTCTGGTAAGAGAGACAGGCGTGCCCTAGAAATCAGGCTGCCAGTAAGGTTGTCAAGCGTGTCTTGTTTTCTTCCTCATTTAGTGTATATTGGGTGTGGTGCTGAGCTGGGAGTCTAGAACTAAGTCTAGAACTAAACAGAATCTAGTCACTGCACTGTAGAGTCTGGAAGTCCAGGGACGGAGAGGTGTTTAAAGCCCTTGGGAATTTGTCACTTAGTATTTTTTAAATTTTATTTATTTATTTATTTTATATATACGAGTGCTCTATCTGTTTGTATAACTTTATGTCAGAAGAAGACATCAGATACCACTATAGATGGTTGTGAACTGCCACGTGGGTGCTGGGAATTGAACTCAGTACCTCTGGAAGAGCAGCCAGTGCCTTTCCCCCCCTCCCCTGAGCCATCCCTCCAGCCCTGTGAATTCATAACTTACAAGAGAGAAGACTTGCTGATCTTTCTTTCTCTCTGCTGGTCTTGATCTCATGCTGTGGCTAATGATGACCTTGAGCCCCTGATCCTCCTGGCTCCCCCTCCCAAGAGCTAGGTGGGATTATAGGCATTCACCAATCATACCAGGTTTATACAGTGCTTGGGACCAAACCCAGGGCTTTGTCCCTCTAGGTAAGCATTCTGACAGCTGAGGAATAGCCGGAGCCCAGGCTGGACTTGAACTTGCCACCATCCTCACTGTTACCTCCAGAGTGCTGTGCCCAGCCTAACCCAGCTTGCAGAAGGTCACCAACTGCCTCCAAAGCCCCTCTTGAGCTCCCAGTCCTGTCCCCACCCAGACAGCTTGCTTGCCCTTTGGGGTAAACTAAAATTAGTTGGCTTGGGGAATGACTTAAAAGTGACAACTTTTGTATCTTTGTTGTTGTTTTTTTGAGGTAGGGTTTCTCTGTGTAACGCTGACTGTCCTAGAGTCACCCTGTAGACCAGGCTGGCCTTGAACTCAGAGACTGACCTGCCTCTGCCTTCCTAGTGCTGGCATTAAAGGCGTGTGTCACCACCTGTCTAGTTTTCTTTCTTTATCTCCCCCCTTGCCTACCACAACCTGGGAAAAGTTCCACAACCCTGAACTCTGAATGCTCCTGAACTGGAATTACAGGTATTCCCTACCACACCAGGCTCCTTGGGTGATTCCTAGTAGCCAGCTTTGACCTGATGCTACTCAGAACAGAGGTAGGGGGAGACACTAGGAGTTAGATGGATCCCCGATAGGCAGGCAGACTAAAAGAAGGGTCCAAAGTAAAGATGATAAAGATGGCAAACTTTGGCTTCTTCCTCTCTTCCTGACTAGAGTCGAAGGCCTAAGGGCCTGTGAGCAGAGTCTAGGATGTGTTTTCTCCACAGTTGTGGGCCTATCAGCTTCTCTGTCTGCTAAAACTGTTCTCTTTAGGGGAGGAAGACCACTCAAAGACCCTTAAATCCTCCCAGCCCTCAAGGAGACCCAGTTTCAGCTTCCAAATCCCTCTTCAGCTCTGCAGAGGGTCTTTGTGTCCCTAGGTGTGTGTGTGTCTATGTGTGTCTGTGTGTGTGTCTGTGCGTGTGTGTCTGTGTGACTGTGTATCTGTGTCCTCACCCCTAATAAAAGCCTTTATTTATACTGGTTGTCTCTGTCTCCTGTATCTGCGGTTTCCCTGACCTGGTGCACTCAAGATTTCCCCTGCCTCTTTAACTAACATAGAAAATGAACTTGATCAAGACCCCTAGATGGCAACTGGAGTGTTGGACTCCCTCTGGCCACAAAGATTTGAGACGGTGGGATGTCGTGAAGCCATAGAGCAGGTGGGGAGGCAAAGGATAGCTCCTGGTTTCTGGTGTGTGGACCTCTCGTCAAGGAAGGCTGGTGAAGGAGTGAGCTGAGTTCGGGGCTCCAGTCTGCAGCTTGCACAGTCCTGTGAGTCCACTGAGAAACATCTCCCAGCAGGTTCTACACATGGAACTCTGGGAAGTGAGGCTGTGAGGATGACGTCCAGAGTTTCTCTAGAAAAAGCTTCACCAAGGAAGGGAGTCAGTGATCCAAAGCAAGTGGCGAGGTTTTAGGGAGCAGGAATTCCCTGGAAACTTTAGGATTGACAAATTTGAACTTGGCTGTAACACTCACATCCACAGATGGGGTCCACACCCTGCTCCCTCCACCCTAGGCCACATGCTCTCTGTCCCCTGGGTGTATGCTCCTGCCAAGTACTGGAGTCTGCATCCTTTGGACAGGCCACGGCCAGAAGTCCATCCCTTTTCTCTGAGATCCTGGGATCCCAGCTCCACACTCAGGCCTTTTGGAGGCCCTAAGTAGATAAGAACATTGGCGTGGCTGTTCAGGCTGACTGTGTGATCCTGGGGAAGCCACTGACCTTTTTCTGGGCCTTGGCCTAGAGCTTGTTTGCTGACAGTCCGTGCCCCTGGATCTGTCTCAGGTGAGAACACGAACCCAGAGAGCAGGCATGAACCCTGTGCCGGTGTGAGGACTCTTTTCCTGACTGCTTTCAGATGGCCTGGCCTGTGGCCCCTGGGTCGTTGTTAGGCCGGCTGGTGTCACACAGAATGATGGAACAGATGCATGCTTCAGAGGAGAGTGTGGATGCAGCTTCCACGGACCCTCAAGCGACTTTGGGACTGAACACCGAGTTTCATGCTCCTACCAAGGGAGGCCTATACCTGCAGGCTAGTGACCTCCTCAGGAGGGACCATCTTCTCCTGTGCTCAGGTGGCAAGACTTTAGGTGGGATTTCAGTGTCACTCCTGTGGCCTGGCCTCCACAGGAGCAATGGGCTCCCTTCTCCACACCACTTGTAGGAACAGAGACGCAGGAATGTTGCCAGAGGTCACTGGCCTAGACATTAAAAGGCTATCATTAGTGTATGTAGTCCTGGGGCCAAGCCCAATGCCCTGTCCATAGTACACTCTGAACTACGCCCCAGCCTGTCAAAAGCCTTGTTGGGTGAAGAGAACCTAGAATTAGTGGGCCCTGGGAACGGACATTAAATCCTTGAAGTGCTGCCTCGTGGGCTCTATGGGAAGAGCGGTAACTGAGCCGAAGGGGTGAAGCCCTGGCCGTACGGAGCGGAATGGAATTTGTCGTTGCTTCACGTATTAGCCTTTGTAGGAGTGGATAACTGCAGGCAGGACTCAAACTCTCCGAGGAGGGGACGAACAAATGATCCTGCCATTCCTCTGGGACTGGGCGAGAGCCGGTGAGAAGCCTCAGGAAGCAGAAGAGAGTGACCCTTGGTCCCCTGCGGGCTGTCTGCCTTCAGGAAGGGCTCTCTATCACAGAGCAGGCAGCCCAGAGCAGGGCTTGGGGAAGGAAGCCGAGACCCCTCCCTCCCACGCATGAAAAGATGGCCATTAGCCTGTAGTATAGGAGTGGACTGGGCTGGGCCAGGTCTGGGAGCGGGATGGGAGGATGGCTCCTGGGTGAGTGAGTCATGAGGCCACTGTCTGCCCCTTCTTCCTCAGGGGAGGGAAGCTGAGCAGACAAGCTCTGGCCAGCTGGGCTTGCGAATGCAGGTTATCCACTCGATCCTCCAGTTCTGGGGACAACTGGGGTTTGGCCTCCTTGCCTCTCTTGCCCACCATACAGGCTGGTGAGCTGCCTTATAAGGGAATAGGGGAAGGGCTCATGCTAAGGCAAGCTGCCGGCTCACACCTGGCTACAAGATGAGGCAGCTGTGAAGTGGCCTTTGAAGAGGCTGCCCTGCTCTGACTGGTACCACTTGCCGAAGCTGCAGGCGTGCTTCCTGTGTGATCACAACTGTGCCTCAGAGGCCCACCCTCCCTCACACCCTTCCTGAGCCTCCTTCCAAATCTGCTCTCACCCAGCAGGCCTGTCCACACCACACCCTCTCCCAAGTTCCCAGGGCAGCCTGGGGACAGTAGGAGAAGCTCTGGGTTGAGGCCCAACCTACCCTCCATCTTGTCCCCATCAGTCTCATACCGTGTCGTGTGTGTGTGTGTGTGTGTGTGTGTGTGTGTCCCCTGAAGCAGGGGTCCCAGAAAGTTATTAGACATCTGGGGAAACTGAGTCCTTCTGTGACACATGTGGCAAGAGGGCCCGGTATACAGTCAACGTGTGGAACAGGACACGAAAGCCAAGGTGGACTGCCGAACTCTGGCAGGCTTCCTCTTCGGGGACAGTTTGAGAACACCTTATAGCTTGTTTAGGATGGCTTCTCTTTGTTTGGGATGGATACAGATGTAGAGGGTGAGGACTGGTACCCTAAGCAGTCAGCAGTCAGCTAGAAATCCAGTTCCCGAAGCCCCTGCTAGCAGGAGCAGGAGATGTGCCTAAGCCTCTCTGAGCCTCAGTTTCCCTGTCTGTAAAATCATCATAATTACCATCTCCTAAGCCAGGTGGTGGTGGCGCACACCTTTAATCCCAGCACTCTGGAGGCAGAGGCAGGTGGATCTCTGTGAGTTCGAGGCCAGCCTGGTCTGAGCTAGTTCCAGGACAAGAACCAAAAGCTACGGAGAAACCCTGTCTCGAAAATCCAAAAAAAGAAAAAAGAAAAAAAAAATCTCCTAAAGCAAGGCATATTATCTCATTTAAGGGAGGAGCAGCAGAACCATCCGGCCCCCAAAATGCAGCTGTGGGAGAGGATTTTGTGGAACAAAAGGCACTTGAAAGCCTGCAGATAGGGAAGGGCCTCTGAGGTCACCTTTTCTCCTTATATGGGAGAGAAGAAACATTCTTGCTACAAGGAATAGGCTTGAGGCTGGGAAATATCTCTACAAACTGACCTTGTCAAGACAGCTCCCTTCATCCGGCTGTGGTGAGCGTGCCTGTATTTCCAATACTCTGGAGAAAGAGGCAGGGGGATCACAAATCTGAGACCGATCTGGGCTCTAAAGGGACTTTTAGGCCAGTTTGTTTTTTTTTTTTTTTTGTCTGTACTCTTTTTTTATTATTAAATTTATTTATTTATTTATTAAAGATTTCTGCCTCCTCCCCGCCACTGCCTCCCATTTCCCTCCCCCTCCCCCCGATCAAGTCCCCCCTCCCTCATCCGCCCAAAGAGCAATCAGGGTTCCCTGACCTGTGGGAAGTCCGAGGACCACCCACCTCAATCCAGGTCTAGTAAGGTGAGCATCCAAACTGCCTAGGCTTCCACAAAGCCATCTTAAAAAGAGGCTTTATGTGTATGAAAAAAAGGGGGTCCCTCCCTAGGCCTCTGGACACATGTTAAGTATCAATCCACTTCACTACTAAGTAAAGATTTGGACTTTGGGTTCTTATTTTCTTGGGGGTTTTCCATGTACACGTGAAGTGAAATCCGTGCCTTTCTCCTGCTCGTCTGATGGTAGCTGTGAGAATGCAGAGACGAACTGAAAGTTCATCACGCCTGCTGTGGTTTGGATAGAGTGTCCCCTGCAAAGCTCACATGTTGGAGGTGGGACCAGCTAGGGGAAATCCATCTCTGAGATGTCTCTGGTCAGGATGACCCCCTCTCTGCGCTCTCCCCTGCAACATGCTCAGGACACCGCAATGCTGCTCTGCCTCACCATCTCAGGCTAGCGAGCCTGGTGGTCAGCCCACCACTGACTGAAAACCCTGAAACCGTGAATAGAAAAAGCCTTCCCTCTAATACTGTCCTGTGTCTGTCACGATGACAGAGCCCACAGTGCTCTCCTCTGGGCCTGATGCCCCAGGCTGGAGGTAGCACGCTAGGTGGAGCCAGGGTCCAAAGGAGGGGTTACTGAAAGCCTACCTAGGGGGCAGCCTAAAGACTTGCCTCAGTGTTTGCTGGGACATTGGGTGAGGGAGATGGGAGGGCCAGAAGTTGAACAAGTGTGACATTTAGAAGTAAAAGGTTCTATGGTTAAGACGCCTGCACATGGAAGTGGGAGGATGTGGCAGCAGAGGATTTAGACATAGGGTGAGTGTGTGGCAAGCTGTGGCCATGCTGCTTCTGGAGACTGGTGCTGAGGCTGGGTCACTCTACACTCATTCTTGTGATGTTTACACTTTTACCAGTGTGTAGGCAGGCAATGGTGGCACACACCTTTAATCCCAGCATTTGGGAGGCAGAGGCAAGTGGATCTCTGTGAGTTCAAGGCCAGCCAGGGCTACATAGTAATAAGACAAAACAAAACAAAACACATTTTTACCAACTCTACGCCTGACTCAAACTTTCTTTTTCTCTTCCTCTTTCTCTCTTTGTTTTGTTTTGTTTTGTTTTAGATAGGTCTCACTATGTAGCTTTGACTGCCTTGAACTTATGGCAATCCTACTGCCTTAGCCTCCTCTGAGGTATAATTAGACTTGTGATGCCTGGGCAAGATTCCATTTTCTTTTAAGGAAAGGCTGAGAACTTTCTTGCTCAATTTTCTGCAACAAAGTATTAGAGAAACTCAAGAGAAAAAAATGTATACGTATATATGTATACAAACATACATAAAGTATATACACACAACATATGTATATATAAACAAGACATTATTTACATTTAATATATAAATAATATCAAATGTATTTTGTTTTTATTTTTAAATTATTTAAAATATATAAATCATAACTAATAAGCATATATACATACATAATTTATTAATTACTGTTTATTATTTATATATTTAAAAATACTTTTTAAAATAAAAAATAATTTAAAATAGATACATATTATGAATATGGATGTTTTGCTTACATGTATATCTGTGCACCAAATGCATGCCTGGTGCCTGAGAATTCCAGAAGAGGGTGTCGAATCCTCTGGAACTGGAGTATGGACAGTTGTGAGCCACTGTGTGGGTGCTGGGAACCAAGCCCAGGACTTCTGGAAGAGCAACCAGTACTCTTAACCACCGAGCTGACTCTCTGGCCCTTCAACCTGCATTCTTATACAACCCAGGACCACCAGCCCAAGTGCAACACTGCTCAGTTGTTGCTCAGTTGATGTGCTCAGATGCACATCAATCAATTATCAGTCATGAAAATCCCCCGCCCCAGACATTCAGACATGCCCATAGGCCAATCTGATGGAGGCAATGACCTCCTCAGATAAAGTCTCCTCAGGTAACGCAGGCTGTGTCAAGTTGATAAAACTAATCAGTATACTATGTGTGCATGTGAGCGTGCTGGTGTGTGTGTGTGTGCGAGAGAGAGAGAGAGAGAGAGAGAGAGAGAGTTTATATGTCAGTGTATGCACAATTACATACATATGTGTGCCTGTACAGGCATGTGTTCATGCACATAGTTGTGTTTGTATGTGTTTATGCATTTGGGCATGTATGTATGTGAGTGCTTGTTTCTGTGACTGCACATGTGTATGCTTGCATGCATCTCTGTGTGTTTGCATGCACATCTTTGTGTGTTCATGTTTTCATAGATGCACGTGTGCTCATCTGTATGTTTGTGTTTATATGTTCTTATGTCTGTGTGTGCACACGTATACATTCATGCGTGTGTTGTGTCTGGGTGTTCATGCATGCACTGGTACTCAAAACCATATTTCTGGGGTTGAAATAAATCTAAGACTAGGTGGTTTAAGGTCATCTGCTTTAGTTGAGGGGAACCCCAAGAACCACAGAGGGAGAAGTGGAAAAGACTGAAACCCCTCTTAGCACCTTCCTCTTTGGCTGTGTCCCTCAAGACTGAGAAGGTGAGGGGAGATGGTTGAAGTTGGCTAGTGACATGTTTCTGGGATGAATTTGTAACGCATTAGAAGGGAAGTTAAACTTTCTCTCTCGGCCTCCACCTAAAGTAGTCTGAGGCTAAACTGTCAGAGGACCACTTCCAATGACAGCTTCAGACCTTCCAGAGGCGAGCTAGTGGCTTCTCAGCTCAGGTGGTGATGGGAGGACCTGGCCCTCCTGTAGCTCAGAGCGAGAGTGTACATCTCACCATGGCATTTCTAACTTTCAGCTTCGATTCAGTGAGCTAAATTACTGCAAGGATAAGGAAAGTAGCAATCAAGAAGCTTCGGATGTGGAGCCTGGACCCTCAAGGCAGACTGGGGAATGGCCTTGGGGTGCTTCTGGAGGCAGAGTCAACTTGATGAGTCCTTCCTGGAGGCTGGGGCATGCAGAGGTGGCCTGCTCTGCAGCGCTGGGTCCAGCATTCTTCATCTGGATTGTCACCCAGGAACCGTGTCAGGCAGGGCTGGGCGGCCAGTGTGGGAGCGCTCTGCTGGAGGTTCTGTGTATATGAGGCGGTGCTGCCGCCCACACCCAGACTGCCCTTCTGGCTGCTGGGTGACTCAGGACTTACCAACACGTCTGAATATGCTAGGGCAAGCCCCAGCCTCCTCTTCTTCCTTGACACCATCCCAGCAGGCCTTGGTGGGGCCCACTGCCTCCTCCCATGTTCATCTGCAGGTTGCTATGAGCCTTCAAGACACTTTGCTTTGGCTACTTCTTAAGCCCTGCCCAGCTCTGGTGGCAGATCAGAGTTCCCGGTGAAGTCCCAGATGGCTGGGGACCCTCCTGGAAAAAGCTCCCTAGGGGTCCTTGGGGGCACTGGGGAACTCTTGACATCTTTGTGCCTAGAAAGGCAGTGCAGGCATCGCTCCACACTTAAAGCGGGGAAACTCAGGTACACGGCCTGGCAGTTTTAGCTCGTACCCAGGCATCTCGACATCACTTCTCACCCTCTTTCCTAGACACCCACCTGTTAGAGGAGGGAGGGCCTCACGCTGATACATTTGTAAGGCTCTGATGTTGGTTCAGGATTGGCAGGCCTCGTCTCATCCTCTACTGAGCCTTGGGACTGGGCCCTGCTTTGCTGATGATACTGAGAGAGACGCAGGCAAATAAACAGGTTCTTAGTCTGGAGAAAAGGGATCAGGGCCTCTCCTGGGTCTTCAGGTCAGGGCGTTGCCTCTGTCCCACTGCATATTTCTACAGAGTCCACCTCAACTTCTCCAAGCAGTTCTGGACCTTGCACTCAGGGTCAGTGTGCAGAGATCACTCTGGGTCATTTCACTCAGTTCCCGATCCTGTGCCATAAGTTTAGGCGTGCAATGCCATAACTTATGTCTCCTGTTGCCAGAGCTGGCCATCAGACTCCATTCTTTCTGTTTTGGTTTTGGTTTTTTAAAACAGAGTTTCTCTGGGGAACAGCTCTGGCTATCTTGGAACTCACTTTGTAGAAGAGGCTGGCCTCTAACTCCGAGCTCCTCCTGCCTCTGCCTCCCAAGTGATAGGATTAAAGGTGTTGCCCAGCTGGAGACTCCATTCTTCCTGATGGGGATCTGGCGTGAGAGTAGCTGGAACAGTTCTAAGGCTGTGCTGGGTTTGAGCCCCGATCTGGGATTCACTCCAGGGCCTGCCACTGCAGGGGAGGCTAGGCTGCCCTAAAGTTCTGGCTACAGCTCTCCTTCCTCTCTTAGCTGTGGCCCCAGTGTCTCCTGCTTTCCCTCACTGCACAGACAAACCAGCTATACCCTGCGGTTGTTCTGGGCCGCCTGCTGCCTTTCGGGTTTGCCAAGCTTGCACTTGCTGAAGCTTTGGGATCCACGAGGGTGCCGAGTGGGCTGGCTCTGCTGGATACAAAGCACACTGGCTCTGGGTCAGCTGACTGCCAAGGAGCCAGGGGGCACCGAGTCTCCTCTTTCATCTGCCCCCACTATAAGGGACCCAGGCCGTGGGAGTCCACCAGTCTGACAGCTCTGCAGCACTCTGGGGGTGGGACCAATGCTTGTGGGGACAGGTGCTCTGGGAAGGCCCTGCCTCTAGGTCTTGTAGTCTGAAGGAGGCGGACTACAAGTGGTAACCCTGACACAATGTCTCACTCTCAGGACCTCAGGGGAGAGCAGGAGGTGGGGGCAACTCACGCTAGCTCCTTCTCTACAGAGGCAGTACAGACACAAACAGGGCTGCCTCAAGCCCCAGGATAGCAGGGTTTTGCTAGATGCACCATTGTACTCCCGAGGAGGAAAACAAGCCAGTGCTGGCTTCTACAAAGAAGATTTAGCTGGGGGCCTGCCACCTCCCTCGGGCTGTTTGCTTTGCAGCCTCAGAACTGGCCAAGAGTGGCCTCGCTTTCCTCCTCCCTTTCAGTGTGGGCTGCGGCTGGCAGTGACATTTAGAGCCAATTCTGAGCCGGCATCTGACCTTGGGAGGAATGTAGGAAATGTCTGTAGCCAGGAGCGGCCACCCCCTACCTGTGGCCCTGGAATGTGGGCTCTGAGCCGCCTGTGAACCCCAAGGGAGGTACACGTGCATCTGCAGTTGGAGAACTGGGAGCGCAAGGACCAGGAATGGAATAGTTGGAAAGCAGTCTGGCAAAACTACCTAACACAGAGGGCAAAGTCAGACTGGCAATGCCACCCCCTTGCCGTGCCAGTACTGTGTCCTCTCCAGGCCTTTGAGCCCTAGACACAATCGCAATTTTGGCTTGTGGAACTCAGAACCACAGAATGCCAGGGCTCCTTGACATGAAGAGTGGCCACATCCATCCTACTTTACTGATGGGGAAACTGAGGCCCAGAGTAGGTAGGAGGTGGTTGCAGTGCACAAGTTATGGCCAAGACTCAAGGTTCTCAGCTGTTTTTTTTTTTTTTTTTTGGTTTGTTTTTGTTCTTTTTAATCACAGCCCCTCCTTGTTGCATCCTCCTCAAAGGTCCTATTGTAAGTACCCACTAAGTTCCTGCCAGGAAGCACTCTGGGGCTGCAAGGACTGATTGCTCCAACCATGGGGCAGATACTAAGCCCTGGACCTTCATGGGGAGGATCACACCACTGCTCTTGGGAAGCAGGTGCTCCCTGCCCCAGCCAGACCACAGTGACAAAGCCAGGAACTGCAGCTTGAAAGAGGTTTTGGAGTACGGACTCTGCTGACCTCTTGTGGCCACAACTGGTCCTAACTCCACATCCTTCCTGGGAAGTGCTCTGGCAAAACTGGGCTAGATGTAACGGTAGTCACCTCACTTAAGTTGCTCAGAACAAGGCTGGAGGGTGGATATGTCTCATTCGATGTTGTCTCCTGAAGGAAGACAATTCAGGCCAACAGATGAGGTTCAGCCTGTGCTACCCGGAATGCTTGAGTGTGGGAAAGAGAACCTGTGATTTTCAGAGAGACAGCTTAACCAATCAACACCAGACAGGATGGTTGGAAAACGTAGAGGATATTTATTTCTCAGGAAGGTCCACCACAGCTGGCAGGCACTGCTTCTCCTGCTTCACGGGTTCCTCTCTCCCATCCCGAGAAATCTCTACTGTGCTTGGAAGGGCCCACGGGAGGCTGGGCTGTACAGAATCGTATGCAACACTCCAGAGCCTTAAAGAAGTAAATCAACAAACATCCTATTCCCCCACAAAGACACACGTATAAAATAAATAGGTATATATAAAAGAGGCCATGGTTCTCCCACCCATCTGGTGGGGCTGCTTGGGAGAGCCGGCTGGGTGGCCACGTACCCCTTCTTTCAGCCAGAAACATCAGAGGGTACATGGTCTGGAGTGTGGTGAGCCAAGAATAAGCCCTGGCTGCAGAGGGAGATTGGGCAGGTCCTCTCCCTGGAGCCCAGCTGGGCAGAAGCAAGGGAAAGGTAGGAACAAATAAATAAGTCAATAAATAAATAAATAAATAGAACTCAGCTTGATCCCAGAGGCCTAAAGGTTTGGGTTAGAGGCTCAGGGCACTTGGGCCTGTTTTTCAGAAAACAGCACACCCAGTGAAGGGAGAAAGATGGGCAGAGAAAACACAAATCCAAAGCCACACCTCACCCAGCCTCCAGAAACCAGTCTCAAATCAGCTCAGTGAGGAGAGGAGCAGGGGTAGGGCAGGCTGAGCGCCTAGGGGGCTGTGTCAAGCCTGCCCTCTGGTCCCAAGGCTGGGGACCCTCCCCTTCCTGGACTCAGTCAGCACAGCCTCCCACTGGCTATATCCAGACAGACCATCTCTGTGGGAGGAAACTATGGCTACCCCCAGGATGGGCTCTTTCCTAGGGAAACTGAGACTGGTCTTATATCTTAGGGGCCTTCATGACCTAGGACATCCTTAGGTCAGCCCAGAAAAGTCCCACGTGACTAAATAATTCAAACAGTGCAGCCCTGGTGTCCTCCCTTGCTCCATTTGGCCATGAGTGTCTCCACTTCCTCCAGCCCCGACCCCCCCCCCCATCTCCCCAGCAACCTTCAGGCTAAAAGAGATGGTGTCAAACAGATGCAGTGCAGAGAAGGGGCAGGAGCTGCCAAAGGGGGAGTTTGGGCAAGAGGCCAAACAGGACATGTGACAAAATCCAAGGGACTCAGGAGTCCCAGGCCCTCCTGGAGATGTGTGGCCCGTGGAACCCAGAGAGCACAGTGCGGAATAGCAGCTGCTCAGCTGGGCAGCAGCACACGCTCCAGGAGGTAGGTGAGCGAGTCCCAGTGCTTCCAGAGGAGGAAGAGGACGAGGAGCAGGAGGGCGGTGCTGGTGATACGTAGGCGTGTCTTCATGAGGGGCGTGATGAAGTTGGCAATGGTGGACACAAACACCAGCAGCACGGCCATGAGTGCCAGGATCACGTTGATGAACTTGCCCAGCAGAGCGCGTGCGTTGGCGTTCTCCACACCTTCTAACTGCACCACTTGCTGCTGCTGCTGCTGCAGCTCCAGCTTGGTGACCCGAGTCAGACAGGACTCCACGGCCTCCTGCAGGGGACAGAGGGTGGTGTATGGGAGCTCAGGGTGGGTGAGATCCTAGACTGAGCCCAGTCTGCCTGTTCTTATCCCCATAGGGCTTTTATGTGATCTCCAAGGGTTTGTGAGCTGGAAGATTGGTTTCTATCATGGCAATGCTAGGGTTGCAGAACCTTTGTGTGTGTGTGTGTGTGTGTGTGTGTGTGTGTGTGTGTGTGTGTGTGTGTGTGTAATGTAAAGAATTAGAGCCTATGAGAGAGAGTCTGACCCCCAAATCTCTCTGGCTTCCTGCCTCACTGTGTGACTCTCCTATACAGTCCCTGTCTTTGGGGACTATAGCAATGCGGTCTTTACCAGCTCCAAAGTCAGGATGACATCCTCTTAGGTCTCCAGAGGGGAGAGCTGGGTGGATCTTTTCTCTTTACAGATTATTCAACCTTACACATTTGCTACAGCAAAGAATACACTAATATGCCACTGTACCAAGGTGGTAACATAGAGCCCCTCTTCAGAGCCAAGAAGGGCACTTCTACAATTGGGGACAGAACTCTTGACTGACGACTGTCTGAGGAGGACGTAAGGAAGCAGAAGTCTTGCTTATTGATTCCAGCTCCATATTGAGGCAGGCAAATGCCCAGGAATAACAATGAATTCATTTGTAAATCTGATACCAAAGATGTGGCAACCATAATTGGCCCTTGCCTACCAGTTTGCCTTTGCATAACGCATACACTTGGCCAAGGACTTACCTTGTTCTTATCTCTACCCCAGCAACACTGCCTTCTTCTGCATCCTGACCTATCTGCCCTATGGATAAACCTCTGCCCATCATTTATGGATAAACGCCCTGTGTGATAGGTCCACCCCAATGCTGTCACCTGTACCCTGGGCCTACGGCTCTATCCACACATCAGGACATCCCCAGAGAGGCCCGGGCCATACCTGGATGTCTCAGGCTCTCTCATAGGACTGGTAGGCCACCTTTTCCTCCATGCTTTAGATAAACCTCTGCTCATCATGCCTTATGTGATAGGTCCACCCCAATGCTGTCAGCTGTACCCTGTGTCTACAGTTCTATCCACACATCCTGGGCCATACCTGGATGTCTCTGGCTCTCTCGTAGGACTGGTAGGCCACCTTTTCCTCCATGCTGGCTAGCTCCTGCTTTAGGTTGGTCATCTCATTCTGGTGGAGCTCAGTTAGGTCATTCAGTTGCTCCTCCAGCCTCTCATACCTGGTAGGGAAAGAGGAGGTGACAGCACTTCTTACAAACCACTCTGTCGGTAGTGACATGCAGCCCACTCATGTGTCCAGTCCTGCCCTCATCTTAACCTGGTTGAGAGCATCGCTCTCCTCTGTGCCAGCCCTGTGGTAAGCATGGCCCAGCACTGCAGCCTCACCAGACAGTATCGACAGGTGGGGAGAATGAGAACCTGTCTGGGATCGCATGGCTCATGATGGGGAGTTAAGGACCGAGTGACTCTAACCCAGCTCTAAACTCTAAGATGCTTTGTGGGTAGCAGGGACCCGGAAGTATAGAGAATGTGATCCCTGCTCTGAAAAGCACCAAGTAACCAAAGATGGCTATAGAGTGAGGGTGGCTGGCTTTAGATGGGGTTCCCCTCAGTTTTACAAGCCATCATCTAGAAAGAAGAAGTGCTAAGGAAAAAGGTCCCCCAAATCCCTGAGAGAGAGGGAGGGAGGCAGGGGAAGGACCAAACTCCAGCCCATTCTTGACCTCGGGAACCCCCTAGACATTCCAACTGTCCATCTATCTCCACTTCACATTTACAGGTTGACTCACTCAGTTTTTTTTTTTTAACAGTAATACAATGTATACAATGTAGCTCTGACTGGCCTAGAACTCACAGAGATCTGACTGCCTCTGCTTCCTAAGTGCTGGGATTAAGGGCAAGTGCCATCACACCTAGTCCACTCATTTTCTCTTTATGACCACTCCCTAAGGTCAGGTCAGCATTACCCTCACTTCACAGACAGGAAAACAGTGTAGAGTGTGAGCTGCTCAGTTAAGTTACTCCAATATAAGGAAGATCTGGGATTTGAACCTAGGTAGCTGCCTCCAAGGTTCTTTCTGAACCAGAGTCTCCAGAAGATCACACCTGGTGCTGGCTCTCATCTTAGTCTCCCTTGTGTGAGTTAAGCACATAACACCCCAAAGCAGTGATGCTCAACTTGGGGGTCGAACGACCTTTTCACGGTTGTTACATATCAGATATTCTGCATATTAGTTATTTACTTTACAATAATAATAATTTACTGTTACAATAATTTGTAACAGTGGAAAAATTAAAGTTATGAAGAAGCAATGAAAATAATGTTACAGTTGGGGTCACCACAACATGAGGAACTGTACTAAAGTGTCACAGTGTGAGGAACGTTGAGAACCACTGACCTAAAGTATCCTGAGCCCGTCAGAACCTTTGTTCCAGAGATCTAGTGACCCCTGTTCCAGTCTGGAGAAAGCTCCTCAGGGGTTCCTCCTGGCATGGCAAGACCCTTCTGGATGCTTCTCCAGTGGCCTCCAAAGCTCAGAACAGCTTCCTTCCTTTCCCACTGGGCCCACCCGCAGCTGGGAAGCCAAGAGGTACCCACCTGTAGCGCTCTTCTTGCAGGCACTGTGTCATGTAGGTGTAGTCCCTCTGCAGCTGAGTCTTCAAGTCCTCCATGGAGTCCTCCAGGTGAGACTGGCCCTGCTTGATGTCCCGCAGCTCCTCCAGCAGAGTGTCCAGATTTCCAGGGGCACCATAAAGAGTGTTGGATCTAGGGCTCCCCAGTGCACCTCCCGGCCCAGCCCCAGAGTTGCTGCCCGCCCCAGCCGAGCTGGCACTGGCGCTGGAACACTCATCGTCACTGCCGTACTTGGGGCTGGACACTAACGTGGCACTGCCACTCAGTGCCCGGGCTGCCTCTTCGGGGGGCCCATCTTCCATAGGGTCCTTCAGGTGGGCAATGTTGTCGGCACTGCCGAACTTGTTGCGAATGAGGCAGGCGAACTCCCGGGGCTTGGACACCACTGCAGTATGGGTAGCTTGCGAGAGGCCAGAGAGACTGCCTTTTACACCCTCCACCACGCCACCCCCGAAGCCACTGATGCCAGCACGCATGTTGGCGCCCACATCCTTCAGCCCTTGCTGCATATCACGTAGCACATCTTTGGGCTGTCGCGAGGGCCCATTCTGCTCTATCTCCTTCAGACGCCGGCGGTATTGCTCTAGCTTCTTGTGCAGCTGGGCGATGGTCTGGGCCGACTTTTGATTCTTCTTCTCAAACACCTGCTTGATGCGCGACACCTGCTGCTTGTCCGCATTGTTGGCCAGCTTCAGGTACTCCGCCACGTTATCATCCCGTGCCTCCTGCTCGATCTTGATCTGCTCGGTGATCTTCAGGATCTTCTGGTGCAGGTGGTCAATGGCAGCTTTAGTCCGCTGGGGGTCGGGCGCTCCATCTGGCACGTCCAGACTGATGGGGCCATCAGTGTCACCATGGCCAGGGCCAGAGGGGAGGCTCAGGGCCACAAGATCTCCCTTGTCACCCTGGGGAGGAGAACCAATGGTGAGACACGGGAGGGAGCTCAGCAGGGTTGTCAGTGTAGCCCCGGCCACCCTTGGGTGTGGCTTCTCCACCTGGTCAACAGATGCAGGATGAAGGAAGAGCCTAAGCTGCTACAGCAGGTCCCACAGCTGCAGGCCAGCATTACCCTTATGAAGAGCTTTCTCTCTGAAATGAAATCTAGGCACATCTACTTTGCCTTTGGAGCAGGGTGTTCTAGCAAGTAACTTGGGGACACACCACTATGAAAAGACAGACCCTGCGGCCCTGAGGCCAGAGATGGGCTCAGCTGTCTCTCTGGATTCGATCTCTTAATTAGGCTCTTGTCTGACCATGCGTCTCCTTCGGAGCTATGAAAGCCCACTTGTAGGCCCGTGCCTTCCAGCCTCGCACCCCGTCTTCACTAACACAGCTGCACGGATCCCTAGCCCTGTTCACAGCCCTTTTGTTACCTTCCTGCTCTCCGAGGGTATCAGCAGTCTCCTCTGACGCATGACGGTGGGAACACTCGATCTCTCCCACTCTCCCAGAACTGAGGAAAGAGAGCACACCCACCCACCCTACTGGGCAGGTCCTTGAAGTCTAAAGACCCAGAGGTAACTCAGAGGCCACTAGAGGCCAGTAGTCTGGAAGACCTGAGAAGGAAGAGAACGTGCAGGAAGGAAGGAAGGCAAGAGCCTCTCCTCTCCCCACCGGGCGGGCGGGCGGGCGGGCAGGCGGGCAGGCGGGCGGGCTTTCTGAGTGTGTCAGTGTGGTACAAACTCAGACAAACAGGGGAGAGAGCTGAGAAAAGTTGAGGCAGGGGATCAGAGGGAAAGGGCAGGGAAGATACTGAATTTGAGATAGATCTGTGGGCAGGCCTGGAGCCCACTAACCCCAGGCCATCGTTGGCAGCTGAGTCCCTTATCATTACACAACAGAAGCAAGCTGGATCAGATCACGGGGTGGGTGGAGGGGAGAGGTGAACGCCTTGTTGTAGATGGGACTAAACAAAAGAAAGCAGCCTTGTCACACATGCTGGAAGCAGACATAGCTAACTACAGGCAGAAGTTACTGGAGAACACCGCCTATGGCAACAGCGCTGGCAAACTCAGGAGGCAGGGAGGGGCTCCTTTTAGGGTCCCCTAAGGATGCCAAGAGGACCATCTCCTGAAGTAAGGGCTTTCTTCCGGGCTTTGGGTGTCCCTTTATGTCCCCTCACCCTCCCAGCAGGTGTGTGTGCCTCGGAACTCTCCTCCAAACCATGTCCTCCCAAAGCCATCCATCCCGAGGTCTGTCTCCTCTTGGTGGACTTAAGCCTCCTGCGCCTGTTGCTCCCTGCAGTCTCTCTGGTTTTCCTGAGCCTCTGTGTCTCTGCCTGTACAATGGGTGTACTCATACCTACTCTCAAGTTCCATAGGAGGGTTTCCTGGATGGCATCCCATAGGCACATGATAAATGCCAGATCTGAATTTAGGTAGATTTTCCTCCTGGGGAGTGATGCCTACAGCCAAGCTGGACTATCAAAGCATATTACTCAATATTGATGAACTGTACAAAGTAAGTTCTCTATATAACACACGGCCTTTACTCTCAAAGAACTTGGCCTTAACACAGATGGTCCTTAATCTCCTCCTGGGGCAAAGAATATGCAGGTAATGGGCATTGATGATGATGTGTTTGGCAATCTGCATGCTGCCATTCACTCTTTGTGAATGGTGCCAGTGGACAGAACAGATGGGGACGGGTGCGGGATGCGGGGAGAGCTGCAATGCCTTACTTAGGGAGGGACAGCACATTGTCTGCCTGCCAGGCTCCTCTCACCACGAGGCATCTGTCTCAGAGTGGATGCTGTACAGTGCCCAGGAATGAGGGTAGACTTTTTTTAAATTTCATTTTTTTTCTTTTCTTTTGGGAGGTTTTGCTTTTCTGAGACAGGGTTTCTATGGGTCTGGTTGTCCTAGAACTCACTCTGTAAATCAGGCTGGCCTCAAACTCAGAGATTCACCTACCTCTGCCTCCCTAGTGCTGGGATTAAAGGCCTGTGCTACCACTGGCCAGCTTTATTAAAAGCAAGATTCTTGTTTGTTTGTTTTTGTTTTTGTTTTTCAAGACAGGGTTCCTCCGTGTAACAGTCCTAGCTGTCCTGGAACTCGTTCTGTAGAACTAGGCTGGTCTTGAACTCACGGAGACCCACCTGCCTCTGCCTGCCGAGTGCTGAGATTATAGGCATGTGGTACCACCATTCTGTGAGGACATTCTTGACACCCGAAGGTAGCGGAGACTACCATCACCCCACCCCTGCATACACACTCTTCTCCATCCTCTATCCAGACCCCAACTTGGGCATCCTGCCTGAGAACTGTGTTTTGGCTGGGGGTATAAACTGTGTGGCTCATGAGGGCATATCTCCAGTCACAGGCCATCATCCTCCATGGATGCACCTTGCTAGGCTGCCAGAGAAGTGGCATCAATTCCCTTTGCCCTCTAATGGCTTCCACAGCAGAATAAGGCAGCAATGGTACACCGTCCCCATCTGCTGCTCTGTGCCAGGTGTGGTTGGTTTGCCAGGATTTGTACTTTCATCCCTTCAACCCCGGTAACAACCCAAGAGCCAGGCAACACTGCCATTCCCATTCTACAGAAGAGAAAATTAAGGGCTGGCCCAGGACTACAGGATGAGTGAATGGCATAGGATCTGAATCCTAGTGGGCACCTAGCCCCAGGGCCTGATCCTTGGACAGCTGGGAAGTCCCTGCACATCTGCAGCTTGAGACATTCCTGCCTCGAGTGGTCTCAGGATTTCTGTCAGTGGTCCCGAGACACCTGGCCTCACCCTCGAGCAATTATGCTGGCATTTGCTATAGTGAGACTGAGGGGGTCTTACATCCTGTGTAAGCGAGGAAAAGGGAATTACGGACAGGTGAAACAGCTTAGCACTGGTAAAAGGCATTGCTGCCAGGACTAATGACTTGCTCTCCACCTGGGAAGGAGAGAACCAACTCCCCTGAGCTGGCCTCTGACCTCTGCCCACACTGTGCATGTATATGGGTTCACACATAAAAGAATGAAATATATACACGGAGAAAGGATGTATACACACAAGCCTCAGTTGGCTTGGAACTCACTATGTAGTCTGGCCTCCACAGTGGAGGGATTACAGAGGTCAGCCACCACCAAGACCCCTTTAAGACTGAAGGGAGACGGGGCAAGGGATAGAGGGAGCCAAGGATCTGGCAGACAGCCACAGGGGCACAAAGAAGGATTATATTTTAACAGGGAAAGGAATGTTAAAGAAAGAAGAGAGTTCCTCAAGTGGTGAGAACGCACATGGATAAGATTTGCCAAAGAAGAATGGGGGCTGGGATGCAGCTAAATGGCTCAGTACTTGCCCAGCATATACAAAGACCTTGGGTTCAAATCCTAGCACCTAAAAAAACTGGGTGGAGCTGGAGAGATGCCTCAGTGGTTAAGAGCACTTGCTTCTCTTGCAAGGGACCTGGGTTTGGTTCCCAGCACCTGCATGATGGTTCACAGCCAGCTGTACCTCCAGTTTAGGAGATCTGATGTTCTCTTCTGACCTCTGGGTGCACCAGGTATGCATATATACATCCACACATGTAGATAAACATTCACACACAAAATAAAATAAAATAAATTTCTATTAAAAATAGTGATAGGATACAAGCCTGTGAGGGGCACTGGAATGGGCCTAGTTTGGTGTCTGACAGCAGTCTGGAACCCTGGTTTGGTCAGCTATCAGTTGTGTGCCTTCAGATGGTCTAGAAGAAGTGGGAACCCTACTTCCTTCAAGGGATTCTCAGAGGATAAAATGAGATATGAAGTAAGGGACATACAACAGTTCCTTAAAAATAAATACAGATTTCCCAGCAGCTACCTTGGAAAGTGCAGATCCAGGATGTGGACCAGTCCTGAATCAGAGTCTGTGCATCTCTGACCCTTATCAGGGAAGCTTCTTTGTTCGCAGATAGAGATTAATCCGGAGACCTATAACTGGTCAACCAGAGGCTGTGGGATTCTCAGCTCTGTACAGCTCTAAGTGAATGGCTACATCACTCCCCATCCCCGAAGGCTCAGAGATTACCCTGGGGGAGGGGGCAAAGGCAAGAGCCAGAGGCAGTGGACATCTGCAGGGACACGACAGGGCCCTTGCACACACGACTCGCAGTGGCTGGCTTGGCATGCAAGAGATGTGCAGCCAAGATAAAGCCAGCCCAAATCCCAGCATGGGCGAGGGAGGGGCTCATGAAATCCCCCGCCTAACTGATGCTGCAGGGGGAGGGAGAGTAAGTCTTCTTCGGGGATGTGGTCCCCAAATGCTCCTCACACTGCAGTAGATGATTCTATACCCACGCAGTACTAAGCGGATTCATAGAGTTTTAAAAAGGAGGAGGACATGAAGTTTGGAGGGAAAAGTTGTGGGGGAGCGAGAGAAGGGAATGGGGGTAGAAAATATTATATTCATATATGAAGTTCTCAATAAAAAGTGCACTATCATATACACCATGTAGACAATTATTCACAAATTATTCTATAGATAAATGAAAACAATTGATAATTTGCATTGAAAGCAAAAGGTTTTAGTTTTTTCCCCTCAAACTGTATATTTCTGAAATCAGAACCTTTTCTCACTGTTCTGTAGCAACTAATACACTGTGGAAATATAATGATCAATTGCATTATGGCTATAGATGTAAAATATACAGTCATTTATGCTTCTAAAAATAAATACAGACTAAGACACTGAATATTCAATAGGAGACCACATTATTTAAAGTAAATTTCTTGTTCTTAAAGTTACTTTTGTTTATTTTGGAGGGGCACATGTGTGGAGGTCAGAGGACAACTTTTGGGGGTCAGTTCTCTCCCATGTGGGTCCTGGGGATTGAACTCAGGTTGTTAGGCTTGGCTGCAAGTGCCTTGAACCTCTGAGCCATTACATCTGCCCAGCGACGTTCTTAACAAAGCAAATCAGCATAGTAAGCACATGTAGAAACTGGAATCCTAATGTTTTGCTGGTAAGAAGGTGAGATGGTGCAGCCAATGCAGGGGAACAGAATGGTGGTCCCTTGCCGTTAAATATAGAACTACCTCATAACTGTCCAATTCAACTCCGAGTGTGCACCTGTTCTAGTTCACTTCCTGTTGCTGTGATAAACAGCATGGCCAACACCATCTTGGGGGAAGAAAGGGCTTATTTCATCTAACAGGTTATAGACCATTCAAGAAGGAAGCCAAGGCTGAAGCAGAAACCAACGGGAAAATGCTGCTTGCACGATGCAGGAGCCTCTGGCTTGCTCAGCTTCCTTTCTTAGCCCAGGTCCTCCTGCCTAGGGATGGCACTGCCCACATCAATTAGCAATTAAGCAATTACCTCAGCCAGGACATGGAGGCACACACAGCACTCAGAGGACAGAGGTTGGTGGATTTATGAGTTCAAGGCCAGTCTGGTCTACAGAGCAAGCTCCAGGACTATGCTGAGAAACCTTGTCTCAAAACAAAACAAAACAAAAAACAAAAATAAGAAAGGAAGGAAGGAAGGAAGGAAGGAAGGAAGGAAGGAAGGAAGAAAGGAAGGAAGGAAACTAATCTGACCTAGGCAATTCCTCATTGAAGTTCCTCTTCCAGGGGACTCTGGGCTGTGTCAAAGTGACAGTTGAAGCTAACTATGACAATACCAAAGGAATTGAAAATGGTATTGAAATAGACACTGGTACAAGTTCAGAGTAGCACACTTCTCAATAGCCAAGGGTAGGCACAGCTCAGAGACAGCCATTTAAACCAGTGAATGGCTAGCAAAACGAGACTCCACATAATGGAAGACTGTTTGGTTACAACAAGGAATGAGATTCTGATAATGCCAGAACATAGACGAGTCTAAAAAGCAGTTTGCTCAGTAGAGGCTACATGCTGAATGGTCCCACTATGGGAGCTTCCACAGTGCTAAGTCTACAGATGAGCAGTTGCTGGGGACTGGGGGAGGAAAGAAATGGGAGTGAGACCCTAATGGGTATTGGGTCTCCCTGAGGATCATAAAGATGATTTGGAACTCGGAGGAGGTAATGGTCGTGCACATGAACATGGGAGGGAGGGATCCAGCCACATCAAAGTGGTTTACAGTGGGTACCCGGACCTTGAATCCCTCCAGAGCAGCTCTCTCCCAGACTAGGCACTAGGAGAGGCACAGCAGTGACTCAGTGCCTGCCAGTGGCGGGTGGAAAATTCAGGCCCCCTGTTTGGAGGAGGGCTTGGCTGCAAAGACCGCTCCTCTTTCCAAACGGTGTAGAGTTTTCCTCAGCTTACACCAGCTGCCAGTACCACCTCTAGGGCAGAAGCCCCATGGCACAGTGACCCCACTCCTGCGACTGAGGAAAGTTGGTCACTATAAATACCTGACTTGGGATGAAACCCCATGAACAGGCTGAGCAGACATTAATGAAAGATCTGGCAAGGAGGGGGCGGGGCTCACACACATGCTAGGTGGCTGGGGAATCCATGACATGGTCCTGGCTATAGCTTACTAGCCAGGGCTGCAGCTATAGACTGAAGTTTAAGACGCAGTGATGAAGGTTCTGGAGAAGACAGAGCTGGACTGTTTTCTGAGTCTCTGGGGCCAGTTTTTCTTCTTTCTGTCTTGGCTTCAGTGAGATCTCCCCACGGTCCATGAAGAGCTGGGCACCTGTCTACTTAACTCAGGCAGTGCACAGACCTGTCTCCCTGCCTGCTTTCAGCAACACAAACTGAACCTGGATTGGGCACACTGCCACATGACAGGAACGGCTGGATCAGGGCTTCCCCAGCCTTGGCTCCCATTGCCCTCTGCGGTTCTCACCTCCTCCTGGGCCTGAGTCCTTGTGTTAACCTGGCTGTGGGACACTTGCCCTCCCCACTGCATGGCAGTCCAGCAGCTGGAATCCTGGAAGCTGGCAGGCAAATGGCAGGTGCTTTCAGGACAGAAAGTGCCAGTTTAAGAGACACTTTCAAAAGGGAGGAAAAGGTAGTTGCTATGTGAATCCTCATTTTCTTTCTTTAGCAGTGTATGCACATGGGCCATAGGAATAACCACTGCTGGGCTGGAGAGATGGCTCAGCGGTTAAGAGCACTGGCTACTCTTCCAGAGGTCTTGAGTTCAATTCCCAGCAACAACATGGTAGCTTACAACCATCCATAATAAGATATGGTGCCCTCTTCTGGCCTTCCAGGATACAGGCAGGCAGAATACTGCATACATAATAAATAAATAAATAAATAAATAAATAAATAAATAAAGTCTTTTTTTTTTAAATGAAAGAAAGAAATAACCATTGTTTGTGAGAGTCCATGCTTCCTGTCTGTGTTCCTAAGTAGACCCATAATCTCCTCTTACCTTGGGGCAGGCAGCCCAGGGTACCCACAGTGGGCTGGCATGTCCAGTTGGAAAGACAACAGTAAGGCTACTCTTAGGAGGGGGGAGGGAGGAGGGAGAGGATGACGAAAAAGACAAAAGAAGCAAATAAACAGATCTTTCGGTCTCCTAATCCCCCCTTTAGGCCCCGTGTTCACTCTGATCCATCTATGTGCCTGGCCACACACAGAAGAGCTGCTCCTGAATGCCGGGTCCTGGCTTCCACCGTGTCAGAGCACAGTGGATGTGCAGGCTGGGGGTGGGGCAAGGCAGTCAGGACTAGTGACTCGGCAGTGATTCAGCAGAGGTGCTTGGACCAGCTCCCCGCTGTCCCAGAGAGACTCTTATTCTATAAAGTCTCTTGGGATGGAGAACACTGATTTCCTTAATAAAACTTAAGTCCCAGGGGGAAAGAAGATAAATCCAGCTCAGGATGGAGAGGAAAGCATGTGGCCAGCTAAAACCCTCCAGCCTCAAAGGCCAAACTGAGAGAAGGCACCTGACATTATGGCCAGGGCAGAGGGGAAGACTACCCCACCCAGCCCCAGGTCCTGAAGTCAGGGCTGCTCCTCTTCCAATACAGCAGATACCACCTTATTTGGCTGGTGGTTCTTTCTTCCCAGTGGGAACATATGGGGTGCATAGAAATGTTTAATCCAGCTTTGGATGGGTCATCTTACTGACCCAAGCACTCCCAGGTGGGCAACGGGAAGGTGTGGGGGAAATACCCTGGAGGCCTTAGAGTCCTGTCTCGAGGGGTCAGGAGGTCAGACGCTCAGCTACTCAACAGGGCACACAAAGAGCTTTGTCTATGTGAGAGGGAGGTGGAAACAGTCCCACAGCAGGTCTCCAGCCACGCGAGGAGGCAAAGCACGCCCCCTCCCACTTCTCCCTTCTACAAGGGGACTGCTGAGTGCAGACTGCGCACAGATGAGGAGACACACCCCTTCTCCATGCAGCACCCATCCATCGCAAGGCAGAAGTGTAGCCAGCTGCGTCTCATCACCTTCTGCAGCCCACAAGCCCGCCCTGCGCCTAAGGGACAACTCTGCGGAGCTGATGGAGGGCCTGGTCTCAGCTCCACCTGGGCTGTGACCCTTTCTGTTAGCGCTGCTCCTGTAACTCCATCCTCCCTCCAGTCCTGGCCCTCCCGAGGACAAAGCTCCTTTGTCCACATAAACGCCCACTGCTCTCCTTCCTTCTCTGCAGAGCACAGACTCATGGTTGAGACGCTGGAGCTGGTCTGTCATTTTAGAGTCTTTCATTTTCCATCCTCTGATTCTCCGGTAGCCGAGCACTACGGTCCTGAGCTCTCTTTGGTCCATGGGGGTCAATGCTCCCAGAACCTCTCCGTGTCCTGCACCGCTTCTGAATGCAAAGCCACCATGACTAGAAGCACCCCTTGTATTTAACGGCATGCCAGCTCTCCTGGATCTAGAGTTTTCTGTAACTGGGCAGGAGAGAGGTTGGTTCTGGGGCACTTGGGGGCTGACGAGCTCTAGAAACGGCTCTCCTTCATTCTACAACCCCTCTCCATGTCCCACGTGAAAAGTCTTTCCTTCCCCGACCCAGAGCCTCACCTGTGCGGATACCGTTTCCCAAGGCCGTGCTGGCGAAGAGGCGCCAGGAGCTTTAAGGCCCCAGCTGTCCTAGGGCAGTGTCAGGCTCCCAGGCTCCCAGGCCCTGGGCAGCACTGGGCTGGCTGTTGGGAATCGGGGCCTGAGAGCAGGTGTGCCCGAACTCCCAGGCTCTGCAGCCGCCATCTCCAGTCTGAGAGAGGCCCAGCCAGGGATTAGGGATGGATTGCTCTAGATTTCCTCCTCCCCATCTGGCAGGAAACATGGAGGTCTATCCAGCGGGGTGACCTCTCCCCAGGCCAGTGTGTAGGAGGATGTCCTATGTGACTGGCCTAGCTGCATGCAGGAGGTGGGAAGTCAGAGGAAAATATAGGGCAAGTAACTGTTCACCCACCAGACAGACACTGACCAGTTCCTCCCATTTCCTCATCTAAGAATCTCCCCGGTGATCAGAAACCCTCCCACAGCCGCTCAACTGCACCAAATCCCAGTTTCAGCTCGTAATGGAAGTATGTCTTCCAGAAGGGGTCCCTCTCAGGATTCTCCTCCTCTCTCCCTGTTCTGTGGCTTAAAGCACAGTCACTTCTAACCCAGAATCCCCAATAATGGCCTGGAGACATCAGCAGCCTCAATAAGGGAATCCCTCTGTCTTGAGACTGTGTCCCATGAAGCCACTCTGCTCTGGACACCTCTGTGCCTCCCTCCCAGCTTCAGCTTCCCCCCACGTCCTGTCCCCCAGCACTGCCCAGGCAGGAACCACCCAGGGTACAACAAAGACACAAACTCACAGCAGTCCTTTTTTCCTTGGACTTCATCTGTGCAGTCCCAGTAGGAAATCCTGTCGGTCAGCAGAGGGGGCCAGAGGGCCACCGTCGATAACAGCAAGTGGTGAGGAAGGAGATGGAGAAGCCAGTCCTGGGTCCACCAGTCTCTCTACCAGCAAGCTCCCCAAGGCAGAATGTCCATTCTGAGACTCTGCACTCATGTGAGTCCCCAGAAGCACACAGGGCTTAAATACCGACGGTCAATGTGGATCATGCTCATGGGGCAGTCCCAAGTTCAAGAAGGTTCCAAGAGATAAGAAGGGCCCCGTGCTATCTCTAGGAGCCAGTGCCAAGGTTTGCAGCCAAAATCACCGAGACCAGGAATCCCCCACCCAAGGGTCCTGGAAACTGTACAAACATGTGTCAGCTGATGACTTAGGGGTTTCTGAGGAGGCTGGCTAGACATATTACATGGGTCTCCCATGACTGGGACCATCTCTGGTCTATAGGATCAGGAAAAACTCTAGGCAGTTCCTACTTTCATAAACAACCTCTCTGTTTATACAGTATTTTGACAAGTACTGTTCCTTTTGCATAACAGTCATTAATATAAAGTCTTGCTGTTCATATTAAACTATAGGAAGGAAAGGAGTAACCCTTATGGTTATCTGGGCCTCTTCCTGTGGCCAACATGAGGCTGGTCTCCTTCGACACTAACAGTGTAATGGCAGCTGACTATCTCACTGGGCTGTAATGGAAGTTCTCTGCAGCAGGTCCATCCTATGTAGCAACAAGTCTGGCTTGAGATTCTTACCCTTGAGACATCCCTTCCCTGTCCCCTCCTTTTGGGCTTCACCAAGTTAAGACTTTTAAATTTAAAAAAATTCTAAATTATGTGTGTGTGGGGGTATGTGGGTGTGAAAGCAGGTGCCTGTGGAGGCCAGGGGCACTGAATTCCCTGAAGGGGGAGCTACAGGGGGTTGAGTGCTACCTCATGTGGGCGCTGGGAACCAAGCTCAGGTTCATTGGAAGAGCAAAGTGCTCTTAACTCTCCAACCCCCAAGCTAAGATTCTTAAAATTTCTTTATTTTTCAAGATTATAATATAATTATATATTTTTTCTTTTCCTTTTTCTCTCTCCAAACCCTCCCATATAACCCTCCTTCCAAAATTGTTACATACATATATATGTACATATTTATTGGCCAAACCACTTCAGTGGTTCACATCGAATTTCACAATTTCAACGAACAACAGCAAGTCTATATAACTGCTTGGTATTTCCCACCATGCTCTTACTTGCAAAGAGCCGAGTTTACTTTCAGTCTGCATCATTGGGAGGGAGCCCTCGTCCTCCAGAGTATGGATAATGAGGACAGTATATGAGTGATGACAGATGTTCCGGTGGATCCAGACCCACGTGAGCAGAGGTGCAGGGGTCTAGACTGGACCACCTTGGGTCTGCTTAGCTGGGAGAGTGTAGTGGGCCCAGTATATACACCAGCACAGCATGCCTTCTGGCCTTAAGGTCTTACACTTCCCATGATTGCCTGGGAAAATCCTATGTCCTCTGAGGCGCCCCCTTGTCTGTCTCTTTCTGAACTTCCCTTTCCTTTTTCCTTTTTAAGTTACACTTTATTTGTTTATCTGTCTTTGTGTGTAGGGTATGTGTGTGTGTGGGGGGTACACATGCCACAGCACACATGTGGAGGGCGGAGCAGATCTTGCTGGCATTGAGTGCTCACTCTCTCCTTCTATAACTCAGGTCATCAAGCTTGGCAACAGGAACCTTCACTTCACCCCCTGAACCATCTCACTGGCCCATAACCTTTTCCACATCAACAATAACAACAAACAAAAAAAAAAAAAGGAGGAAGAGGGGGCAGTGGCCACAGGAGACAGAGGTTAAGAGTAGGCTAAGATTGGGGTTTTCTTCCCATGCACACACACACACACACACACACACACACACATTTTTTTTTAAATTGTGGAGTTGTCCCTGAATGACAACTTTCTGATCCAGAAAGCTGAGAACAGCAGAAACAGTTTTTCGCTAGCCACACTGCATTAAGATGGCCATGGGGAAAACTGCCCCCCAATGGGACATTTCAGCTTCACTCCTGGAGCAACTCATCACAGTGTCAGACAGGACGAGGGCGGGAAGGGGTCAAGGGACAAACTAGCAGTCTCTAAGAGAAAAGGAACACATGGTGATCAGGGCAGTGTCGCCTGGCAAGCCAGCAGGCAGAGAGCACTTTCCTCTGTGATGTTGTCCTTGTCCTTCTCCATGAGCAGAGACCCTGAATCTGCCAAGAGGAACCGCGGGGAACATTTATGACCTTGGGTTTCAAGCTTGGTTCCATAGTTGCTCTAAAACTTTGGTTGAGAGTATTCACAGTTACAAGGGGAGGGATGTGAACGGGTAAGGGTTGAAGGTGAATATGTCTGGGAGGAAGATATGTACAGAATGGGCTCCAGGGATGCTGAATAAACTTGCCAGTAGCCTGGCAGTGCTTGGGAGTCAGAATGGCTGGTAGAGATTCTTACCCTGCTACCCACAAGCTATGTAGCCTGGACAGGTACTAGCCATACTTCTTCCCAGCCACAAAGGAGTCAGGTGTACCCACCGAGGGGTCTGCAGGATGAGGCCAAGAAGCCAAGCGGGGCATGGGAGGAGAATGTAAGCTGAGCCTCGGAAGCTATGTGGCTGTATCCACAGAGGCTGACACACTGCCAGCCTCACTGAAACAGGTTGCTAGAACTGAGCCCCCATCACCACATGTGAATGTGTAAACCCATGCACACATCACAGTATTCTAGACGGTACCTCGAAGACTTAGCCTGGGACAGAAAAGTAGCTGTCGTCTGAAAGGAAGTTGAGAGGGGAACAAACAGGGGGAGCCACTACAAGTAATTCAAGTAATGCCCCAGAAAGGACACAAACCACCAAGCAACTTTCCTTTTGCAAAGAAAATGTGCTGTTGGGTGACCGCCACTGCGTGTACTTCCTGTAAGTCTCGGTCATCCCTCTTGGTCACTTCCTCTATGGTATGGCTGAGGAAGAGACAGCACCACGGCAGGCAGGTGGTTACCACTGGTTTACAGGCTCAGCAGCTGAGCTACAGCTGGGGGTGTCTGGCCTCATCTTCTCCACACAGAGTTAAGTCTGAGGGCAATAGACAGGCCCACATTGTCCTTGAGCAGGGAGCTGGTGGAGCCAGGGCCTGAAGTCACACTGCTCTCCATGCCTGGCAGGGTTCAGCTCTCTTTCACCCTGGCTTCTTCCTCATTTGGCTTCTTCTTACACACCATACTTCCTTGTCATTTAATTTTGATATCAAGCCCTTACTTCCTTATTTTCCTCTGCCTTATTTATATTATTGTCCTCTCCCTCCTGCAGAAAGTCATACTATTTACTTTTTTTCTCTTAAAAAATACAATAAAAACAGGGTTGGGTATAGCTCAGTGGTAGAGTACTTGCTTAGCATGCAAGAAGCCCTGGGTTTGCTTCCCTAGTACCACAAAACACAAATAAAATTAAAAACTCAGTCAGCAGAGTCCACACATCCTACAGAGTGGAAAGCCTGAGTACAATGGTGAGAAGCAACTAAATTTAGTATCTTAGAAGGCAAGGTAAGGCCTTAAAAATATCCTGGGCTGCATATGGTGTGTGGTGAGCAAAGCCTCAGTGAGGGCTCCTTCTTGGGAGCCTAACAGCTGCCCTGATGTTCATCATGCCTCCCCTTGAAAACAAGGGCCAGGGAGGTCATTGTCCCAGACCTAACCAAGTCACCATTAGGAACTGCTTTCCCCTGGGGAGATAAGAGAATGGTTGGTATTGTTCACCGTGAACTGCGGTGATCAAGGCAGGTGCACTCTGGGAGCACACAGACACATACAGCCCTAGGAGCTGCAGAAGCAAACAGAAGGTCTATCGAGCAGGAGGCCACAGCACAGCATGGCGTGTAAGCATGAGACCTTTCAGTTGCTTTCATGGAGGGAGGAGGCGTCTCCTCTACCCTGGGCCTTGGATGATCTAATGTCTCAGATACTCTGGGTGGGGGTGGGGGAGAAGGCCTTGTAATTCCTGGGAACCTGGTCAGTGGAAACAGCTATATATCTGGCTCATGATGAGGCCAAACAAATTCATTCCTTTGCTGTCCTCTGCTCCCCAGAGGAGGGCTTGCGGGGAACAGGTCCTGAAGAAAGTGACCCAGAGGAAAAGGCATCTCCTTTCTGCACAATTTTTAGGACACAAAGTACCCTCTATCCAACCCCATTTGCCACAAATAATTGAGAACATTACTGAAACACAATTCCTGGAGGCTCCCGCTGACTCCAGGGCTCTGAGCTTACCACTGGAGCCGATATGATTAAACAAGAAATATGCACAAAAGCATTCTGCAAACTATGGCATGCTGTTTGACGGACTGTTGGCACCAGCACGTCCCAGATGCATGCCTACAAGGCCACTGAGTCCCCAAGAAATAAGTAGGCAGGAACGGGGCCACAGTAACATTTGGGTTTGAAGTCACCGTCTCAGGAGGCTATGAAACCTTATATAATGACGTTAATATTACAGGGTCCCTGTCTTTCCAGGGCAGGGTTCGCCTTTCCAGCCACCCCGAGGGGGCCTCTTGATCACAGTATCGCTATGGATCTGATTTAGCTTTTGCTGAACATGCTGAATTATTCACGAGCTACAGATAGCAAGCCAGCTCTGGGATGAGGGTAGGGCTATCAGGAGAGCCGTAAGAGAGAGGGAAGGTATACACTGGAAACCAGGCTTGTAGGGAGGTCAGAGAGGACCTCCAGAGTATTCGAGGGTCAAGGGCCAGTAAGATCTGCCTGATGACCTGTTTGTGACACCCTGGCACCTGTCCCTGGTGGAAAAGGAGAGGTGGGGAAGGCATTACCATAACCTCAGCACCCTAGCTCAGGAAAGCCCCTGATTCTCTGAGGATCCTCAGAGGGCTGCAGTGGCATGTATTCTGAACTTCTGTGTTTATTCCAGAGCCCTCTGCCCCACAGAAAATAAAGACAGAAAGTACGAACTGCATCTAGAACAAGACGCAGATGCAGGGATCAGGTTAAGGGTACTGTATTTCCATTGCCTCACCTGGCGCCAAGGGACCCAGGGTCATGTTTCTCATCTCTTGGATGTGGCGAATGCAGGGAAGAGTGTGCTAGGTAGCTGGGAGATGTGTGCCAACTCCCATGGCCCATGCCCACATCCCAGTGCTGGCTCCACATAGTCTGGAGCCCGATGGCAGAGTTCTACTTCCTGCTGACTGTTACTGTCCCTGGCTGGGGCTGACACCCAAACCCTGAGTACACCTTCTTGGGCAGTGCACAGCATGGCCGAAGGAGCCGAGGCTGAGAGAGGTAGAGAATGGAGCCTTGGCTGTAGTGTCCTACCTGTGTCTAGACTGGCATCATCTCAGCCCCATGGGCTGTAGACAAAGAGCTCATCTCCCACAAGGCTCTGGCCTGAGCTTAGCAACAAGGGGTTAGGTAACAGTTGTCTAACCCACACACTGTATCCCAGGCAATTGTATGCTCCAGAATCCAGTTAATCAGGAGGGCAGAGTATTTCCACACAGAAAGGATGCCCGTGGGGGTAGGGCAAAGGCAAAAGAAGGGTACTGGGGCAAGTGACCCCAGCTTTGGTTCTGAAAGAGAAGGGGCTGGGGCTGTTATGACCTCTGGTGTCAAGTGCAGTCTTCATTCTTTGGCCATTCTCGTGTCTAAACCGTAACAAGGTGGAGGGCTTTGCCTGAGCGTGAGGGATACAATCACAGTAAAGTAGGCACAACAGGGTATACGGAAGCAGCAGGGGACTCTGGGTTTACTGAGCAAGGAAGGAATGGTTTAAAGCAAAGCAGAGCGGGCTAGCCTTGGCTTGGCGAGTGCCTGGAAGCCCTACACAGTCTCAAAGGGTCCTCCAAGGAGTGGGACAGTGGCCTCTGGCTCTGTATGGAAGGCAAGAACCTTCCATACAGAGAAGAAAAGTGGGAAAAAGGAGAGGGGACAGAGGAGAGCAGGGCACGCGGGTGGTAGCTGTTGTCCTCAGACACCTGGGTGACCGTGTGAGTGGCTGTACCACTGGGAGGTGGCAGTACGATATGGGAAGGGGTTGTCGCTGTGTGAATAAGCTGAACTGGTGTGATCCTAGAGCAGAGTCACCACAGCCCCTGTGTAGCCAGGCCTAGGACATCAGGGGCCCCATGGGTGAGTAGTCTCTGGGCCCCCAATGCCTAGGGGACGTGTTTGGAAACCTCTCTCAGCAGGCAGCCCCGCCCATCCCTGAGGCAGCAGACTGCTAGACATAAATAAACCAGGGCCCCTGGGTGTCTGTCAAAACTTCAGTCTTCTTGGCAAGAGGTGGGGCTAAGGATGGGCCCCCTCCCTCGCCATCCTGGAAGTAAACAGGGAACTTATTTACATGGGGTAGGGAAATTTTGCTGTTGGATAAATCTGGTAGAAAGTGCACAGGATGTCATCAATCTGCCCTGGGCTGGGAGATGAGCTGCACCCCACCGCTTCTCCCTCCACCGTCTGGCACTAGAGATAACACCTCCAAGTTAGAGTGACCTGACCAGGCAGGACAGAATCTCACCTCCTTACTCCTTATGACTATGGAGAACCTGCTCCCTCACCCCAACCTACCCCAGGGGCAGCAGAAAAGAGTTTATTGGTCATAAGATTCTTTCAAGGCTGCACAGACCCTGGCCTTCATGGCTCCTCTATCACACAGGACAGAAAGGAAGACAGGACCAGGCCAAGGTCAGAAATTAGTCACACAGCTGGCTCCTGTGTCATTCTCTTCTTGTTAGCCTCTAGTATGGCATGCCTTACACTGGTCCAGGATGGGCAAGGCTGGGTAGGGGTATGGAGAGGTTCTGAGGGATGCCCAAACAGACAGGAAGAAAAAAACCAAAGGGATGGGAAGCTTCTGACCCCACATTTTCCAGGACCTGCTTTTGAAAAGAGAGAAAAGGAAATGAAAGAGAGATAGGAAGGGGGCAGGAAACATGTCTCCTCTTCTTTCCGAGGAGCCAAGTGGCCTAACCCTGCTAGTGGCTCCCTGTCCATGCCCCAGGGCCCATTCCCAGAAGTCGGGGTCATGCACAATGTTACCCTCACTGTGTGCTCACTTGTGATGCCCCCGTACGCTGACAAATGGTTTCCCCTACTTGACATATGTAAGACCGAGTGCCACAGTGACCTTTCTTAGAGTCACACGCTGAACGGAAAGCAGAAGGGTGGGGCCCAGGGGGAATAGTGTTTGTTTTTAATAGGGAAATAACTAAAGGCAGAGCTTAGATAGCTGGGTTTGGGACAAATGATAGTCCAGGTCCCACTATCAGGACTGAATTGCTGTTATGTGAGCCCCCACCTGTCTCTGCTACTCCCTGCTCCTTCAAGCCCCCTGCTTTCTCTGGGTGGGGGCCGTGTAAGTCTCGGCAGGGCCCGTCAGGAGCCCTAGCTGCCTCCGGGATGTTTTGGTAACTCAAGCCCTACCAGGGTGCCCTGGTCTGAGAGCCAGCTGGTGAGTTGCAAACAATGGTGAGGGGTGTGGGGAGTGGGGGAGGCTTATGAATTAAAAATAGATGCTAGTAATAGCCAGGGAGCCTGCAAGAGAGCATGTGGGCTGTGTTTACTAAAGAGAAGAATACTTCCTATTCATACCAGGAGCAAGAGAGTGGAACCACACGCTTCTCATACCAACCAATGGTCTCTGGGTCTGGAGAGTCAGATGATGGGGCCTCGAGCTTTAAGGTGGCTAGAAGATCCCTCTTCCATGGACAGGGAGGCACTGCTCTCCCCTCAAGACCCCCAGGGCCACACATATTTCTAGAGGGACATCTCCAGGTCCGGACAGTCTATACCTTAGGAAGAAACAATGCCTCTTTGCCAGGACCTAGCTGGACGGCCTGAGCCTGCAGTCCCTCCCTTTCTGGAGGACTCAGCCTTCACTTATGGAGTGGAAAGAATGACATCTGCTCTGTCAACTGCACTGTCTGTTATAAAGGTGGACCAAGTAAAGAGTAGCAAAGCTGAAAGTTCCAAAGAAGAAGCCAGGTACACACCTTTAACTCTAGGACGAAGCAGGCAGATTTATAAGAGCTCAAGGCTAACTTGGTCTACATAGTAAGTTCCAGGCCAGCCAAGGCTACACAGTAAGACCCTGCCTAAAATTAATTAATTAAGCAAAAGTTAAATCTTAAAAAACAAAACAAAACAAAAGAATAGGAAAGATGGGGCTAGAGAGATGGCTCCGCAGTTAGGAGCACCAACTGCTCTTCCAGAGGACCCTGGTTCAATTCCCAGCACCTACATGACAACTAATAACAACCAACCATTTCCCCAGCTGTCCCCCAGTGAGGTCATCCAAGGCTCTGGGTTTGGCCTTCCATACACATCAAGAAGAAACTCCCTCCTTCTACACATTCTCCAGGCACAGTGTCAAGATAAACAGTAGGGCAAAAAAGCCCCAGAAAGCTGCCCAGCTGGCACACCTACCCAGAGGACTCCAGCTCCCTGCACTCCCAAGCAGCAATCACCACCGGTTTCTGAAGGTGCCTACTGCCCACCGATTCCCTGTTTTTCCCAGGCAGCTGGAGAACTCTAGGGGCACCACAATTAACTGGAGGTCTCAATGATCACCCCTCCATCCAAAATCAAGCCCCTCGTGTGACAGGCTATTGCAACTAAAATTTTTAAACATACTCACTCACTCACTCACTCACCCATGAGAGGTGTGCCCGGCTGTTGCTGTACATACAGAACTTTCTCATGAAGGGCTGAACAACCTGGTAGCTGCTGCTGGGCGCCCCCAGCTCTCGGGTTCACGAGGCCACACCCTGTCAGCCAAGTGCATCCAGTCCTCCCCTCACTGCACACTTCTCCCAGCCAAAGCCAGGCTCGCAAATGCAGTCCCATCGTTTTAAATGCTATCTATATGCTGACACCTTCCAAATTTATGCCTCCAGGTTGGATCTCTCCCCAGGACTCCAGACTTGTACAGCCTACTGCTTATTTGGCATTTCTACAGGGGTGTTTAATAGCCTCCTCAGACTTAACACAGCCAAAACTTAGCTCTGCTTGCTCCTCCCCCCCCCCCCTGCCCCGGCAAAGGAATAGCTGTTCAATTTGCCATCTTGCTGCTGTTCAGCTCACAGAAATTTCTTTTGTCCTGCAGCCAGGCCCCAAACCATGAGCCATCTTTGACTTCTGTCCCATCATGCCCCATATCCAATCCATCAGAAACCCTTGGCCTTAACATCTGAAGCAAATCAAGAGTTCAGCCAGCATCCTTTCTCTAACCACCCCGCTCCAACCATCAGCTCTTCTGGAGTTAGTGTCAGCGTTCTACCATACTCCTTGCTCAACCTGTCTGTTCTTACAGGGTAGCACCAGTAATCTTGTATCGAGTTCTCTAGCAACCTTCCCTATCACTTGAAGAAAAAGAAAAAAAAACCCTAAAAATCCTTTTCCTGGCATACTGCCCCCCATGCAGTCTGCAGTGCTCCCGTTCCTCCCCATCCCCCAGTCCAGCCTGTCCCTGATCTGATTCTGAGTTCTCTACTTTGCTATCTCCACTCCATATCCACACAATTCACCCATCACGTTGTCAGAGAGGCTTTTCTGACCAACCTATCAAAATAGCATGCCCACCCACATCCTCTGCCTTCCTGTTCTGCTTCTATTTCGCTTCTCAGCATTCTTACTACCAGATACACTGCACAGTCATTTGGTGGTTATCTCCGCCCACTAGGATGGGGGATGTGTTGCTGCAGGAACTGTTCTTTCATTCACTGAATTATCCTCAATGCCTAGACTAGGACCCAGCACTTATTAGATGCTCAATAAATGTTGTCAAATAAAGGGGAAAGCAGGAAGGTGTAAGTGAAAGCACTCGCGAGGGGAGGGGAGGTCTGCTGACTTATGGCTGCCAGCTGAGGCTATGCTGCAGACAGGTGGTCCAGAACCATCTGTGGAAAGCCCTTTTTCTTGAAGACACGTAGAACCCATGTTACATGTAGAATATATGAAATGGCTCAACAGCTCATGGCCAGAAACTGTTGCAAAGTCACCTCTGGGTGTGATCATTCTGCCAAAGCAAAGACTTGGGTCAGAGCCCCATCACTGACTACCAGGGCACTGACTATGCAGGGCAGCCTGGTGTGGTGGGGGGAGCAACGGGCTTGGGGTTAGGAAACCCAGGATTTACCACAACTGTGCTACAGGGCTGAGCTCTGGGGTTTTAACATGTCTCTTATAATCTGGCCCACCCGGCTTAGGGGACCATTTTAATGAATTCACATAAAGATGTCCACACTGGAAGAGCATCCAGCCAGACCTAAGCCAGTGTCCACCCAGTGCTAGGCAGGCAGAATGGCTGAGTGATTAACTTCCAAATGTTTCCAAAAGTCAAGATGCTCAGAAATCACAGTCAATGTTAGGAAGCTTTGGATCTTGTGTAGGGAGCTGACTCTGGGCTAGTGACAACCTATAGCAGGAACAACTTTACAGCAGAGTCCTTGGAACCTTGATGCTGGAGAACCCACTTGCCCTTGTCCTCCCACACAGAGCTCCACTCCACCCACCATTCTCCTTCTCTCCCTTTTCCCACTGTGCCTATCCATCTTCCATAGGCAGGGACTTGTCCATCAGCAGGCTGTCCCCACAGCTCCTCTTCCCAAGGCAGCCCTTTCTCCCATAGCTCCTGTGCTCTAGAAGGAGGACCGCCTTCTTCCTCAAACTCTCACAGGCTGACCTGTCCTCATTGTTGAGGTCCTTGCTGAAACAATTTTCCTCCCTCTGCCCTCCACACATCAGGCCGCCTTTATAGTCTCTCTGACCTCCGCCACCATTTCCCAAGCTAAGCCCATGTTCTTAGCTTCCCCTCTACCAAGTGGACTACCTAACCTCTCAGATCTTGACGTATCAAATTAAGTCTCTCTCCATTCCTTCCTTGTCTGAGTCTCAGTTCCCATTTCCCAAGATATTAAATCCTTTTCTTTTTCTTCTCCTCCTTCTCCTTTCTCTTCCTCTCCTTTCTCTCCATCTCCTCCTTTTTCTTTTTTTTCAAGACAGGGTTTCTCTATGTAGCCCTGACTGTCCTAGAACTTGCTCTATAGCCCAGACTGGCCTCAAATTCACAAAAACAAAACAAAACAAAACAAAAAACCCAAAAACAAAACAAAACAAAAAAAACCCTGTCTGTCTCTGCATCCTAAGTGCTGGGATTTAAAAGCATGTACCACCACTGGCCAGCATTTTTTCTTCTTCCAAGGATCAAACCTAGGGCCTTGTACCTACTAACACACTCAATCACTGAACTATATCCCTAGTCCTTGTTTTATTGAGAGTCTCACTATATAACTCAGGTTAATCTTGAACTCATGATCCTCCTGCCTCAGCTCCATAGTGTTGGGATTATAGCTATGTACCACAATGGCATCTCTAGCTCCAACCCCTCTTAGGCTTTCTCTGTGCACTGGCTCTTTAACTCCCTCAGCTCTGAATCTTTTTCCACCTCATCATCTTTCCTCACCTCCTTTTCTGCAGGCCAAGATGTCATGCTAGCCTTCTAATCCCAAGCTCTCTGCCATCTCTGACCTTTTGACATGCCTTCGTCAATCAAGTCTTCAGCTCTGACTTTTCTTCTGCTGATGGAGAGAGAGAGAGAGAGAGAGAGACCACTAGAGGAAAATGAGTCACAGCCCCAGAGCCTTGGAAGGGCACCCAGGTGTGTGTGGGAGCAAACCTGCAGAGAGAAGCTGTCGAGGCAGAAATAGGAGGCAAGGAGGGAAGAAACCAAGGTGGCAAAAACAGCAGGTCAGAGCTGGCTGCCTGTCCCTTCAATGCCAGTTCGATCTGACCTGAGCTTTCTCTTCACTTGAAATGCCCCTCTGAGGATCTGTCTCACCTACACCTGTGACTTCAACCTCCATGCTGTTTTCACTCGCCAGCCAGTGAGCCGTCTCTACCTGGGCAGCTCCCAATGTACGTGCAGCAGGACAACCCCTTTCCTGGACCCTGCTCCTTCTTCCCTGACGTAGCCAGAGAAAGTGCCACTAAGCTAAGTCAGAAGTCAGAGGTTCCTCTCCTCCTCCTCCTCTGCTTCCGTAGCCTCTTCCTACTCTCCAGAATCTTCTGATTTCCTCTTTGACATCTTCGTGGTTGCAGCTGCTACAATAACTTCAAAGATGGTTTCCTTGGCTCCTCTTCTCTCCACTTCCTAATCTACTGCCTGCTGTCCTCCTGCGCTCTGCTCTCACTTCCCAGCCTCCCTTCGCTTCACTTGACTCCCAGACAGGACACAGCACAACCCCCTGTACTCTGGCCTCTGCTTCCTCGAGTCTCCAAAAGCAGAAGCACCTGCCACCAGCTCCCTTGCTTTGCTGCATACCAACCTTCCCTCCCTCCTTCGAGATTTAGTTCAATAGTTTCCTCCAGAAAGTCTCGGCCAGTTCCTCTCCAAATCCCCAAAGCAGTCATGAGGGCCTTTCCACCCATTCTCTAGTGTTTCCAGATGCTGGGCAGCACAAGAACAGCAAAGCTGGTTTGTTCACTCCTGTAACAGCCAATGAGGACTCTCGCTAAATATTTGTTAAACGAATAAACAAATGAGCTGGATTACATTCATGAAGGGCCAAATAACACTTCATGGATTCCTCCCCTTCTTTTCTGGTTGGTAATAATCACAGTGAAGAAACTGTACCAGCTTCCAGTTCAGGAAGCTGCCTGTGCTAACTCATTCATTCCTCGCATCCCAGTTTCAATTGGTGATGCAGAGGAGCAAGGTGATTGAGTGGCCAGTTAATGCTGCTAATAAGAGGGATAACCAGACTCCTGTCTCTTCAAAGCATCTTTAAGGAAAACAAACCAAAATTACTATCAAACAATCTAAGCAAATGACCATTTTTGAAAAACAATCCCCTCAACAAACAAAAATTAGCCCCTTGTGTTTGAATTGGTCATGTCCTGACTTCTCAGCAAGGACAGATAATGGGGTATAGCAGGTGTAAGCAGTGCCAAGCAGGCCATCAGCCTGACTTCAGAGGTTCTCTCGCGGCCCTCCTGCCGGGACTTACCTTGTCTCCCATGCCTTCAGCCTCCTCAGCCAAGAGGTACGCATTGCTGCCATCAGCCAGGAGCAAGGCTGTGTCGGTGGTAGAGGAGGAACGGGGTCGGCCCTGGTGCTGGTGCAGGATGGCGGCCAGGCTGCTGTCCTGGGGGGTCTTACGAAGCAGGTGAGGACTGCCACGCTGTGGCTCCAGGGAGCTGCTCTTGGCACGCCGGCTACTGCTCCCCCCACTGCTGTGCAGGCTGGCGCCCCGCTTGATGGAGGGCCTGGACCGGATCTGTTGTAACACCCGGTTGAAAGCCGTGGGTCGCGCAGGCAGGTCGTGCAGGGACACAGCATAGGAGACACGGTGCATCTCCGGGGAGCGCTCCTTCTCATCTGGGGAGTCCTGATCCGATAGGCCCTGCTGTTGCTGCTGTTGCTGGGCCTCCTGAGATGCTTGGTGCTCCCTCTCCCGTGACCTGCGGCGGCTGTGAAACAGGTGCTTCAGGCCGTGGCCAAACATGGAGCCCTCTGAGAGCTGTTGGATTTTCTTAAGGAGGAGAGATAAAAAGCCCCGGTCAATGGAAAGCTCCTGCACGCCTTGTCAGGCAAGGGTGAAGAAGGGTCTATTCTTAGGAGACCAGAGCAGCTAGTACAGGCTTCCCAATGCTGGGGTCCCTAGGGCTGGCCTGCCATGCTTACAAGGGCATCTACCCTTCGGATACTAAAGTAAGTTCAGATCTCTAGACGGGATGTTCTCAGACTGGAGCCTGGGGCTTAGTAGCACACAAGTAGTACACAGGCATTCCTAGGGCTGCATCCTTCTCGACTGGACTCCCTAGACCCATCACCTCCCTTCTTCCATGTTAGACTGTCCTTCAGGCTGCACTGGGGCATCGAGACCACCAAACATCCCTTCCCAAAGAGGTCTCATTGTGAGATCCCTTGGAAAAAGCAGGACCACATAATCAGGTTATACCACCGAAGCAGGCTATGCTAATTGTGTGTCCAGCACCTTTCCCCCTTTCTCGCCAACCAAACTACAAAGTGTTAATGTACCTTGCTAGAACTTCCGGCCTCAGCACATTTGCTTGTAGCTATGGTTTCTGAAACACCTTTGCTTTCTTGATAAAGGCACTAGTCTTTTCTAGTTCTCCCATCTGGAATGTGAAAATAGTATCTAGGGATGTAGTAGCCATCCTGTAACCATGAGATGAAGCTGATCATGGAGGACCAACACATCCAAAAAAACCGTCCATAAAACCTACCTCCGTCTACATGACTCTACTACAATCGTGTGCTGTTAGCAGCCAGTGATGTTCTGGCATAACGGACAATGAAATGAACGTTACTTTTCTGAGCCCAGAGTATCTACAGCAGAAATAGCTGTCCAGATGAGGGGATTCATTCTCCCTCAGATTAGAACCAAGCTGGAGCCCTGGAGCCTGGTGCCGCCCTCCTGCAGCAGTGCCCAGAGAGACTCCAGCTGCTCCCTCCCCAGCACTGCCCAGGATGAATGGCTGGTGCACAGGCTGCAGCTTTCTCATGAGGAGATGGCTTATCTCTGTGCAGGCCGTGTCCTCTGTAGAGCTCCAGAGCTGTGGGAGGATAGGTGGGACTTAGAAGACAAGGGGAACTCTTCGCTTTGACTTCTAAGAGAGAAAGAGAGCCAAGTCACCTGGGGCTCAGGAGCCACAGCAGGGCTTTCTCCGTGCCAACCTCCTATAACCTCACACAGCAACCTCTGTCATTAGAAAACAATTTAAGCAGTCCAAAAAAAAAAAAAAAAAAAAAAACCAAAACATTTACAAACACTAATATTCTTCCTTATTTTCTTCTAGAAACAAACAGAGCAAAGGTTAGACCATGAAGAAACCAGGAAAGCACAAGTCTCCAGCTTTTGAGTGGCTGCCCACTCAATGCTGCTCACCACCACTGTCATTGCTAGCTGCACCCACACTCCCGTGCGACTACAAGGCCTGCGCTTGCTCAGAAGGGAAGGCTCCTCATCTGAGTCCTCCAGTCAACCCCGGATGCCTGCCACTTCACCGGCCACACATGTCCATCCTCACAACTCACTGCGAGCTGAGTTTGGAGCTCTGGAGGTATGTTCTCTCCTGCATAATCTCATTGTTTCCCCCCAGACACCCACAAAAGCAACAACCGCACACTTGCACCCACAGATAGAGAAATTATTCCTTCTCAAGAACTGAGGTTTGGGGTAACCCTAGAAACACGTCTTCTATGCCAGGTGTTCCCAGAGTTGCCTTCTTTTCAGCAATGAGAAAGGCAGTACCCCAAGCCCACTTGAATATATACTAGGGAGAACCAAGATGTCTAAGGCAGAGATAGTAGCATGCAGGTACCATAACTTTGAGTAAGTCTGATCCTGGGTCTCCTGACCTACCTGAGCTACCCACCATCTTCCTCACATGGCCAGACTCAAGCTGACACAAGATTTCCCACGAGGCACCACAGAGGGGGCCTCTTAGCCCTGGTCTTTGCCCAGCTGTTTTTGTTAAATATACTATATCCTCTGAACTTAATATTCTATTCTAGGCCATTCCTCCACACCCCATTCCTAATTTGCTTCTCTTACACAGAAGCCCCTCTTTCCTATTCACTCAGGGAGACAGTTAGCTGAGGTCCTGGGTACACAGCCAGAACCTGGGAACTGGTGGATTATGGGGTACAGGGGGTAGGTTGGAGGATCTCAACTACTCGTTAGACATATCAGCTTGACCCTGACGAGCCTTGCTTTTCAACTTATGCTGTCTAACCTGAAACTAGTCTTATTCCAGGAACTATAAACTGACAGGCTAAAGCAGTCTCATTCCATTTTGCTGATAAAAAACTGAGGCACATAAAAGTTAGGTAGTTCATCCAAGCCAAAAAGATGAGCCTCCGACATCTAGTCTAATCTACTGGCCCGCACCTGACATGAGGCTACAGTAGTTGTGGTGCTGTATGCCTCCTGGGACCCTAAGGCAGAAACCGCAGGGTTAGACGGAGGCCACTGAACTGTTCGGAGGTCTGCTCAGGCCTCATCATAGGACTTGGGCAAGCCTCGGACCACAGCTCTTCAGCTCTTTATTTCTACCCTCCCCAGGTGCTCTGCAGGTAAAGGATCTTTCCACCAGCAGTACCTGGGACTCTGTTTAAGTCCACAGTAGATATGAAGAGAAAGAACAAAAAGAAGCCATGAAACAATGTGGGGTAGGGAGGGAGTAAAAAGCAAGAATAGCAAGCAGGGTGACACACAGGCCAGCTGCTTCTACCTGTGGGTGTCAGAAAGACGGTTAAGGGTTTTGACATAACTAACATGAGGGGGGAATAAAAATCCTCAGTGCATATACATCCCCAGCCCGAAGTTTCAGAAGAGAGGAAAACCATGGCGACCAGCTCAAGGGAACTTCGCCACCAACGCAGCAGAAAGCACCACCTGCTCTGACTAACAGGTTCCAGCTTCTAAATGTCACTTGCTCTTCCACATTGACTTTTGCTTTCCTCCAGCTGCCAAAAGCCACTGTGATGGCCAGACAAGACCATGTGTCAGAGAGAGAGAGAGAGAGAGAGCTGTGAGGCCGGAGAGTCAGGGATGAACACAAGCTCTTTATATCCATGGGCAGGGAGGTGCCACACCTGGGGAGAGCTGTGAGGGACTTGCACTGTCCCTTTCCTGGAACTGTCTTCAAGAGGAGGGAGGACCCAAGCTCCCTGGGTGACACTGTGCTCTCAGGAAGAATGGTATTCTTTCCTGAGAATGCCGTGGTTTCTGAACAGCAGGCTTCAGCTATTCTCCTCCCTGGGTGTGGGCCCAACAAAAGGAAGTTTGCTTCAGATTCTGCAAAGACAGCTTCAAGAAGTCAAAAGGAAAAGGCTTCAGGGTGCAGTGTCCTGGGCACCATTTGGCCTAAAAACAGGACCTAAAGTAGTTTCCAATACCTGGGGGTCCTTGTGTTCTCCTCAATCCCAGAAATGCTGAAAGGTTCTGGGGAACCCGGAACTAATGATCCCCAGGTGGCAACTGTTTAGCCTTCCTCCACCTGGTCTGAAATTCCCTCTGCCCCATCACAGATAGGGCGCCTGGGTCACCCTGAGCCTTTATAAGCCTAGGTCGCCAACGTCTCCTCTATTTATAGGGTCTCTATGGAAACAGGGCCAGTGCTAGAGAACGAGTTACTGGGAAAACCCACAGAAACTGTGGATTTTTGGAGGGGATTGTGCTCTCCACTGCCCCCAAGAAGCAGCAGAGGTGGGCCGCAGCGGGGCTGCAGGGAAGGTCTATTGCTCCAGGCTTCCTGCTGCTGACCACAGAGTGATGGAGAGGCAGCAGCTGCTGGTTCCCAGCCTGCTCGGGGTTTCTATTGGAAACATTCACAGCGATGGAAGGTTTCTGGATTCATTCTTCTTCGCCAGGATCAGCTCACATTCAAAACAACAAAGCAAAGCAGAGCTTACTTAACCCAGGAGCAGCTGAGGCCGAGTCTGACCCCATTTGAATTCTTGCGCCTTTCTTACTTAGAACAGTCTGACTGGAGTTAAGGAGGATCAGTCGAGAAAGGCCACCTCATCCACTGGGGTCTCTGGACAGAACTAATTTATGTACACGAGAACAACAGACTTTTATTAAAGCTGTCACTGCGATGTGTCCCCTCTCTGCCTCTTCCCATTGTCACCATCCCTGTCCGTCTGCCCACTCCATAAAGCCTTTTCTGGTCGTGCCAGGGTCCGTGGCCTCCCTCTACTCTGAACCCATGAGGGCGCATTATCTCCACCACTCATTCTGAGATTCATCATGCGCTCTCTTGCGACTCCGCTCCCAGTGCCTGCTCCAAGGGCTTCTCACCCACCAGCTTGCCGAATCCTAGACAAGACGAGTGACGGAGGAGCAGCCGCTATAGCTGTCTCGCCTCTTACCCGACAGAGACCCCAGTGCAAACATGGCTATTCCACTTTATTTATTTGTCCCAAGTCTACAAAACTGTCCTAAAAAGTTATGTAATCTTTAGAGAACTACCTTTTCCAAGGGCTTAATCTTTTCTAAAACTTGAAAACGCTCAATTGAGCAGTTTTTGCTGTGTCTAAAATCCAGATCCCTCCTGCTATGGCTTGAACCCCTGGCTCCATTTATCATCTTCGTCACTTGCCAAGAATGTGTTGGCTTGGCAGGAGAATGAACTTACTGTCCCCACAAGTGGCTCAGGGAGGGTTTGCTGGGGATTCGTGCCCTTGCAGCCAGCCTCATCCTGCAGTGGATATCACTTAGCTAACTTGGCTGGAATGAGGAAACCTTTGGTAGTTTGCTTTGAGAGGTCAAATCCAAAACCTGCCTCCCTCCCCTACACCAAGCAGCTTTGTTTTAACTTCTTAATTCAGGTGAGAGACTCCTATGTTCGGACCCTTGTGTAGCCAGGGCCTTGGTCCAGAGATGCACCATCCTAGTTGGTGGGGATTTCCAAGGGAGATGGCAAGTCGCATGGAAGAGGTAAACACGGGTGATTCTGGGTTAGCAGTAAGACCACCCAGCCACACCCTGAGAACTCACCAATCCTCTCCCTGTCCATAGTGTCATTTACCCTCACCTCCTCATTCATAATTTATTGAATGTTTCAACTCCTTATAGAGGAAGGCATTTTTAATGGGATTGGCAGCTAAGCCGCAATTGGATACACACCAAGAGGAAGCATGTTCTGTAAACTGAATTGCAACTAGGGCATCTGGGAGGGAATCTAGAACCCAATATGTGGCAGGGGAACAGAGAGCTTCGTTCGCCACATGCTTTCCTGCCGGCCCTAGTTCCTGCTGAGCCCACACTGCTCTGAATACTGCTGCAGGCTAGAAGGGTAGGGGCAGTCCTGGGCCTCGGGATCCTCTGTCCTGAGGTATAGACGGGTACAGATGGGTGGAAACCAGCAACTTCAGCATTCCTCAGCGCTCTCTGGCCCTGACACTAACAGGGACGGGGAAGAGGGCAAAGACTATACTGAGGACTTGGTTCTCGTCACCTTATTACCCTAGCTGGACATTCTCCTCTTGTCTGCCTTTCTTTGATATCCTGATCTAAAGCCTCTTCAAGCACCCTTCTTGTTTCCGATTCCCTTACAGGGTATTCCAAGTGTACTGAAGCCTGTGGGTTTTCATGCAAGTGTTTCATCCTGGCCTTGCCTTCCTGAGAAACTAAGTTTCCATTTCTTGGGTTAGGTATCCCTCGAGTCTATCTCCCCTGATGAAATCTATCTCAGGGGTCCATATCCCACAGAGTGCAGGGGTCTTCAAGCCTGAGTACACCATTTCTCAATGACAGCAGGACTCTAGGGTGTAGTATGGTCCCAGGTAGCCGACCCCACAGTCACTAAATCATCTAAAGTCCCAGGAAACCCACATGCCTTTATACCCCACCCCCAAAGTAGCTGGTTTTCTCCTTCATTTAAAAACTGATACCACATTTCAACCAACAGAGGCTTGGGAATGCCAGTGTCATTTTCTTGACTTTGGTGGTGAATAGATGATCTGTCTATTTTTGCTTTTATTAAACTTTATTCATGTCTCTCTGTGGGCACATTTTTATATGCATGTCCCACTTCACTGTTTATAATAACATCTTCCCCCCTGAAAGTGTCCAGGATCTGTTGACTGCATAAACATACCCTCTTGCCAATGCACTGATGAACAAGAAAGGATCATGAGCCATTTACAGGGCCCTGAAGGACCTTCGAGCACCTGTACAGGAGAACCACTGGGATTCAGCTGTGGCTTTCCCTTGGCGTGGTCAGTTGTCCTCTATGCTCCTCACTCAGTAGGGAGAAGATGGTATAGAGGAGTGAAAAGTGCTTACAACCAGATGGGAACAAAGGGTGCTGGAACTTCCCCCTTTTCTTCAGGGGATGACTATGATACTGCTCAGAAATCCCAGGGGGAAATCCGGCTTCTATAAGGAGACAGAGCACCTCTGGAAACTTTCCCTGGCCAGCATCCCCAGGCTTTTCCTCTCAGGAAGGGCTCTGTTCCTGAACAGCGGGGTTGGAACAGTGGGAGATGGGTAATGCCTTTGCCCAATCTCAGGCTTACCAAGCTCTCAGGGCAGAACCACACGCTCAGCTCAACCATTCACCCAGTCCCCGACTACATGCTGTATTCTGGACAGGATCTCAGTCTGTAGAGTTCTCCTAAGCTCCTCTCCACACCCCTTCACACTGCAGCCAGTCTCCTTGCTGGAGAATTCTGTTACACTTTCTGTCAACCAGCAGACTCTGTGGCAAGTCACCAGCATCTCTCCTCAACAAGCAGGGACTTGGAGAGCAGCAAAGGATGGGATCAAGAGAACAAATGAATGGAGACATAAGCTTGGGTGGCTAGACAGGAATCCATGCTAAACTGTCACGCCACCCTTACACACTGTCTGCTGAGATCTCCCCTGGAGGATACTTGCTTTTGTGAAGTTGTGGCAAGCCTCAGAAGTGTTTACACAAGCCTCCTGTGGGGCCAGGCCCATTTGCAGGTTGCTTTTCTGTTATAGTTACCATTTAAAAACTGCTACTACGTAGCTATTTTTCTCCCTCCCCCTCACCCCACGGATCCTACCCACTCCATAATCACAGATTTCAGGCTAGCATGCTCAAGACTTTAGTTATGATCTCAGGACGTCCACCCCCACACCCATCCGTACACAAAATAACATACACAAAATAACGGAGAAATGCACAACACACAATATGATGTTTCTTAAAGGACCAGAGCCAGTAGAGGCCCCTGACAATGCTGGCCATCACTAGTCAAACATTCAGATGTTTCTAGCAAAGAGGGGATTTTTTGCTTCCTCTCCTACCATGGAGGTGCTTTAGACAGAACCTTCCATGCTTTTGCTCCTTGCTCAAGATGATTTCTTCCACGACACTCTATCAGTCACAACCTCAGAGCTGTCATAAGAAAATAGAAGTGGGACTAAGGGACTGAAAGTTCCTATCTCCAAGTTCAAAATGAAAGCAAAAGCAAGCCAGGGCCGCTGAACAGCATCAACTAAACACAAGTATGGGACAAATGCTATCACAAATTAAAAAGGAAACATGTCCCTTTCGGTACCATCATCAAATTTAGAACAAGTCAACTTCTACCCACTTCTAGAGACAATGATGAAATTTTTCCACTGAACTGTCAGCCATGGAAAACTTGCCCAGCAATGGAAAACAAGTTTGGCCACACTCCAATATCCCTTGTCTCTTTCCTCTGAAAAGTTAAGTGACATTGCCAAACTGGGGTGGCCCCCACGCCACATCTGTGGAGAAGTCTGTCCCGCAGTAAACATGTTGTGCTGAAGAGGACAGAGATAAACAGGCAGGAGAGCTCTGCCGGCCTCCCTGCGCTTGCATGAGCTGCACTTGCCACGTTCTCCTTGTTTGGGTCCACACTGCGGGGCTATGTGGAGGTGGGGCGTGTGTGGAGGGGAGGGTCCTTAATTCTCAATTCTCCTTCAAGACAGTCTAGCTGTTAATATGTTACAGTCAAGTGCAGAGCTGTTGCTCTGTCTGCTCCTGACCAAAATGAGCGTCACCAAAAAAGGTAATATAGGAGGGTACAAACACCAATCTTCAGGCAGCTTCCCATACACAGGGACACTGTAGCCCCCATATCACTGCCAGCAGAGCAAGGCCAAAAGACACCCCCCCCCCGTTCCTCTCCGCTGCATTAAAGGGGCTTCTTTGTGCTTGTCATCTCTCTTAAAACAGAAGCGTGTCACTTGGGGGAGGGAGTGACACTTCTTGGGGTCTGATGAAAATCACAAGCTTTGTGAAGGGAGCCTAGGTGTTCAAAAGAGTCCATGGTTAGACATAAGGTTGGTGAACAAGAGGTCAGATTTGCAAAACTTCCACAAAATTTTACAAGACCACACAAGGAGTAAGGGGCTCCCTTCCCCCAAGGGACACAAATGAACACAAACACACACACACACACACACACACACACACACACACACACACCACAAAAGAACACATGCACTCACCTGGCTTCCTGACTCTGAGCTCTTCAGGCCAAAGAAGGAATGTCATTGGCTTTCTCTGGAGAGCTCCTCAGTGCCCACAGCCATAGCGATATGGTCTTAACATAACGAGAGTCCTTTCTGCTCCCCTATCCCAGACCCTGCACCCTCTCCAGAGAAAATTCCCAAGGCATCAATCCCCAAGGCATCTAAGTTCCTGCCTGGGGCTGACATCTCTCTCAGCCCAGTAGTGAACTGGCCCGAGGAGCCTGAGCTGGCAGTCCTGGCGGTAACTCCAGCAAAGGCGCATTATTTATCCCGGCTGCTGCAGTAATTGACAGAGATGTGTTCAATACAGCTCGCCGATTGTCTAGAAGACCTCGGGCTGGAAAATAAACAGCTCCCTGTGAACGGCCTTTTCCAATTCTGGTTCTGGCTGCCGGCTCAGCATGTGTGCAACTTGAACCGAGGCCCCAACCAGCCCAAGCTCTGCCCTGCCACCTGTCAGTTCTCCACCCTGGGGGTTGGTTCAGCAGGCAGACAGGGTTCTCCAAGCACTAGCTTAACCTCTGGCTCCACCTAACGGCAAGACATCTACAGCCCCCTTTCATAGATAGACAAACTGAGCTTCGTTCAGGGAGGTGCTCAAAAATCCCACCCGGAGAAGGCTAATTGGCATAGGAAGGTAGCGGTAACCTATTTAGCATCCCGTGCGGCAATCTTCTTCCCCAGCCTTCGTACAGAAGGAAGAGTACTGTGAACTTTCTAAGTTAGCGTCTTGGATCTCTCCAGCCCTTTGTCTGCAAAGAGCATTTCACACACGTTCTTCAAACAATCTCGGATGAGTGGGTCATTAGACCGTTGGCTGAATAATGAAGAACACAGAGGCCTGAGATGGAACTGATAGACAGGCACAAACAGTACCTAACTTGCCCCTCCGGTCCTAGCGGGAACGTCGTTCATCCTCTCTGACCTCTGCGAGCTTCTCCATCACTTTTATTCTGTTAAGACACTTCTGCGTAGGGTGGGGAAAGCTACGTGGCGGGCTGGGCTTGCCTGGGGACGGTCTGAGCTCACCTTTAAATCAGGAGGCTTGCTTCGGGGACCCGGGTTGGGTGCCACCGCAGCGCCAGCATCTGAAGTTGGCCCGCCAGCGGAGTTTGCACCCGAGGCCTCCCCAGGCCGGAGGTCCGCGCCTGGCAGAAGGCAAACGGCATCTTCCATCCCAGCCCCATCCTCCTCGCCCTGCTGTTGCTGCAGCTCGTCCGATTTGCACCTCTTCATGGTGTAAGTGGGTCGGCAAGGGGAATCTGTCCTTCTAGCGTGCTGTCTTGAGGGAGACCGCACCCCCTCTTGCACTCAAAAGACCTGGGGTTTAAATTATGGACGGGGGGAGTAGGCAGATCACGAGTTCTTGAATTTAAGAAAATATCTTTTTAAAGGAGGATGAGGGAAGGGCGAAGAGGGGGAGGCTTGGGATAGTTCATTCCGACCTGGGGAGCGGAGGCAGGTGGCGGGCGAAGCCGGGCTGCAGGAGTCCTTGGGCAGTCACTGGCGGGGAGGAGGGTCGCTCCCGACCCCCAAACTTTCTGCCTCAGGGCCGCGCAGGGCGGCGGGAAGCTGGACCACACGGCGCATCCCTGCCGGCAGGCCGGGCTGCTGGGCCAGGCAGGGCGCGCGGGAGCCGGCCGGGCGGGTCCCGTAGGGCCGCCCTGGGCTCCCGGCCCCGCCGCCCGCCGCCGCCCCGCATGGGCCTGCCTCCTCCCGCCGCGCGCCCCGCTCCTCGCCAGCAGCAGCGCAAGGCTGCGGCCACAGCCCGCCGCGAGAGCGGCCTACCCCGCCCGGGCCTCCGCCCGCCGGCGCCAGGGCGAGGCGAGCGCAGATGGTGCCGCCCGCCAATGTGAAGGCCGGAGGGTTGCGCGGCGGCGCGCGGCCACCGCTGTAGGCTTGGTTGCACCGCGCGTCCCCCGGGAGGGTCTGGAGGGCGACCTGAGGCTGCGTTGGAGCTCTGCGGAGGGCCGACTCTGGAGCGACCTCTCCCAGGCTAGGCCTTTACAATCACCCCGCCTATTCGCTTTGTTGGGGGCACAGTAAGGTGTTTATCATCACTCCCCTAACTTTGCACCTTATGTTATACCCGTCCCTTCAGTTAGGGACAGGCTGATCCCTGCTAGGATACGTGATCTGAGTCACAAACCTATGCCTACATTCATAGGCACAAAAGCAAAGAAGAAGGTGTGTTCTGCCACATTGTTCCTTTCTCTGTTTTAAATACACATCTCATAAGAACTTAGGCTTTACGTTTGGAAACTAGGTACACAATAACATGTGAGAGTCCCCTGCTCCCTGAACGCAACGTTTAAGCAAGGATGGGTTGTTGCTGGTAGGTATTAATGATACATACTGCAGAATAGAAGAGGAAGGCTATTTTTTGCCTTATACAAGCACTGAGTGATTTGGAAAATGAGAGCCGATGTTGGGGTTACCAAGAAATGGGGAGTAGTAGTATTCTACTAGTAGTATTAATCATTGTTGTTCTCCCTGCAAACGGTATGCCTGCTATGGCAGTGATGGACTGCCCTTATTCAGCGGGCCGCAATTGTCAAGGCTTAAACAGGGACCCGCAGCATCAGTGTTACTCGGGAACTGGACAGAAATACAAATTCCCGGACACTATTAAATTTAAAATTCTGGACCCAGAGACGGATGTTTCACTAGCCCTTTGAGTAGTTCTGTGGCATGCTAGCATCTGAGAGCCACTGGCCTGGGCTGCTGGGAAAGGCTGATCCTGTGAGTCACACAGCTTTCTCTGGAGGATTTTACAGTTTACCAATCTCGTTCACACTCACCAGGCCATTCTAGCCTCACTTCAGTCCCACTAGTGTGTGAGTTTCCTGACTCTGTTAAGGCTTTTTTTTTTTTTCCCATTCCAATCCCTTATTTTGATGTGTCTCCTAAAAGAGACCAAGTTGTTAAGAATTTACTACAGTCAGGGAGCCACTTTCTAAACTAAGCTGCTCCATTTTTAGAAAATTGGAATTTAGAATGGGCTGGGAATGCAAAAAACACACCCCCCCCCCCCAGATCCACTGCACAGTATCAGGCACAGTTTGGGAATGCAAAACTATAAGCTTTTCGAATTTTCAATGATGGGGAATGGCGGCGTGCCAGAGCAGATCGTGGGTAGACTAGACAGCGGGAGGGGGCAGATCCCCTTGGTACAAGGTATAAAGGAGAGGGGCAGACTGCTCTCTGCCTGAGCTGGGAGAACTGCAGAAGCCCCGTACACCTTTTCTCTGTTTTAAATACACACCTCGTGACAGAGAAAGGGGTGGCAAGGAGTGTGGAGCGCACAGTGGGCCCGCCCTGATCTTTGATCATGAACTGACTCCAAGCTGAAGAAAAGCAGATGGGGTTCTTCAGGAATCCTTCAAGAGTGGGACTGGCGAGATGACTCAGCAGTTTCAGCGCTGAGTGCTCCTCCAGACAACCCCGGTTCCATTCTCTGCACTCAAATAACAGCTAACAGCGGCCTACAACTCCGGTCCCAGGGGATCCAACACTTTCTCTGGCCACCCTCTTCTAGCCTGGCTGGGCAGACAGGCACAGACATAAATGCAGGCAAAACACCCGTACATATAAAAATAAAGTAAATAAATGCATAACAAAAACTTAAAGACCTTTCAGGAAACAGAAACCATCATAAAATTTGATTTATATCTCATTTCATTACCAAATGTTCACCTTAAGTTTGGTTGTTTGTTTGAGGCAGCACCTCACTATAGACAGCTCAGTCTAGCCTCTAAATTGTGATCCTCCTGGTTCAGCCTCACAAGGACTGAGATCACAAGCATCTGGCTTGATTGTTATATTATCATATACTTACACATGATGTTCAAGGTGTGAAACACATCAACGGGAAGTCTTTGGTGTTCTTCCTAAAATCCATCTTGTTTTCCTTCTTTTGGGGGTGTGCTATTGGGAACTGAACCCAGAGACTCACATACACCAAGTTTATACTCTACCACTAAACTACATCTCCATTGCTAAGCTGTGCCCAAGTTTCCTAGTTATTTGGAAAGTGGGGTGATGACTCTCTACCTTTTAGAGTATATATTGAGTAATATGTATAAGGCATTTAGATACCACCTGGCCAGGAGTAGAGGCCCTGACTTCTATCACAGATGTCATCCAGTTTCCAGATGGTTCCATAAAATTCAGATCTGCCCCAGCCATTTCTGAACTTCACAAAGGGACACCCCATAACAAATATGCTACCTTCAAAGGACATTTGGGAGTGATGTCATTGGAGAGACCTGGATACCCCACAACTACTGGCTTGAAGTCAGTGGTAGAGAGTTCCATTGGAACGCTAGTAAACAAGTACTTGAGATATATACAACTCAAAAGTAATTTGGCCGATAGACATTCTGTTTAAAGTATTGATTCGATCTGTTCTCGAACTGTTCTCGGTGGCTTTGAGAAAATACAAGCACAAACTATATGCTTATATTTAAGATATGACAAACATTTGCAGACTCACAAAGCAAGAGGCTATGTTTGGCATATAGGAGTAGAATTTTCCATTCTGTTTTGGTGCATCTATTATAAGTAAATATGACGTAGTGAGAAGAATGCTAGCTTTATGTCAGGAATTTTATGTGAGCATTCTGGTTCTGTTTGGGGCAACCAGATCAGTGAACCTCTTTAACCCACGTTCTTCTCAGTTGTGATATGCGTGCTCACATTGCTGTTTTGAAGAGCCAAGAGGACAGGGCCTACAAAATGCCTGTGTGGAACATACGGCTGATGCCAGTACACCTGAATGAAGCTAGTGATGGATCCGTGCCCCTAGGTTGTATGAGAACAAGAGAATTGACCTACTAAACATTCTCTTTGAATAGAAATCTCAATTAGAATAATAAACAAAGTCAGCCCTCGCTGGTACAATTTTTGCTAACCTGGTGAATACATATACAAATAAAGAGGAGTGTCCCAGAATCCTGTGCCCTTGTCAGCACCCAGGTCAGTTTGGTGAACTGATGCTTTTTCATACAGAGGGTAAAATGGGAAGATGGGCAGGTAAGACTAGAGTGGGTGAACACTTCAGTTAGGTCTGAAAAATAGGTTTCTCTTTTTCTTAACAGTGAGAGACTTCTAGAGCATCCCAGTATTCTTTTAAAGCTCTATTAGGAGTTAGGAATTTGTTTTAAACTTTTGAGTGTTTTGTTTTTGTCTGGTGGAGTCTCATGAGTTGAGGCTAGCCTCTAACTCATTACTGTAGCCAAGGATACTTTGAACTTGGCCTCCACTTCCTTGGAATCCGTTTTAAAACAACATTTAAACATGGGAATGAATAAGGAGCTGTCAAGTTGCTGGGGAGCTATTTTAAGATTCAGCATACCAAGCAGACTGGAGCACTTAAAAGGGAAAAGCACTCTCAGGACTAGTTATCACTTTGATCACTGTATTTTGATATCAATGTCATTACAAATATGTCTTTGTTAATGTAGTTTTCTTCCTTTTCTGTTGGAGATTAACACTTTCACTCAGTGCTGTCAGGAAAACAATCAACTTTCGGAGTAGGAGGAGTAAACTATGCAAATAATCATCAAAGAGATTGGCTGGAGGGCTGATGATGTCACAATCCCACCACCTAAGCCTGTGGTTCTTATTGGCTTTTGTAAGAGGCAGGGAGTGCTGGGAAGGTTCTACATCACTCCACAATTGCTGAAAGCTCTGAGTGTAAGCTGAATTTTACTGCTTTTTTTTTTCTGGTTTTCTTAAAATGTGCCCAGAGCCTTTTATATGTTATTGCATTTCTCACATTATTCCACATTATTACTTAGTCGTATTCTCTAGGTCTCTGTAACCATTTAGAACAATTCCTCTACAGCCTATCAAATAAATCTCTCATTGCTTTAGCCACTAACCAGTTTATTCTTAGACACTGGGAACTGTCTCAGTTTCTTGCTTTTAGCTGAAATTCCTATATGTATACAGAAACTTTAGTTTATGTATATTATATAATTTTCTCCATGGCACAGACCCTCTTGTAGTTTACCAACTTATTCCAAAGGACTAGGCAATCCCATTGCTCGCATGATAGCCCCGAGATCCCAGTGTCTGCCTCACTCCCAGGGCTGGAGTATTTCCTATCCACAGCACAAGGCTGAAGGTCTGTGGGTCTTGCTCAGGTGGGATTCATATTCTTTATTTTGAAAGCTGGATGTTCCGAGGTGATGGGAGTAAAGTCATGATAATCACATGACCAGAGAAGGTCTGCGAAGCATGAACCTTAGTTGAACTGCTCTGTGAAAGCTGGGGCGGTAAAAATGGCTTTCTCATCTCTATGGATAATCCACACACATTCCGGACAATCAGATTCCTAAAGCTTAAAATTTGAGATGCCTAAAACAAAAGAAAAAGGGGCCAAAAAGACGGTTCATGTGCTTGTCACACAAGCATGAGGGCACCCACATTAGAAAGCCAGATATGCTAGCACAGGCTGAGGTGGTAGATAGGAGGATCCCTGCAGCTTGCTAGCCAGACAGCCTTGCCTGACCTGGGAGCTCCAGGTTCAGTGAGAGACCCTGTTTCAAAAAGCGAGGCTCACTCCTTTAATCCCAGCACTCAGGAGGCAGAGGCAGGCGGATCTCTGGGAGTTCGAGGCCAGCCTGGTCTACAAGAGCTAGTTCCGGGACAGGCACCAAAGCTACAGAGAAACCCTGTCTCGAAAAACCAAACAAAAAAAAAAGTGAGGCGAAGTGCAAAGTGCCTGGGAAACTCCTGTGCTGGTCTCAGGGCTTATGTCAGTAACCTGAACTACGCAAGCTGAATGAGCAAGATGGCTCTTAGGGTAAGGACACTTGTTGCCAAGTTTAATGACCTGAGTTCATTTCCCTGAACTCACATAGTGGAGGGAGAGAACCATCTTCTGCAAACCTTCTGACCTTCACATATGTGCCATACATGCACGCTTGAGTGCACACACACACACACATGCACGTACGCACGTATGCACATAGAAAGATCAAATACCAGTTTTGCTCAGAAATAACCAGTTAGTGACTTTGCATTAGAAAGAGGATGTTGAAACAGCTCTATGTACTCTGTGTGGTTCATTCAGATGTAACAGCAAGAGCCTGTATCTTTACAAACGTAACCCCAATGTTAGGCATTTTGCTAGAAACGTTATAAACATTTTCTTATTTAATCCTCCCTATACAACCCTTGGAGGTAAGAATAGGCTTTGTTCTATGGGAGGAAGCAGCATGTGGAGCCACAGTACTTACTCCCCTTTTCCAAAGCCTAGACCTCAAGCCGTCATGAATGTGTCTGAGACACTTTCATGGCAAAGGATCTGCCAATGACCAATGGTTAGCAGTTCAATATGTATATCTATTCTGAATTTTTAATTTAATTTTATTTTATATGCATTTATGTGAGGGTCTCAGATCCCCTGGAACTGGAGTTACGGACACTTGTGAGCTACCATGGGGTGCTGGGAATTGAACCTGGGTCCTCTGGAAGAGCAGCTTAACCACTGAATCATCTCTCCAGTCCCCATAGATCTGTATTTAATAAAGTATGTATTTGAAATACTTATCACTGCAAAGGATTCTTTAGTTGCTTGTGGAGGATAAAACAATAAAAGATACTTAGTCTAGTTGTGGGAAATGAGGCACAAATCAAGTGCGCAATAACACAAGAGTAAAGATGCAGTGTCTGTCCGTGTGTTGAATGGGAGGGATGTACTGAAGTCTAGAAAAGGGACAGCTTGCTAAGGTGGTTCAAGGACACAGTCGTCCATCACAAGGGCTAAAAGATAAGACTTTGCGTAGGAAATCTTAGTTCTATTTGGTAAAAACTACCCGCAGCGCCTTGGAAATAAAACCACTTATTATCTGGGTCTCTTGACTGCTATCAAGGTTTTGTAGCCTATTGGTGATAGAAATCTTTTTTCTTTGTTTTAATTCTCTGAGATTATAGGACAGTGTTTCTCAAAGTATGGTCTATGAACTAATCGCATGAACACTTTGGAATTGGTTTTATATGTAGATTCCCAGGCTTCATCCTTTTTTTTTTTTCTACAGAATTGGAATTTCTGGAGAAGGAATCTGAAAACCTGCCTTTTGGAGAAGTAGCCCAGGTGATAGTCACACTGAAGCTGGAGAAGCTCTGGGGTAGGGGAAGATTGGTTGGTCTTTTATCGACCCATTTATTAGTTAAATGACCACTTACTGCAAGCCTGGCACACACTGTCATTCTGTCTGCAACGTTTGTAGGAAAGCAGTGTAACTTTCACTTCATATAAACCGAGGCAGGATCAGATCTTGTCCAAGGCTACCTGTCCAGCTGAGAAGGCCAAACCAGTTCTGCTAACTTTCAGTGTCCAGAACTTTCCACAATGCCTACTGCACTGTCACCTAGGTTATGATGATTTCCATGTGTGGCAATAATAATATTTGTCATACGAGTCCCACTGTGTACTGTATGATTCAGATCTAAACCTTTCCGTAACTTTAAAAGGGACTTTTTTTTGGCCATGTATGATATTAATATGCAATCTCCAAATAACTTTCCACACAATTGAAAAGAACCTGCCCTCATTTTTATACTTTTCTAACAGATCCTGAAAATCTAGCTCTGCCAGGATTTTCTTTACTTGGTATAATTTATCTCAACCCCTCGGGACCCAGTTTGGAATGGCAAACCTTATGCTACAGTGAAGCCTTTATTTCTAACAGATACCACCCTTTCTTTCTGATATACAAGTGGAGAGATGCTATCTGATTTAAAAAAAAATGTCAGTTTCTTAAAAAACAAAACAAAACAAAAAACTCAAAGGAGTAACTTCTGTTGATCTTATGACTTCTGAAAGACAAACTTAATCCAGGAATCCGCTCTTGAGATTTGGGATCATACTGTCCCATGTGAGACGTGTACACACTTGTACTACACGCCATCTTCAGAGAGCATCATACAGCCCCAGGGCATACCCATGCAGCACAGGGACTCCACCCTGGCCTGCCTTACAGCTCTCACTAGGGGTTGGTGGGAGAAGATAGTACTCCCTTTCAAGATGTGACAACACAGGATGGTCTGTTCAGAGGATGGGTAGATAATACATAGCTAGAGCCACACTGATCCTGTAACCTTTCACCAGGGAATTTATCTCCGGGAAATAATGCAAAAGAAGAAAACAAGCTAAAGGAGCCACAACAAAACTATTTATACCGGCATTATTTATTCTAATCAAAAACCCCAAAACATGAGGGCTAGAGAGGTGGCTCTGCAGTTAAGAGCACTGACTGCTCTTCCAGAGGGCCTGGGTTCAATTCTCAGCACCCACATGGCAGCTCGCAACTGTTTGTAACTCCAGTTCCAGGGGTTCTGACACCTCACATAGACATACATGCAGGCAAAACACCCAAAATACACAAAAGAAAACTTAAAATAATAAATTATACATTAAAAAACCCTGAAACAACCTATTGTAAAGTGGTTTTGTGTGGATAAAGAAATAAAATGAAGACAGTGTTTTGGCCCCTTTTCTGTTGGTGGGATTAAACACTACTACCAAAGCAATTTAAAGAAGAAATAGTTTGTTTTAGCTTGTGGTTCCAGAGGGATAGAGTCTGTCTTGGTGGGAAGCCACGGCAGCAGGCAGAAAGAGCGGGAACCTTGCAGAGCACATCTGCATCCACACAGGAAGCAGAGAGGGATCAAGTAGGAAGTGGGGTGGGAGCTATAAACCTTCAAAGCCTGCCCTCAGTGATGGGATTCCTTCAGTAAAAGCCCCACTCCTAAAGACCCCGTAACTTCCCACAACCAGCACCACCAGTGATCCAAGTGTTGAAATACATGAGCCTATGGGAGGCATTTCTCACTCAAACTAACAGATGGATTCTACTGAACTGTCAGGAAACATGGTAAAGAGAGGATACAACCACCTATGTTTATTGTGGTTTAAATTTGTGTGAATGTGTGCCTGTGTGAGTTTATATACACCAGTCCCATGCAGATGCCCGCAGAGACCAAAGGGCAACAGAGACGCCCTGGAACTGTAGTTTTAGGCAGCTGTGAGCCATCTCATACTGATGCTCGGAACCACTTGGGGTCCTCCAAAAGAAAAGTACGTGCTCTCACCCACCGAGCCATCTCTCCAGCACCAGTCTATAACCATTTAGACTGGGAAAAGCAATACTAGTCTACTGATACTGTGGTGGAAAATGAATCATGGCTAAGCTATGTCCAGGGCTTCGTCTGAAAATTTTGGGGTGAGTTATTCTAAACAAAACAAAAAAAATCCAATAACAACAACAACACAACCCTTTGGAAAACCTTGTTCTTCAACTTGGCAGTAAAATAAAAATGATCTTTGCTTGGGGCCGTACCCAATTCTCTTTAATTGATTGCCTTCTTTCCCCAGGCTCTGCATTCTCTCAGCCAGGGAAGGCACTGATGAAATATTCAACATTGGGATGACACTTGATGTATAATTAAGTAGGATGCATTTAGCAGTTCAATTTTATAGATCTTTAATCCTCAAGCTAATAAATATTCATGTGGACAAGTTCATAATCAAAAACAAAATATTCTTAGAAATACTGTCCTCTTTGGGGGGAAAACCCCATAATCCTGAATGAGCACAGCTACGATGGAAGATTACATATGCAGGAAGCGGGTGAGTGCTTTCACATGATGACCTTTAACCTCAACAATGCTATGAAATAAGTACTATTGGGGAAAAGAATTAAAAATCACAAACAAGTGCCTTAGAGAATTTACCAATAAGCTTGCTTAGAAGATATTTAGTCTCATAGCAGTAGAATTTGCTTGAAGAAGAATTGCCTCAGACAACTCGAAGACGTGTAGCATGCTAATCAAACTTCTCGGAACCCATGGAAGATAAGGGCAGTAGAGTTGTACTTCTCAGATAATTAGAATTTAGATTCACTGAGGATCTGTTTCTTTGGTGCTCACTCATTTGGGGCTGCCTGCTCTCGAGGAGCCCCCCCCCCTTCTCACCAGAGGAAGAAGCAAAGAGAAAATGACCTTGGCTGCCAGCTGAGCAGAGGACAAACCTGGCTCAGTAGAAAACTGCACCAGTGTTCCACAGCCCAGCGAGTGTGGTCTGTGGATAAGCCAGACTGCAGCTTCTTTCTGTGTCTGTAAAACCCACCCAATTGTTCAGAAAATGTAACTTGGGGTAGGAACCTAAAAAGCCACCTATGAGAGCATAGGTAAGATCAGAGGGTTACAGCTCAACTTAGATAAGTTGTAGACTCGTGTTCGTGGTCAGAGTCCTATAGGCTTTAGCTAGGATCAGGATGTGTGTTTTTATTAAAGGGTTTTCCATATTAATCTATGAGGTGCTTGGTCCTTCTAAATGATAAAGCCTGAGATAAAAGCTGAGAAGTCAAGTGCTTTGCTTAAGATGATGAAGAAAGCAAGCACCCCGGTCAAGACAGGGTTGTCTCTTTGATTCCATTGTTTTTCTCTAAATATTTTACAGGATTTTCATTTTAAAAAAAGTACTGTACACCATGACTCACTTAGTCTTCCCAATAACCAGGTGAGATTGAGGACTGTGAAAGCAACCTCCCTTCAGTGTTTAAAGGGAGGCTAGACTTTATTTTGATTGACACCTTCAGAGGTCTTAGTCAGGGCTTCATGCATGCTAGGCAGGCGCTCTTTCCTTGGAGCTACATCTCCCTTCAGTTCCTCTAGCTTCCCATAGTAAACATGCCTTGTTTCCTGCATCCCCTGGGAATCCATCGCAACTCTCCCAGCACTGCGCACCACCCACTCTGGGCTGCCTGCAGGGATCCTGACCTTTTCACTATTTCCAGCCTCCCAAGCCTTCCTTTGAAAAGAAAGGAAGCCATTATAGGATCATAGAAGCCTCTGTGGCCCTTCTAATTGAATTCTGCATGCCTACAAAACCAGCATCATGTGGATGATGGCTCAGCCTGTTGCTGAATCAAACTGCAGCTGAACTCCTTGGACCATGGCTACATTTGCCTTTGAGAGCCTGGTCAGCTGAGCATCATGATCAAAATCTGGAGAAACAGTGTACTAGGTGGGCCTGTTGGTGCTGGACACTCTGGAGATGCTACACTCTGGAGACACTATCATCTCAAAAAAGACCATTAATTAATTAATCAAACAATTTATTTATTTTGATTTTTCGAGAGAGGATTTCTCCATGTAACAGCTCTGGCTGTCCTGGAACTCGCTTTTTAGAGCAGGCTGAACTCAACTCACAGAGATCCACCTGCCTCTGCCTCCCATGTGCTGGGATTAAAGGAGTGTGCCACTACCTCCGGGCAAGAAAGAATTTTAAATCACTTAACTTTTATCTGCCCTTCAACCTGTAATGAGTGGGACCAATTCCTGGGATGCCTTCATGGCATCTTTCCTGATGCAAAGTATGTGGCTTTTCTCCTGACAGCATTCATTTCTGTCTTTCACTCTTTTCTTCTCAGAAATCATGCCTTCCTTAACTTTACATAGGCTTTATGGCTAAACTCCAACTTTCTATGCTTCTTTTTTCATATAGAGTCACATGCATTCTACATTTTTGAAGCTGCTATGTGGCTGTGGATGACCTTAAACGTCTGCTACCCCCGCCTCCGTCTCCTGTGTTCTAGGGTTACAGACATGCACTACCATGTTTTTAACGCAGTGCTGAGGGTGGAACCCTGGGGCTCCACGCATGCGAGACAAGCACCTCTTAAACTAAACGACATCTCCAAACTGCTGTGCTGCTTGTTGCTCTGATTCTCACCGTAAGTCATCTAAGAGAAGCCATCAATAACAATGCTGCGCTCCAAACGCTGGACCGCTCTGTGATCTCTGCCGGGTTAACTAGCCCGGCACCTTTTCATTCAGGCTATCTCCAGTAAGTTACTCTTTCGGGTTCCACTGCTAATGGCCTCTGGCCCTCATCTCTCCACACAACCTCACAAGCCAAGCCTTTGTGGGCCACATTCTTATCAGTATTTTGGTTTTCTGAAGTCCCACCTGGCTCTTCATTCAGCCGAGTGCCGTAGTTACTGTTCTAGCGCTGTGATGAGGCCCCATGACCAAGGCAACTTATAAAAGGAAACGTTAATTGGGGTGTTTGCTCGCAGTTTCAGAGGGTTAGTGCCTGACCATCATGGTGGAGAGCATGGTGGCAGGGAGGCAGGCTTGGTGCCAGAGCAATGACTACAAAAGCTTACATCCATATCTATAGGCGGCAGTAGAGAGAGAGAGAGAGAGAGAGAGAGAGAGAGAGAGAGAGAGAGAGAGAGAGAGAGAGAGGAGATTGGTGCATTGGTGAGGAATTTTGAAACTTCAAAGCTCACCCCCAGTGACACATTCCCTCCAAGAAGACCCCACCTAATCCTTCCTAAACAGTCCATCATCTAGGAACCAAACATTCAAATGTGTGAGCCTCTGCGGCCACCATTCTCATTCAAACCGCCACACCGAGCTCAAGTGGTTGAGGCTTTCTTTAGTTCGCTCCTCCAGACTTTCCCAGTTCCACTCACACGTTACTTCTGCAGTGGTCAGATTTAGTCACAGCCACGACCCCACTTCTCTAGCGCTAATTTTCGGCTGATATTCTCAGCTGTGCCACACATAGTCGAGGGAAGACTTCTTTCTGGAACCCATCAGGGTTTCAAAGGTTTCGGTGACAGCCCTAGCTTTGTTGACTCTGAGACCTTGGTGAGGGAGAGCACAGAGGCTGGAGGGCACAGCAGAGGCCGCTCAAAGCAACGTAGATAGGAAGCAAAAAGAGTGGATTCTTTCTTTTATCTGTCTATATTTATTTTTTATGTGTATGAGGTTTTTTTTGCCTGCATGTTTATACGTGTACCACACACATGCCTGGTGCCCATTGAGGTAAGAGGAAGGTGTCCAGTCCCCGGGGAACTGGAGTTATAAGCAATTGTCAGCTGCCATGTGGGTGCTGGGAATCAAGCCCAGGTCCTCTACAAGAGCAACCAGTGCTCTTGACCACTGAGCTGTCTCCCCAGCTCCCAGATCTTTTCTTCTAAGAGAAGTTATCTGGGACTGGAGAGATGGCTCAGTGGTTAAGAGAGCACTGACTGCTCTTCCAGAGGACCTGGGTTCAATTCCCAGCACCCACATGGCAGCTCATGACTGCCTGTAATTCCAGTTCCAGGGATCCAACACCCATGGCAAAACAGCAATGCACATAAAACAAAAACAAAATTTAAAAAAGTTATCAGAGAACTAGCATTAACTCCTAGGTCTATTGTTACCAATATGTCAGTTACTGGTGATAGTTGACTTTAGAGTCTGCTTGCCACAAATTAGAATCACCTGAGTGGGGCATTGTCCCGAGTGCCTTGATAGATGTCGGATGATCGCTCCAAACTGTGGGTGGCATTTTCAGGTGGCAGCCTGGATAAATAGGTCACCGCAGAGGATTGTTTGTCTTCTGCTTCCTCTGCCTTCCCTCTCGCCTCTGAGCTGAGCTGCTGGGCAGCTGCCCCTGTTGATTCCTTAGCTGATATCAGAACCAGTATGTCCAAGCATGGTCGTTGATTATGGGCCAGCGGTTTCCCAGGAACCTCCAGGCTTCTGGTGCCAGATTGGGACTGCTGAGTCACCCAGCCTCCTGGACCGAGCAACTTCTGGGTTCTCAGCCTTTTGGGTGTGAATCACTAATTCAGTATAAGGTGATTTAATAATGTGTGTGCGTGTGTATACACACACATATACACACGCACACACATTTATACATATAAGTTTTAGAATATTTGTTTACTGTAAAGATATGTCTCTGGCTGAGGCACCTTCTGATTAGTTTAATAAAGAGCTAAATAGCTAGGCAGGAGAGAATAGACGGTACCTCCTAAGAGAGAGAGAAACTGAGAGGAGGAATCTGGGTGCATGAATTTAGCAAGACATGAGAAGAAACAGAAGGTGAGGGATGGAAGACAAAAGCGCCACGTGACAGGATATAGATTAATACAAATGTGTTAATTTAAGTTATAAGAACAAGCCTAAAATAAGACTGAGCTTTCACACTGTGTTGTTATTCGTGAGCTGGCGACCCAGAGGAAAATTCAGCTACACACACACACACACACACACACACACACACACACACACACAAAATCGCTTTTGTTCCTGAAAAGAAGTTACCTTTATTCAGTGACTTCTAAGTGTAAAGTAGTTTATGTGCTTTTACCCATTATTTTCACCCACACAATAACTACGGAAGTGAGTGATACTATCCTATTTGGTGGAAAAGAAAATCAAGACTCAGAGGGACCAATGACTGACTGAGATTTCACTGCAGCAAGACAAAGGAGAACCCAGGTGTGGTGGTTTGCATAGGAATGGCTCCCATGAACTCATAGATTTGAATATTCGGTCTCTAGGAAGTGGAGCTTCTTTTTTTTTAATTAATTAATTAATTTTTTTATTTATTAAAGATTTCTATCTCTTCCCCACCGCCGCCTCCCTTTTCCCTCC
>NW_026067940.1:6435512-6439448 GCF_014885135.2 Alexandromys fortis | reverse complement strand
AGAGGCAGCTTCCGTCTCTCCTCTCTCTCTCTCTCTCTCTCTCTCTCTCTCTCTCTCTCTCTTTGCTTCTCTGCTCTTCTTCCTTTCTCCCTTCCCCCTCCATAACCCACTAAATAAATATCCAGCCTCACTCTGCATGGCGTGCCTATCCATGTCTCTGTCTCTCGCCCACTGTGTGGCTCCCTGCCTGGGACCAGCCACCTTCAGAGACCTGTGTTGTGGTCTTGTGGTTTGTCCATCTGTCTGTCTCTCCTTGTGGTCTCGTGCACCTTCCCTGCCTGAGACTGGCTGCTCTCGGCTCCCCCTGCCTGCTGCCTGCCCTGCTTGGGGACCTGCAGCATGGTCTCATGGCCCACTGCCCACTGCAGCCACTCGGGAACCTGCAGCATTTTTACTTAATCCATTACACCATCCCTAGGCAGGTAGGCCTAGACTATACAAGTAAGTTGTTGGGAAAGCCAGTAAGCAATTCCCTTCCATGGCTTCTGTTTGAGTTCTTGTCCAGACTTTCCTCAGTGATGGAGTGTGACCTGGGACATGGAAACTGAAGGAACCCTTTCTTCCTCTAAGTTGATCTTGGTCACGGGGATTGTCACAGCCACAAAAAGCAAGCTAGAATGCTCATTGACTCAGAAATCTCCATGTGGAGGCTGGTGAGGTGATTCAGTGGCTAAAGGCATTGTCGTCAAGCCTGATGCTCTGAGTTCAATCCCTGGGGCCCACAAAGTAGAAGGGGCTGACTTCTGCAAGTTGTTCTCTGACTTCTACACACATGCATGGCACACCTGTACCTCTCCCATGCACACAAAATAAATACAAAAGTGCAATAAAAGTTAAAAAAGAACTCCCCGTGTGGTTGCTGTGCATAGGGTGAGTACTGTTCTGCATCACTACTAGCTGTGTGCAAAATGGACCAAGAAGGACAGAAGATTCTCTACAACAATATAGATCTAGGGATTTCCAAACATGCTTGGGCTGGAAGAAGAATGCTTTATTACTAGACTTTGGCGTTGGGGCCCCTGAGCCACATAAGGAGAGAACCAAATCCAAAAAGTTGTCTCTGACATACACACAAGTGCCGTGGCATGTGTACTCCTTCTAATCATAATAAACACAATTAAAAATAAATTTTATATAGGTGATTGTTTCCAATTCATAGGAAAAATTAAACATTCTTTTTTATCATCTCTTTTTCTAGAATTCTCCCCTCCTTAAGCCTGGTTTCATTTAGCTGACAGTAACTTAGAAGAAGACAATTGAGCAAATTAACTTTTTTTTTTTCTTTTTGAGACAGGATCTCTCTACATAGCTTTGTACTGGGATTTACTATGTAGACCAGGCTGGCCTTGAACTCACAGAGATCTTCCTGCCTCTGCCTCCCCAGTGATGGGATTAAAAGTATGTGCCACCATGCTTCTTGGAAATAAACTTTTTCTCAATTCACATGGAAGAATTAAGTATTAACAGATTTGTTCCACAGACCCACTCAGTTTTTATCTATGTGAATAGGAGAGGTTCAGTCTTCAAAAATCTTCTAAGCAGGGGCTGGAGAGATGACTCAGCAATTATGAGCAGCCACTGCTCTTCCAGAGCACCTGGGCTTGATTCCTAGCACCCACATGGCAGCTCACAACCAGCTGTAACTCCAGTTCCAGGGAATCTAATGTTTTCTCCTGACCTCCAGGGCACCACACATACGTATGGTGCACTGACACACATGTAGGCAAAACACCCATACATGTAAAATAATTTTTTTATTAAAAATATCATCTAAGAGGGACAAAAGGAAACTGGGATTGGTATGTAAATTGAGAAAAGATTGTTAAAAAAAAATAAAAAAGAAAAGAAAAAATATCATCTAAGCAAGAACTTGTATTAGGAAAGTTAGAAAGATGTATTTCTAAGTCAGGTATGGTAGTATATATTCAAAATCCAAGCACTGGGAAGGTGGAGGCAGGAGGACCAGGAAGGAGATCAAGGTCAGCCTGGACTACAGAGCAAGACTTTGCAACAAAACAACAAAAAGCCAGGTGTGGTGGTGTACACCATTAACTTACTTGGGAGGTAGAGACAAGAGGATCAGGAGTTCAAAGTCATCCTCCATCATAGGTTGTGCTTGAGGCCACCCTGGGTTACAGGAGATGCTATTGTGGTGGCATTTTACTTGTATTTTAGTAAATAAAACTTGCCTGAGGATCAGAAAAGTAAAACAGCCGCACTGGCCTTATAGACTAGGCAGTGGTAACACACATCTTTAATCCCAGTAGCCACACTAGTTGCCATAGAAACCGGGTGGTGCGTGCCTTTAATCCCAGCCCTAGACAGGATTTTAAGACTGGAGGAGACAGCTCTCAGTCTCATTCTGAGATTCTTAGAGGCAGGGTCGCCATTTTTGGACTGAGCTAAGAGCCAGAGGTGGCTGCTTCACTTTTTTGACCTTCAGGTTGAACCCCAATTTCTCTATTTGAGCTTTTATTAATCATGCTTCATGTTATCTTAAAAAAAAAAAAAGGTAGATTGCAAGTTCAAGATTAATCTAGGCTATGTAGTAAAACTTGTCTCAACAAACAAAACAAAAAACCTAATAGGCTTCCTAGTACAGGCCTATACTTTCGGCTCCTCAGACTGTTGATACAGAAGGACTCCAAGTTCAAAACAAAGAGGACTAGGGGTATAGCTCAGGGGTAGAGTGCTTGTTCTACATGTGGGTACTAGGTTCAAATTCTAGTACCACAAATAAACAAAACAGCAAACCTACAGCCATAACCACCCACTGGTTCTTTCTAGTTTGTAAGGATGTGAGTGGTTCTTCCCTCTTCCTGATTTCCTGGATATTCAGAAATGTCCAAAGCAAACACTCCTCGTGATAAATAGCTCATGAGTGCCTGCGGAAGGACAGCAAGTGCTGTTCTAGACGCTTCAAGGCTAGCAGGAACAAACCAAGTCACACTCCCCAAGTCACTGTCTGATCCGTGTCCTTGGATCTTTCCTCAGGAGCTGGTCACACTCCTCGAAGGAGACACCTCTTGTTTCCTATCTGGTGAATAAATACTGGGTAACCAAAGACCTGGCTGCTGGGTGGGGCGTGAGGACATCGAGCTTCCATACACTCAGTTATGCTTCCCGCAGAGGTGGGGAACTCTTGTTTAATCTTCTCTGGAGATTAACTCCTTCCATATTCTTTGGGCTGGAAACTTAGAGAAGGTCCAAGATTTCAAAGGCACTTACATAACTTTCAAAATCCTTTAAATAAAAAAAAGTTTATTAATATGTGTGCTTCTGTGCCTATTCATGTGAGTGTCACAGTAGGTAGAAGCTGTAGGGCAACTTTCGGGGAGGCTGTTCTCTCTTGTCCTGGGGGCTTCAGAAATTGAACTCAGGTTTTCAGCCTTGCTGGCAGGTGACTTTACTCAATGAACCATCTTACAGGTCCCTTAAAACCTTCTTGTTTTTTCCTCAACTTTTAAAACTATTGTTTATTTTATATGTGTGAATGTTTTGCCTGCATGAATATCTGTGTATCAAATGGAGATGGTAGCAGATCTCCTGGAACTGGAGTTATGGGCAGTTGTGAATCTCCATGTAGGTGCTGGGAATTGAACCTGGGTCCTCTGAAAGAGCAGCCACCATTCTTAACCACTGAGCCATCTCTCCAGCCCCCAAAGCTTTGTTTAATTTCTGTTCATGGCCCCTGTACAGCCTATACTTCTAGAACTGACAAGAAAGTGCCAGCCGCTACCAACTTTTGAGATTGGGGAGGAGTACAGATTGAATTCCAGGCCAGCTTGGAATATAGTACGATTTTGTTTCAAGAAATTAAAAAAAAAAATCTTCTTGTCATTTTAATGGCATTCTAGAGGAAATAAAAGAGATCTGAGTTCATCTTCATTAATTATTTAACTCATCAGTTCTTTTTTTTTTTTTTTTTTTTTTTTT
>NW_026067940.1:6430512-6434098 GCF_014885135.2 Alexandromys fortis | reverse complement strand
AAAAAAAAAAAAAGTAAACCTGGCAGCTATAGAATACACTATGTGCATTTATAATAGCTATTTTATATATTGTAGTGTTCAACATTTTTAAATTAAATGTTTTACATTCACAAGTGGTGGGGAGTCTTGTCATTAAGGTGTGTGTAATTAGTCCAGTTGGTATTTCCTGACTAGACTGCATTTGTTTTTAACAAAGTAGAAAATGCTATGCGTATTAAACCTTGCATAAGTCCTCATTCTACCACACGTTAACTAACCCTCCAGCTGGTAACATACACTAACGGGGATTTATAAGGGCTCTACAGTAAAATAACAAGCTATTGACACCAGCATCACCTGTTACTAATCTAGTTAGTGCAGCTTTCATTGTGTTGTTTGGTCTTCTATCTGGATTAGGTTCTGTTTTGTTTTTTAATCTTTAAGGGGAAAAACGGAGAATTTGTTTTTCCCTTGTGGAGTTTAAACATGAGGGTGAGAGAACAGCTTCAGCTTATTGGATCTCTTGCCAATGAAGATGGGTTAGGTTACACCTGGTTACTGTCCTGGCAAAATCCCTTTTATAGAGATGGCCTTCAAGTGGTTTTTAAAAGTATCCTATTGAAGTTTTTAGGTCAATTATGTATGTTGACTAAATTTACAAATAAAACTTGTTTATTCAAAAAAAAAGAAAATCTAAAGGAGATTTAGTTTTCCTCATGTACCATTTATATCAACTGAAATTTGTATGAATTCTTATATCTTTTTTTTTTTTTTGAGACAGGTCTTACTACCTAAGTCTGGCTTGGAACTTGCTATGTACCCCAGGCAGACTTTAAACCTCACCATCCTCCTTCCTCAACCTCTAACTTAATTTTTTGAGATTTATTTTTATTCTGAGTCTATAACTGTTTTGCCTATATGTCTGTACACCAAGTGAGAAGTGCCCATGAAGGCCAGAAGAAGGCATCAGGTCCCCGGGAGTTACAGACAGATGTTAGCCACCTTGTCGACACTGGGAATTGAACCCTGGACCCCTGGAAGAACAGTCAGTGCGTTTAACCACTGAACCATCTCTCCAGTCCCTTCCTACTTATTTTTAAAATATTAGGTACCAATGAATAGCTTTGTGATGTTGAGATGAGGTCTAGCTATGTAGTCCAGGCTGGTCATAAACTTGTGATTATCCTTCCTCAGCCTCCTGAGGGTTGGGATTACAGGTACGTCTCACTGTGTGTATCTCATCCAGAAAGATCCATCTTCCAGGCTGAGTGTTTTCTCCGCTGATCCCCTTAACTGGAAATTCTTTTATGTGAAGAATCTTCACACACTGCTTTGTTAGAATAGAGGCAGGGTCTAACTCTGTGTCCCTGGCTAGCCTGAAACTCACATGTAGATCAGGCTGACTTTGAACTCACAGAGACCCACATGCCTCTGCCTCCCAAGTGCTGGCATTAAAGGGATGGGCCACCACACCCAGCCCCTGTTCTATTTATAAAGACCACTATCAACTTTCTTTTCTTGGAACTACCATTTTGTGTTTTCACTTCTGCTTTACTGAGTCTTTTGGGAAGCATGGGGAATGCAATCTCATAGAGGAGAGGAATGGGCTGTGGAGAATGCACAAAGGAAGAAGTAGATGGGAAGGAATGTGGGGCTCCCTCCTTGCAGCTAGCCTACATCGAAGTGCAGATTCATTCGAATGGGTGGACTTTTAGAAAGCGCTACAAGTTCCTGTTCAAGCCTTCACATTTCACATCGAATTAATCTAATATAATGACATCATTTAGTGAAGAGCCCAGGTTACTTAAGATACAATGAGCTGGGTGTGTAAGTAAAATTGTAAAGCTAGACTTATGGACCAGAAAAGCCTTAGAGATCAAGTAGTCCAGATGTCACAGTTGATAAAACAGGGTCTTGCCTAAAGTTACAAGGCAAGGTGTGTGTGTGCGCGTGTGTCAGGAAAAAGGTAAAGAGGTGACTGGTGTCAAGTTCTGTCTTTTGTGATTGTTACACAGTTCGGGACAGTCACAGTCTGAGTGATGGAAGTTTGCCACACTGGCAGAAGCCTCGTAAGATAATCTGAAAGCTTCAGAAGGCTGCAGACCTCAACTTCCCTTTAACCAGCTGGCTCTACAAGAAACCAACAGTCCTTTCTTTTATATCTCATCCACCCTTTCACAACCCCTCTTCCACATCTAGAGCAGGAAAGAAAGAAAACATAGACTGTGACACAAACAGGAGACTTTTCGCTATTCCCAGGTTGTTTTCAATCAATTCTCTAGTATCTGTTGTGTCCATTTGGGGTATCCATACAGATATTCTGGCCTCAGTCTTGTTTCCTCTTTAGACTTTTAAAATCTTTCGACCTGATTCGGGGTATCCCACATCTACCGGCGTTCGGACCCCACTGTTTTTGCCTTTCGTTAGGGACTTGTGTACAGAGCAAGAATACACTTTAAACGAAACGAGTATAGGCACAGAGTGATAGCAGTCGGGTCCACCCGCTCCCGCGCTTTCCCGTGGGCGCGTGGCATTCCACCCAGTCCAAACTACAAGTCCCAGGAGCCCGCGCAACGGCGGTGCCTCGGTGAGCGCTTCCCTCGCTCCGCGGGGGAGCGGAGAAAGGTTCTGGCCAGTGCTGGGCGCCCTGACTTTCTGCGGTGGCGGTGACGGAGGCTGGAGGCCCGGTTGAGTGCCGGCAGGGGCGTCGGGAGGCGGATTCCGCCTTCGCCGAGCGCTAGGGGGCGGGCGGAGGGGGCCGGACCAGCGGCGCAGCTAGCCGCGGAGACAGCGGGCTGAGCGATGGAGGCCGACGGACTGCCGTGGGCCGGCGAGTCCGTGTCAGGCCCCGGCCCGGGAGGCGGCGGAATGATCCGCGAGCTGTGCCGGGGCTTCGGCCGCTACCGCCGCTACCTGGGACGGCTGCGGCAGAACCTGCGAGAGACCCAGAAGTTCTTCCGCGACATCAAGTGCTCCCACAGTCACAGTTGTCCCTCCTCCCCCGCGGGTGGCGGCGCGGCGGAGCCTGGCCCTGCCGGCGACGTCGCCGAAGCCCCGCTGCCAGCGGGTAAGGAGGACAGGCCCGAAGCAGAGAGGAAAATTGGAGGGTGGCACTCGTGTCAGCAAAACAAGCCCAGGAGGAGGCGGCGGGTGGGAGTGGGCCGCGGCGCGGGGCCTGGGCCGCGGGGATCTGAGATGAAGTGGAAGGACATCCCTGGGGAGAGGTGGCGAGGGCTCGAGACAGGGAGGCAGAACCCGAGAAGGTTCTTTGAGTTGGGGGTGCACTGTTAGGAGGCCGAGTCCTCCCAGTTAGGCATTAGGCTGGGTGTTCCTGGAGTCCCTGGACGCCTTGGGACTGCACTGGGATGTTTGCACGCGTGGGCTTTGAGAGTGTAAAATGCAGTCTAGAGGCAGCCCTGTGAAGATGTCCTCTAAATAGGATTTGGAGTCGCCGAAGGAAAATACATCTAATGGGTGCCAGCAATTAATTGGCCAGAGATGTTACTTGCGCTTATCGTCAAAGAGTTAAGGAAGACTTTTTGTTGTTGTTGTTGGGGGTTGAGGGGGGCGGTCCTGAGCCCTTAAAGAACTTGCCCTTCTAGACTTG
>NW_026067940.1:6381460-6430309 GCF_014885135.2 Alexandromys fortis | reverse complement strand
TTTTTGATTTTTCGAGACAGGGTTTCTCTGTAGCTTTTGGTTCCTGTCCTGGAACTAGCTCTTGTAGACCAGGCTGGCTTCGAACTCACAGAGATCCGCCTGCCTCTGCCTCCCGAGTGCTGGGATTAAAGGCATGCGCCACCACCGCCCGGCTATGCCCTTCGTTTTTATTTGGTGATTCTCGAGCTGCAGTGTGCATTAAAACAACCTCAGGAGTGTATTAAAAACGCCATGTCTCAGGCTCTGTTATGTCATCGGAGTAGGTGGGTCCTAAGAGTCTAATTCAGCAGTTGAAGAGGCTGGGATCTGATACAGGTGTTTTATTAACACTTTGAGAAATGTGATGTTGGTGACAAATTTGGACTTAAGATGAACTTGTGAGTTGGACTCCACACTCATATTAGGTGCATATTTACTTTCTTAAATTTGTCTGAGACTGGTGAGTCCCGATAGGGCCTTCAGTGATACTGTTCCATTGCCCAAGAGGCCGTTTTAAAGAGTCCTTGTTTTGGGCCAGCAAGATAACTCAGCTGGTAAATGTACCTGCTGCCAAGCCTGATTTCCTGAGTTGACCAGGAGAGAACCTACTCTTGAAAGTTGACCTTGGCTACCACACACACACAACACAACACACCACACACACCACAACACACCAAATATATATTTATTTTTGGTTTTTCCAAATGGGTTTCTCTTTGTAGCCCTGGCTGTCCTGGAACTCTCTCTGTTGACCAGGCTGGGCTCGAACTCACAGAAATCCACCTGCTTCTGCCTCTCAAGTTCTGGGATCAAAGGCATGCACCACCAATGCTGAATATGTGTATTTTTTTTAAGATTTTTTTTTCCTTCTTTGTCTTTTTGTTTTGTTTTCCAAGACAGCCCTGGCTGTGCTGGAACTCACTCTGTGGACCAGGCTGGCCTCTGCCTCCGAATGTTGGGATTAAAGGTGTGTACCACCACTGTCAGGGGAAAGTTCTTCTGTAACTCAGAATAAAAAGCACTAGGGTGGTACCTACCTTTTCTGATGAGCTTTGGCCACACCTGGAGACTTGTGACTAGAAGAGGATATGCCCTCCAGTCTTTGCAGCTACTTCCTCCATCTGAAGACCCTCCTGCAGCTTTAATTGAAAAGCCCTCTATTGCTGCTCTTATTTCAAATGACTGCTTCAGAGTTACTCCTTTACAAAAAAATCAGAATGGATTTACCTTAGATGGAGACTTTAAATTTTCAAGCATCTTGGTTGACTTGTTTTCTTTCAAGGCAAACCTAAGACACAGAAACACCTCTGTATTATTTTTGCTTAATTGGCTTTTCTGGTTGACTGCATTGTGATCTAACTTTTGCATATTTGAACTTTTTCACCCTTTGGAATGCACCCATCTCAATAAAATGCCAGAAGCTCACAGCTGACAGGATGGGGAACAATTTGATTTTGTTTTATACCATGCTTCCTAGTCATTGGGGGTGCGGCTGCACCAGGGTTCTAATCTCTGTGTCTACTTGAAGGATGCTGTTGTCCAGATAGTCTGGTAAAGGTGTTAGAAAGTAGAACCACTCTTTAAAGGACAGTTAGCTCCTTGTGCTAGTTGGAGCTTTTTGGTAAGGTCAAAGTCACTGGGGGCTGTCTCAGCTTTCTTTTGTGAGTGTTGATTTCTGATTAATAGGTGCTCAGAACATGGAGGAAAGGGACCCTCAATTCTTAACCTAACAAGCCCTTTGCAGTTTAATGCAGTGTATTTTAGCAACTGAAGATCAGGGACTAACTATACTTTGAAGTTGTTGGACTAAAAAGATGGCAACAATAATAAAAACAATTTTTAATATTTCTTTGTATGCTATTTGTCATAATATATAACACCATTTTTTTTTTTAATTCACTTTCAACTACAGAGAACTGGGAAGAACTCCAAAAGAACACTTCTTATTTTTGTTAGGTATAAATTCACTCAAGTCCGTGTATAGAACATAAAAGAGTTCCAGTATTTACAAGTTAAGTATGGATGGAAGGCCCGGGTGAGGCCCACCTGGGTGGTATGGGCCTGTAGTTCCAACCCTGAACGCCACTAGAAGGGTCACTGTCAGGAGGGTTTCTATTAAATTCAGGACCAGCCTTGGCTCCTAAGCAAGTTCCAGACCAGCCAGGTTTACTTAGCAAAACCCTGTCTCAGGCTGCTCCCCCATCAAAAGAAGAGCAGAAAGGAAACAAATATAGATGGAATTAGAGCTAGCAGCTCCAGCGCTCAGGAGGCTGAGATGGGAGGACTGTGAGCTCCTGTCCGCCTGGGCTGTGGTGTGCTGGTGATCGTTGTGGTACACTTGAAATGTTCTGGTTTTGAGAGTAGCTTCGCTTGCACAGAGAGAACTGTCAGAGAAGGTTCACTGATTCGACTCTCCCTTTGTAGTTCCAGCCATCTCACGTTGCTGTGCGGGAGAGACCCCTCATCTGTTGAGGGTTTTGTTTGTCATTTGTTTTCTTCTCTTCTGCTAGAGCATTCAGAAGCAATGAGATAAAGACTTTGAACCCTTTCAGGTGAGGCAGGGTAGAGTATTACAAAACAGAAGAAGGGAAAACATTTGTCTTATTTTATGATCCAGTGGAGGTCCTAGCTATTGCCGTTTTTCTTAAAGCTCTCCATTTTAAGAAGTGGGAATGACTCATGTATGTCTGGTTGGAATGCTGTCATCTGTGTTGCCTCCCTTCGCTCTTAACTGATCATAGCTGTGTTGTGTCACAGCTTCCTCATCTGGAGATGGGGGTTGTAGTGGACCTTACCTCTGGATTGTTGGGAGTTAGCACTGCACATATTCAGGGCAGCCTGCTGAGGTGCTGGTAAGCAGCAGCTGCCGTTTGTTTTTGATACAGTCTCACTGTTGTCTGGGCTAGTCTTACGCACCTCTGTTCAAGTGATCCCTCTGTCTCTATCTCAAGTGCTAGGATTACAGGTATGCACCTGGCCCCGCGTAGCCGTTATTAGATAGACACGCGAGTGCCTGGGACGTGCGGTCAGCATGCTACATATGGGGGCTAGGGTCAAGTAAAGAAATTTGGCTTACCTTGGATGAGTGGATACCAGTCCTTCTCTCTCCCTCTTAGAGTCTCAAGATGTAGCTCAGGCTGGCCTCAAACCTGTAACCCTGCCTCACCTCCCAAGTGCGGAGACTGTAGGCGTACGGCACTACTTTGGCTTACACTTTTCTCTTAAGAAAAAGTAATGATAATTGCCATCATTACAGAAAACTTCTGTGTGTGTGTTGGGGGGTGGAAGAAAAGAAGTTGGAGGCCTGAACGTGGTCCTCTGCAGAGGTATAATCTCAGCTAGAATTTATACACATAAACTGAGAGGAAAGCAGGAAGGTAGAGTGGCTAGATTATAGGCCTTTTAAATGAATTTTGCTTCTTAGGTTTTTATAGCTGTTTGCTTTTGTTATTTAATAGATGTGTTTCTCAGCATTCTTTGGCCTCTTTTTGTCACTTTTAGTATAGATGGGTTGCCAGAATTTTACAACTAAGCACCAACACTTACTGAAAACAGGCTCTGTCCTGCAAGTCTGCATCACAGAGTGTAGTCAGCTGTGACCCCAGCACTTGGAAGACTGAGGCAGGAGGATCTGGGATTCAAAATCAGTCTGAGCTATATTATACAGAGTTCCAGGCTAACCTCGGCTTCATAGTGAGACTCTATCTCAAAAGTCAAAGCAGCAAACAAAAAATGATCACTTTATCTCATTGTATGATGCAAGAGTGATAATGCCCACCGTACAAAGTTGTGACACTTAGAGACAGTGGACACTGCGGCTCAGGTGTAGATACTAATAGATGTGACTTTGCCCATGGGAGGATATGGTGAACAATGGATTAGCAAGTGGGCACATGGGCTTGGAGGGGAGGGGAGAGAAGGCAAGAAGACAGAAACATGAGGGTGGGACAAAGTACTGTACTGGAGCCAGGTCTCCACCCGGGTCTCCAGGCTTCAGGTCCAGTTCTTCTGTGGCTCCTTGTGCTTCCCTGACCTGGGTTAGGAATTCAAATGCACTCTTCGCAGAGTCTGTTACAAACGAGTCCTAATTTAGAACCATGATTTACTGTAGTAGGAAACCTTATCCCATTCAGTGAAGAAAATGTGACCCACCTTCAGGTCCTGGTTCCTACGCCCTGAGGCTCAGGGCTTTAGGGACCTTTGCTGATCAGAGACTGCTAGGAATTGGCCTCTCTGAGCATAATAGCTTTTGCACCCTTTCCTCTTCAGCCTGTCTTCCACCTCTCTTACACTCCTAGCTTGTATGATCTGCTCCTTCAGCCTCATGAGTAGCTGGGACTGTCGACTTGTGCAACTGTGCCTAGTTGAGCTGAAGTAGATCCATGCCCCATCCACAATAATTATTTTCATGCCCCAGAGAATGTTTTTTCACGCAGTACTAACTAGACCAAAGTGCCATCAAGGTATGAGAAGTGCGTTCCTAATGTTCACGCACTTAGCAGCTCTCTGTGTAAGCCAGACTACCCGGGGACCTGCGTGAGATGAGCCATTCCAGACTGCAGTTAGGAAAGGAAGCTTAGTATTTCATAGGGTCCCATTAAAGGATCTACAGATTGGCTGCCTCCTTAACCATCACCTGTCTTTGAAGGGACAGAGTATGATGGGATTAAGGACATAGAAGACTGAAGACCTAAACGGGGCATGGTGGTGCACACCTTTAATCCCAGCAAACAGGAGACAGAGGCAGATGGATCTCTGTGAGTTCATAGCCAGCCTGGTCTACATAGAATGCTTCAAAACAGCAGTAACTATGCAGAGACCCTGCCTCAAAAACAGAAACAAACTAACAAACAACTGAAGACCTGAATTCAAGCCCCAGAATCCATATGGTAAAAGGAAAGAACCAGTAAGTTGTCCTCTGACCTCTACAGATGTGTGCATGATACATATATATTCTTACACACACACACACACACACACACACACACACACACACACACACACACTGTGTTGATAAAGAGTTGAGGCATGGTGGTTGGCTCAGTGATAGAAAGAGCTTACTTAACTGGGATCCCATCTCCATCATTGCTAAAAAGAGAACAACAAACTTTAAAAAGGAGTTGAGGTACTCTGTACTCTTTGTGAGTAATGATGGTGGTCATGTTTGTGTGGTTCACTGCAGAATACATTCCATCCCGTTACCATTAGTGATCCTCCCACCTCTGCCTTTCTTGAAGGAAGAGGGTGATGCTCCTGTGGAAAAGTGGGTTGTCTTCCCCCACACAAGAGTCACAAGATCCGAGGTGAATTTACCTGCATGTAGGAAAACAGCCTCTAGGCCAGTGAGTTTTGTTCTCTACATGGTACAGAGAATCAGTAATGTAATGGGGTGTGGAAGGTGAACTTTTCTTTCTTACCTCCTAGAACTTTGCCTGTGGTCCCTTGCTGAGATGCCAGGCTCAGTTCAGTCCTTTCCTGGGCTCGAGGATTCAGTTTTTTGGTGGTTTTAGGATCTTGGAACTTGAGACCTGACAGAGAACATGTGTAGTAGTGGCTGAGATGTGTGTACTCTTGCTTTGAGCTGTATAAATCAGGGTTTCTGGAAAATCCCCTTATGTATAATTTTCCTCTCAAGTCCAGACCAAAATCCTGAAGGAAAGCCAGCCACAGCATGAGGACTCACTGACAACCTTCTGTCCCCATTTGAAGTGCCAATCTTAAGCAGTGTGTTTTTTTGCCCTCTCTTGGGTAATGTGAATGGTTTGGATGTATTCTCCAGCTCTGTGCCATGTGGTTGTGGGAGTCTTTGGACCAGGCTCACTTTGGAATTCTGCTTCTGTTCCCTGGGGCACTGTTCTCTGGGCAGGAAGCTGGAAGTAGGATTTCAGAACTGTTTAGCTTTTCACATGTCTAGCTAATTGATGCATCAGAATTGTTCTGGAGAATAATGTCTTGGTTATGTAGTCATAAAAGCCTTTGAGTTTTAAAATACATTTCTTTTTTTTTAAAGTGCCTTTTATCTCTTTACTTGGATGGATGTAAAGTATCTAAAATTAGATTAATCAGATTAAGAACTTTAATGTATTATTTATGTCAGATTGGTTTCTCTTTGATGGCTTTTACCCTTTCCTCTCTGGATAGTGGGGAGAGAATTTCACAAGTTTCTTCCCATCTCTCTCCTCTTCTCTATTTTCTCATATCTCTTTCCCCAATCCCTTGGTCTTTCTCTTTCCCCATTTGCCCGCCCCCCACAGACTTTGCAGAGCCCAGAAGGAGCCAGGTTACAAGACTAGTTTCTATGAAAACTCCTTCTCTAATTGAGGTTAGAGAGAGCATAGCTGAACTCTTACAGAACTTACTTTTTAGGAATATTCTGTAAAAGAGACTTTAGCTTTGCAATTGTGAAGACAGGTGAGTACAGGAAGGATGTGGAGAAAACAGTGGAAGAGAAGTTGTTCTTGGGTGGCTTACAAGGCCCCTCTGGAGAAGGTGACTTCATTTTCTCTTGGAAGAACAACTGACCTGTTTTCTTGTGCTTGTTCCATGGAGAGACAGAGAATTCCTACCAGCCTAACCTGGAAAAGTGGTCTTATTAGTATAGACTAAAACAAATTAAGGGTAGGAAGGTGGATGCCTGAACTCTTTAGACGTGGCGAAGCTCCCTCTACTCCCAAGTGAACGGGGTGGGGTGGGGGTGGGGGGACTTGCAGGCACTGTAAGGTCAAGCTTCTCTTCTGGCTTCTTTATTAAAGAACTTACTGGTTGGTCTGTTGGAGACCTGCTGCTTCAGCTTGTGGATCTGGTTTCTAAATTTCATTCTGAACTACTTAGATTAGTGCCCTGAAAGCACCTTCTTCTCCCAAGAGGGACCAGCAAACCAGAGGAAGATCCAAGAGATAGAGATTTGTGCAGGGCAGCAGTAAGGACAAGGAAGGAACTATTATTAAGTTGTTTAAAAATATACCAAATCCTGTTGGTGCTGTGTTTGACCTGTAGGGTCTCTATTTTCCCTTTTGGTCTCTATTTCCTGGGATCTAGAGCTGTGTCTTAACTAGCTGTCCTTTTGGGTCATTAAAAAAATATTTGAAATAATTTCAAAAATGCATGAACACTTTCAGCAGCATGAAAAGAGCTCGTATATTTGTTCATACAGTTTGCCAGTTGTTAGAATTTCCCAGTTGACCCTTGTCCCCCATATTATGTCTCATCTTTTCGGAGCCTTTAAGAGCAAGATGCAGACAGGTTGTCTCGTCTCTAACCATTCCAGTGTGCAGTTCCCCAGACAAGGACACCGTCCCACACACCCATGCTGCTCTTCAAGTCAGGAAGTCAGTGTGGATTCACTGTGTCGGTCTTTGGCCACATTCGGGCTTGCTGACTGTCCCAATACATCTCTGGCATTTCCCTTGAACACATGTTGTGTTTAGTTGTCACACCTCTTCAGACTCCCTTAGAGCAGCTTCCTTGCCCTTTCCTTGACATTTATATCTGTGACAAGTTAAAAGGACAGGCCTTACCTTGTGTAGAATGACTTAATCTGATCTGCATGTCGTTTGTGATGACTAGACTCAGTCACGAGCCCTCGCGAATCTCAGAAGGATGACACAGCACACAGCACCTCACAGAGCACAGGCCGCTGTGCCTCGACTCTGGAGACGGTGAGCTCCATCACTAACAAGGTGGGGATCCTCTAGATAGCTCCACTTTAGCCTCACCATTTCTCCCTTGACTCCAGTTTAATCTTGTGTGCTAATGTGTTCTCAGGGTCTACTGATAGCTTGTTCCTCAGAACCCTTTCTTTCTCTAGAATATAAGGGGTTGAATGGCCCTTTCATAAGGGTCTTGGAAGACCATTGGGAAACACAGATATTTGCATTACATTTCATAACAGTAGCAAAATTACAGTTATGAGGGAGCAACAAAATAATTTTATGATTGGGGTCACCACAACATGAGGAACTGTGTTAAAGGGTCGCAGCTTTAGGAAGACTGAGGACCACTGTTGTAGAGTAGCATCTAGAATAGCATCCACCAGCAGTCTTCACTGCTCAGTGGTAGTGTTCATATCCATCACTCTTTTTGCCTTTCTTGTTGCTGTTCTAAAGAGAGCTTGCTTTATTTATATCAGTATGGACTTGGGCTTGGGGATTTTTTTAAAATATTTATTTATTTATTTATTTATTAAGCCTGCAGGCCAGAAGAGGGCACCAGATCTCATTACAGATGGTTGTGAGCCACCATGTGGTTGCTGGGAATTGAACTCAGGACCTTCGGAAGAGCAGGCAATGCTCTTAACCACTGAGCCATCTCGCCAGCCCCCTTGGGGATATTTTTGAATGGGACATAACTTTTATTATTTTTTTTATTTTATGATTAAATTATCCTATTTGGTTAGTGAGACCCTTTCAGGCTGGTTACAGTATCCTTTGGTATGTCCTCATCTTTGAATCATTCCTAATGGTTAATGTGCTTTCTTACAAATGGCAGAACTTAAAGCCTCAGTGATGCATAGGCCTGGATTCCTTCGAGGAATCACTTCCATTTCTGCAGCCCATAATGACAGCCTCAGCTGCTGTGTTTCTGTTCCCTGTGACCACGATGGCATCAGAAGCACTTTCACTCAGGAAGGGACTTGGTGGCAGGCTGCTGAGTGTCTTTGTTTTTCACATGGCTCCGGGGTACCAACTGCTAGGGAGGTCTCCTTTTGTCCTCTAGTGCAGGACAACCTCTGTGATTTTGAAAATATAGAGGTCTTCTCAGGGCTAACACACAGAATAACTTCAGCCATACTTCAGCAGCTAGACTTGAGCCTGTAATAAGAACATTGGTTACCTCAATACATTTCAGCTTTTCTTCTCCAAATACCATCCCTTCCATCACAGTTCCCTGTCCTATTTGGTCCCAAAAGATTCTAAAACCTAGGCTGCTCAAAATGTGTTTTCTTAAGTCATGTGTCTCCTGTATCATTCAGAATCGTTTGTTTTTTTTTAAAAAGATTCATTTATTTGTGCATTTTATGATAATGAGTGCTGAATCTGATCCCATTATGGATGGTTGTGAGCCACCATGTGGTTGCTGGGAATTGAACTCAGTACCTCTGGAAGAGCAGTCAAGTGTTTTTAACCACTGCGCCATCTCTCCAGCCCCCAGAATATTTTATGTTTAGCAGATGCTCAGAGAGTTATTTGGAAATAATAAATGTTTCTTATCTAGGAATTTTTTTTTCTGTAAACTTTTGGGAATCTTGTTCCAAGTTTAGTACTTCAGAACTTGTAGTGGAACTGACTGTAGTGGAAAGACTGTAGCGTTCCTTTTTCAGCATAGACTGATCCTTTCCTCTACTCTTGGCACATGTAGCTAGCGGAAAGTCAAATTCCACTGCTTACTTTAGAAATGTATGTTTGTGTCACAGTTCCTTTTAGTTAACTATAGAATCTATTTTATTTGCTTCTCAACAAGATTTATGTTAGCTTGCCACAAAACCACATAGTATACAGAGAAGTTAAGTTAAAAGTGATATAAACAGGCAAACAAATACAAGAAAAAAACAACCTGAAGGGTGGTTGTGGTAGCATACACTTGCAATCCCAACAGTAAGAAGGTAGAGCAGGGGGATTTTAAATTTGAGGCCAGCCTAAGCTACAGAATGAGACCCTGCCTCAAACAAACAAACAAAAAGCCAAGGGAAGGAATTAAGATCTGAATGAACACTGAAGTCCTTGTCAGTCAGTCTTGAGGTGTGGTACCATTCTTTTTCCATTCAAGGTCAAAACCCAATCTCCTGTAGCAAAACCAAGTTAATGAGCAAAGCACAGTGATGGATTAAAGTTTTGTGTGCCCGGAGCTTCATAATCGATGGCCCCAAATCCAGGGGAAATGATTGTAGTGCTTAGGTTTGGTGAAGAGGGACCGCTGTGTAGAATGGCACTAGCCAGGGTATGACCTACACTATTGTAGACAGTGGGGAGGCCCAGCACGGCCTGTCTGTTCGTTTCTTGGGCTTCCTCTATAGCCTTTTTTCCTCTCAGTATGCAGCAAGACACTGCTGAAATCCAGAGAAAAGAAATGACGTTAAGTATGGTGGCTGGTCAGTAATCTCAGCACTCACTCAAGGCCAGCCTGGGTTACACTGAGAGCCTGTCTCAAAAGGAAAAGAGAAAAGGTATGAATTTTCTAACTTTTATAACTGGCTTGGCATGGAAGATTTTTCCAATTTCCATGTCCACCTTCAGGAAGAAAATATTGAATTCTATGAATTACTTTGAAGAAGGGTAAAAAACTGGCAGGCAGAAGAATCAGGAGAGAGACTTTATTTCAGAGACCTTCTGGACTTTTACTGGAAGTATTCAGCCTGCTGAAGTGCCATGTTTTTGGTAGTCTATTTTAGGGATCCCAATGTTACCATAGTATTAAAAGGTAAAGACCAAAGTTGCACATATTCTAGATAGTACCATGAGCTGATGTTCTCTAATCCTTGGCTCACCATGAGTATATATTACCAACTGGGGTGGAAAACAAGCAAGAATGGAAGTGTATGGATACAAGCCAATTAGCCATTTCTGCAAATGTAATCCAGTCTGTCAGTGTATCCTAACAGGGCACTAGTGACATAATATGTTACTTCAAATCCAAAAAGTGCTATACCCTGGCTGATGGGAAGAACATTCAGAACTTTGTAGAAAGGCACCTACAGCTTCTTAGAGAAGGGATTCCAGAAATATGTGGAATAAATGGTGGCTTTGAGTGTGCACCAGTCAAAAGTAATTCTGTTTGTTTGCTTATTTATTTTAAAGATTTACTCTTTTTGGCTAGACGTAGTGGTTCAGGTCTTTAATCAGAACACACTTGGAGGCAGAGACAGGTGAATCTTTGTGAGTTCAAGGATTGCTTGGTCTACATAGTGAGAGTTCTAGGGCAGCCAGAGCCACATAGTGAGTCCTTGTCTCAGAACCCCCGTCCCTGCTAAGGGATTTACTTTTACTCATGTGTGCCAGGAGTGTCAAGGCACTGCAGAGGCCTGGAGCAAGCACTGGATCCCCTGGAGCTAGAATTGCAGGAGATTGTGAGTTGTCTGACTTGAGGGTTAGGAATTGAACTTAGGAGGAGGAGTAAGTGCTCTCAACCTCTGAGCCATCCTCTCACCAGGGTTTGACTTTAACAGCTTCTCATTACAGCCCAGGTTGTCTCAGACCCTGACCTTACTGCCTCTGCTTTCCTGGTGCTTGCCATGTCTGGCAGGTCTTTCTGTTTTCTCCCTAGGCTTTATTCCTCATGGGCTAGAGGAACAGTCATAGCAATTGTACAGTTTGTTTTAAATTGAAGTCCTGTAATTACCAAATTTTGTATATTTAGGCCTGGCTTGGGAAATGGCATGGTGGGGATTCCTGAGACCAGGGTGCAGCTCTGCACTGAAACCACCTGGGCCACGTTTGATTTTTTTTTTTTAAAGCCTATTTTCTAATTTATAAAGGAGGACAGAAGTTATCTGGGAGAATCAAGTACATTGAGATGAGGCAAACAGAGGTCAGTACACAGGAAGGGACCAAAAATACTATCTAGACCAAGTAAATACAGGGGCATACTCCTTTGTTTGCCCTTCTTCCTTCTAACTTGAAACCTTTGTTAGAAGGAAGTTCAATCAGGATAACTCTGTGTTTAAGAACAACCACCATGAAGAAAGACGGAGAGATAAAGCCTTGGTTTGCGTTCAGGATAATTTGATTTGAATTTTCCTGCAGTTAGAGTTGGCAGGGTTAATGTGCACTAGCTGAGAAGCCCCACTGTTACCTTCTGGCGGCCCATATGCAGATGCTGCTGTATTAATTATCAAAGAAAACCCGATTAACTCAGAAGTCCTTTAAGTGTCTGTGAGGCAGCTGCTGCAGCTCAGAAGCAGGTTTCCTTCCTCCCCCAGTGTCAGACACAGCTTTTAATCTTTTCTTCAGAGCTAAGACTGCATTGTAGTCCTTAGAGCCCGTGAGAGTCTAGTCACCTTTGATCTGTACTTAATAGTAGTTCAAGAGGAGCTTGCACAATTAAATACATGTATAATTTAAAAATAAAAACAGCCTGCCATATTGACACACACACCTTTAGGAACCAAAGGCAGGTGGATCTCTGAGTTTGAGGTCAGCCTTATCTACTTAGTACCCAGGCTAGCCAGGTCTACATAGACCCTATCTCAGAATAGCATTGCCAACAATCCGATCAGTTAAAATGAGAATTTAGAACCGGAGAGAGAGTGTTGAAGATGGTCTAACTCTGTCAGTTCATGGATGAGCAGTGTAAGGATGAGAAAACACCTCAGGCTGTTCCATTGCCAGCTGAGTTCCTTGTCACACAAAGGCGCCCAGAGAAGTAAGATCATCTCTTCTGCTTTTGGCTTCACTTCATCTGTGCACTTATTCAAATTGTGTGGACATGTTGGCGATCACTGAAAAAGCCTAAGCCTCATGGGAAAAGCAGAAGACGAGGGTAGTGATATGCTGGAAAACAAGGGAGCAGCTCTCTTGATAAAGGCCTTCCCAGCTCAGCTGGTTGCACACGAAATCCTGGCAAAGTGCCAGGAAATGAGAAGGAGAATGGGGCTCAACCTCAGCCCCCTTGCCACAGCACCAGTTTTGTCTGTTTTGACTAGAGAGGCTTGTTTCTGCAGACTGTTTTTGTAGGAGAGATGGAGCATGGGAAGGTGATGATTTGGGTCAGATGAATAATGGGGTGTGTCTCTGTGGTTTTGGCTGATGCAGCATGCTTTATTGGCTTTCCTGTTGCTGATACTTTCAGAGGTGTTGTCCTGAAAGAGGCTCGGTGGATTTTCTTTATTACACACTCTGCTAGAGGGAGCAGCAGTGGCAGAACTTACTTAGGGCTGTTGGTTTGTTTTGCTTGTAAAACTGCTTTTATGATGGTAAAGTCAAGGTTGTCAGTGTGAACAGAGTCCTTAGGTGAGAATCTGGGCAGGGCTAGAAAAGAGGAAAATGGGGATGAGGACATGAGAGTGACGGCAGGGCAGCTGACATCTTCCTTTCAAACTCTGCAGCTCTGTTTTCTTCACAGCTGCTCACTGTGTAAAGATGGAACATTTTAGGAATGATGGCTCATTACGACACTGTGCTTTACAGATAGAGTCACTTCTGTAGACTGCTTCTCACAACCAATGAGCTCCCACACAGAGCAAATCCATCATTTCAGTGCTGTCAGTCATTGTGTTGGGTGCTGAGGATGCAGGAAATAGGAAGGATCTTCATGCTTTGATTCTTAGAAATAGTTGTTAATAGAAGAACCTCTGCTCTGTATGGAATATATTACGGTATATAGTGGACAAAGAGACCCAGAACTCAGGGGTTGCCTATTGTTCTTTGCAACAGACCATTGTTTGTTCCTTCCCAGTTTAGAGTGTAGGCCAGGATTAGACTAACGAGTATTCTGGCTGTGTTCACTCGTGTGCTTCTTAGACAGCTTGCACAGAAACAGGCTCTCAGGAAATTCTCTGTAGGCTTTCAGAGGAACTGTCTCTTCCCCAGGAGAACAGGTTTCCCATTCTAGTGTTGCTGATGTATATGCCGAGGCCAGGGTGCTGCACTAGTAGCTGTACGTGAAACAGAGAACCAAAATAAATGTAGAGAGGGACTTAGTGAGGACAGACCTCTTGAACCTTTCTGGTGAAGGTTAAGGTATGTTCTGATGAGGCAGGTATGTTCTGAAGAACTACCTTTTCAGTGAGTCAGGCCTCTCGCCTCATGAACAAAACAACCCCACAAGTGGTTTGATGTAATATATTGTTAGGTGACTAAGGCAAATAGTATCTCCTTACGCTTCAATTATGTTGTGTGTGTTTGGCTCAAAGATTGGCTTTCTTGAATCTTAGATGCTGGGACACCCCACTGCTGAAGCAGTTTGTGAGTGACTGAGTGAGTTCTTTCTTGAGCATTTCCAGGAACCAGTTTCATATTCTTTCCCAAACAGGTTTTTAAGCTTTTTGGTCTGTATAATAGTACTGAAATCTGTTTGAGGAAGTGAGCCCTCTAGGTTAGTGGTGGTATCCTCAAAGGAGATTATTTTTGAGATCACATCTTAGATTTGCCTAGATTTTATCCTGCTGAGCAGTTTTGTCCCTTTGTCTTACTCATGGTCTTGTCAGCCATCAACAGAAAAGAGTATGGGTTGATGTGGGAACAGAGATCTCAATTAAGCATCCAGTATCTTGAGAAAACTTGGCAGCTGGGGTGCTGTGCTCAGCTGTCGGGGTGATGAGTTAGAAAACCTTAGAGCTCGTGTCATCTTGCAGAGGTTTTTACTGCCCCCTCCATATATGTATTCACCAGCATTCAGGAGTGAAGTAAGTTTAAATGAGGAGCATAAGCTAAAACTGCATAGGGTAGGGATTTAAAAGGAGTGTGCATTCAAGTATTTTGCCTTCTGTCAGAGGAAGGTTTAATTCTGGTACATTTAGATGTAGTCTCTACTTGGATTCAGACCCTAGTTATTGTCATTTAATGATCCTGTGTTTGTGATGGAATCCTTGTAAGCTGTCCCTCCACTGCATGAAAGAGGAGGACTGTCAGGTCACTGTCCCCTTTTGTTTCCTGAGATGAGTTGGTCAGGTGACATTATTGGTTGGTCAGTTATGACATTTGAAGAACATTTTCTGACTAGTACATTTTCCCAGTACCTCCTTTAACCAAAAGTTTCCTGGAAATTTCCCTCTGGGACTGTGCCTTTCTAGTTGAGTCTTCGTGTGAGTCTCTCTATTGCCCTTATTCTTTATCACTTATTTTTCCTCCACTCTCCCCATTCCCCAACCAGGTCAGCTGAGCTGCATTTCCTTCCCACCTAAGGAAGAGAAATATCTCCAGCAGATTGTGGATTGCCTTCCCTGCATATTGATCCTCGGCCAGGACTGTAATGCCAAGTGCCAGTTGTTGAACCTGCTGCTGGGGGTGCAGGTGCTTCCCACCATCAAGCTGGACAGTGACGAGAGCTGTAGGCTTCGGCGCCTCCGCTTCACCTATGGGACTCAGACTCGGGTCAGCCTGGCACTCCCCGGTCAGTATGAACTAGTACACACTCTGGCTGCACACCAGAACAACTGGGAGACCATCCCTGAGGAGGACTTGGAGGTTCAAGAAGACAGCACGGATGCTGCTCATGTTTTAGCTGAGCTGGAGGTGACAATGCATCATGCTCTCCTACAGGTACCACCAGCCTTACATGTATGTCTGCACCAGCTTCTTTTCTGACTGGTGCTGTGTATTCTGGGCTCTGAAAGGAATGCAGTGAGAGAAACGTAATCCTCGAAGCTAACTGGGCAGGCAGTAGCAGTTTCAGGCCAGCCGCTGCTCATCATACTGCAGGCCCTGGGGAACGTTTGTCTCCATTAGAGAGGAAGGGATATGTGATATGTGATTGTTGCATCTTGACAAGATCTTACAGAGTAGTTATCAAAGTTAGAAGGCCCTTTTTGTTTCTAGAACGGTTTCTAGTCATTTCTCTCTAAAGAGACAGTGATACGATGAATAATTAATATTTTTAGTAAAACTGAGACCATGTGAGAAATCTTATTGTTTTCTCCTCAGCGCTAGCTGTTAATTTATCGAGTGGGGCAGTTCATTTCCCGACCCTAGAAGGAACACAGACAGGTCTGATTCAATACAAGGGAACCTTTTTATGTAAACTCCCAAGGAAAGCACAGGGCTGTGGCATCTCCTAAGCTATCATGTTGCCTCTTCATCATTCCTGCTTACACACAAGAAGACTCCCCGCTTTCTGGCCTTCATTTGCTACTAGACAGCTAGGAGTAGGCCAAGGCTAGATGGAAAGGGGGGTTGGTGAAGGATGTGATGGTTGGGGTCAGAGCAGGGTTCATCATCTAGCACAGTGTGGCTGTGCTAGATGGGATGGGCTAGTTTGACCAACGTGAGAGAGTGTTTCTGTCTCTGTTAGTACCTCTCCATCTACCCCTCTTCTAGGATACTTGGTGTCTCTGTCAGTGACTGTGGCCTATAAAAGAGACAGTCTTCTCATTTCCTTCTACATGTTTATCTTTATGTGCCAGAGTGGGATATGTAACAATCCCCATTTTCTCTCAATTCAATCGTAGTTGTGGGCTTCCTCTGTTTTCATGTGCTGAACTGCTGAGCTACATACCAACCCTATTTGGTTTACATCTCTAGGATTTTATTTGCTTTTATTTATTTATTTAAATGTGTGTGTGTGTGTGTGTGTGTGTGTATGCATGCATGTTTTTGGTGTATGTGTAGAAGCCAGAGCAGTATGCCAGGTGCTTATCAATCATGCAACACACACATACACACTCACACACACACCAAGATTATAATTGAGAAGGGTACTGGAATTATAGTACCAGAGCAGCCTTTTCTTGGCATGGTTAAAATGAAGCTTCTCACCCTTCCTGAGCAGTTCTCTAGTTTCTCCTGCTCTTTTCTGTGGCTGATGAGATTTCCCTTAAGCAGTTTCTCCAGATTTGCTTTCTTCTCCAATGCTCTGATGTGGAGCTGGGAGCAGATTTCAGGGATTCTAAGCTTAGCTTCCTGTGATGCCAGGGGCTTTGTGGCCTCTGTGGGTTTGGCTTCCACTCTCTCACCACACGCTTTCATCTGTCGAGTCATCAGGATGCTGAACTCACTGTGGTAACAGGGCACGGCTACCTGGAGAGTGCTCATGCCCGTGAAAAAGATATTTTCTTCAGCTCCAGTTATATTTAGGATCAATGAGTTCATGGTTCTATTTGATTTGGAGAAGGGGGTGGCAAAGAAAGGAAACATTTAGCTAAAGGAAACCAAAATTGAATTAGGGGAAATGGATGTCCCTTTGAGCTGTCAAACTATCAAGGCAGAATTTCCCTCTGCCCTCTTATACAATGGTCATTTTTCTAATATGTTAAAGTTCTCATAACCTCACCATTTTCAGCATATTCTAAAATAGACCAGCTTGTATCAACTCACACTGCACAGTATCTCCAACTTGTTAGTCTGGATCCCTTGAGATTTCCAGGTTATGCTTTAATAAGGGGAACACTGTTGTGCCTTTAGTATTTGAGACCTTATTTAGTGTTCAGATGTGGCTTTTTTCCCCAGTTGGCAGCACATTTCATAATCTCTCATACAGTATTTTATATTCCCTCCCCACCCCACTCACTTTCTGTCATCTGCATCTACCCACCTCCTTTTCAAATCTCCTCTTACAGGGATAATGGAACAGTTGTCTGCCTCACACTTGTACAGTCTGGTGGTAGTGGTGTGTGTGTGTATGTGTATGTGTGTGTATTTCTTTTGTAAAGATTCAGTTTGCTCAACCTGAGAGGATTCCCTCACCCCGGCAGTGCTTCCTTTACTGTGGCAGTTACATAATTTCAGTTGCTCTGAGGTTGTTGTTCTTCCTCTTTTCCTCCTCCCCTCCTCCCAGCCCTTCACCCCTCCTCATTGTCCTCTTCCCCTCCTCCATTATCATCATCATCAACAACAACATAAATGTTACTTATTTTGCCGCTGACCTCGAACTTAATTCTTTTGCCATAGCCTACCACTTGCTGGGATTCTAAATATGAGCCACCACAGCCAGCTGTGTTGTTCCGCCCTTATCAGTAGCTTGTTTATCCCAACAGGTACTTGCTGGCCCTTTGGGAAATGTACCTGTCACCTGCTACACAACTGGCATGGTGGCATGGTTGTTGGCTCAGAATGATGTCTGCTGAGATATTTCAGGGAACAAAGGAAGACAAACATTTCTAGACAAGGTCTTACTTACTTTGCAAATATTTGAACTAACCAGTTACAGTGATACATTTTTCTCTGTATAACCCTCAACAAGTAGCTAGCAGTGGGAATAACCTGTTTTTAATACATATACTGATTTTTAATTATATCTTAGCAGTTAATGCTTTCAAAATCTAGTCACCACAAAACATCCTAAGAGAACAAAAAATTTATACAAAATTTGACCCTGAAATTTCCTAAGATTATTGCTATGAGACTAGCTTCTCATACATTCTGGCTAGTTATTGGCATTTATTCTGGTGCCTAATAAAACAAGCATTGTATGTTACCTGTCTTAGTTAGGGTTTTTATTGCTGCAGTGAAACATCATGACCAAAAAGCAAGTTGGGGAAGAAAGGGTTTATTTGGCTTACACTTCCACATCACTGTAGAAAATCAGGACAGGAATTTAAGCAGGGCAAAAACCTGGAGACAGGAGTTGATACAGTGGCCATGGAGGGATGCTGCCCACTGGCTTGCTTCCCATGGCTTGCTTCCCATGGCTTGCTCCGCCTGCTTTCTTATAGAATCCAGGACTACCTGCCCAAGGATGGCACCACCCACAATGGACTAGGCCTTCCTCATTGACCACTTACTAAGAAAATGCCTTACAGCTGGATCGTATAGAGGCATCTTCTCAATTGAAGTTTCCCTCCTTTCAGATGACTCTAGTGTATGTGTCAAGTTGACATGAGACCAGCCAGCGCATTCCCTTAGATGCTGCATTGTTTGTGGAATGTAGTATTTAGATGGAAAGGTCGGAGTTGATAGGTAAGAAATATAAACGAAGACTATGGCAAGATGCTGTTGGCAGGAAGGAGGGCATGGAATTAGGTCCAGATGGTTTTCCAAGAGAAAATAAATAAGGGCATGTTAAAATATCCAAAGAAGAGATATTCTAAGTATTCAAAGTAAAGATATTTTAGAGATATTTTTAGAGAGCTAATTGAAGTAAAGAACAGATTATTTTATGGGGCAAGAAAGGGGAACTGAAATGATGTATCAGGTAGGATGTAGGTAGTTCAGACCAACACTAAATCATAAATACCTTGGAGACAGTAAGCACGTGTTCTTTGCCTAGCAATCTTACCCTTATTCTAGTATGCTGTACATACATAGTGAAATGCAGCCATCCTGCTTACACTGTTTGCCAAAGAAAACCTGGAACACCTATTCTAGGTTAATAGACACAGTAAGTAGATGTGTGGTTAAAAGTGAATGTTTTCTTTGGTGCTGGGAATTGAACTCAAGGCCTGTGTATAACAAAGATGTGACTCTATCACTGAACCAAACCTCTAGCCAGGATTATTTTTTTTTTAAATTCTTATCCAGGAGCTAGGGATGCATCTCAGTTAGTAGAACTTCTGGCAAGTTTTATGTCTACTTGATATGTTAGAGTCATCAGAGAGGAGGGAGCCCCAGTTGAGAAAATGCCTCTAAAAGATTGGGCTGCAGACAAACCTGTGGGACATTTTCTTAGTAATTGATGGGTTGGGGTATACTCAGCCCATTATAGGTGGTGCCAACCCTGCCTGGTGGTCCTGGATTATATAAGAAAGCAAGCTGAGCAAATCAGGGGAAGCAAACCAGTAAGCAGCACCCTCCATGGCCTCTGCATCAGCTGCTGCCTCCAGGTTACTGCCCTGTTTTGACTTCTTGTCCTGACTTTCTTCAGTGATGAACAGTGATATGGAAGCATAAGCCAAATAAATCCTTTCTTTTCCAACTTGCCTTTGGTCATGGTGTTTCATCACAGCAATAGTAACCCTGAATAAGACAGCAGAGCACAAAGCCCTGAGTTATACTTGACTGTTAAGCTTTTTGAAAATAATTCCTTTGTGATTTCTTTTGTGATACCTCAGCTACTCTTAGAGGATGCTGTCTTGTTTTACATGGAGGCTTTACTCTGCAGCCAGCATACACTTAAGCATAGGGTGAGAGGGTTCTTCAGACCTCTGCTTAGCATGCCATGCCTTTTTTCAGAACTTCCCTGACGTCGGATCAGGCAGTTCCTGATACATAGTAGATCTTCAGGAACTGATTAAACATGGCCTTTGTGGCTAGGTAGATGAGGAACTGTGTAGCCATCTGGGTTTGTCACTTAGCTCTGTGACTGTGTAAGATGGTCTAGTCATCCCTGTCTTTTGGGATTGATGTGAAGCAAAAATGAGACAAAATGTATAAAGAACCCAGCAATGTTAGCACATAATAAGCTATCTCCTCCTTCCATTTAGAGAATAAATCAGTGTTTTTAAGAATCGTTCCTGGGCTGGAGGTTCTTGAGGAGAACCTGAATTCAGTTCCCAGCTCTGTGGGGCCACTTATAACTTCTGTAACTCTAGCTCCAGGGAATCTGACACCCTTTTCTGGCCTCTGCAGGCCCTGCACTTTCACATGCACACACACACACACACACACACACACACACAATTTAAATGTTTTACTTTTGAAAAGACAGAATAAAGTCCCTATTTTTGTAGTCATTGTCTCTTCTCTGATAACCATCCAAATGCAGACTTTTCCTTCTTTTCCAAACTGAAGCCCCTGTGCTAGTGAACCTTGAGTTACCCAGCCTTACTAGGAATAAACTCTTCACAATCCATCGTACTTGATTTTAGAGTAAAATGAAAGACGGTTGTTTTAGAAGGTGCAGTACAGAAGTGTGTGAAAATTTAACTCAGATCTTTCTTTTCCATCTATTTTCTCTTTGCCTGTGAGTCTCATCAGTCGCTGAATAAAGCTTCAGCTTCCTATTGAGATGGCCTCTCTATTCCTGTGCTTCTGAGATAGAGCCCTGGGATGGCCTCATATTAACCTCAGTTTTTTAGGAACCATCTAATGGCCTAGAAACCTATTTACTTAAACTTCCCCTTAGAGAGTATTGGTGTCAACCAGAGTCAATATATTTTCTACGACATGGCAAGAGTAGGGCAGTTTTTTTTAATATGTAATTAATATTTAAAGGTGAGCAGCAGGTGAGATAGCTCAGTGGGTCAAAGTGCTGGCTGAGCATGCCTGAAGAGTGGCATTTGCTCTCCAGAACCCATGGTAGACGGAGAGAGGACTGATTTCTTCAAGTTGTCCTTTGACCTCCACATATGTGGTCTGTCACACGTCCACCTGTATTCTTCCATACACATATCATACACACCTTAATAATAAATAAAGCTATGCTTAAATAAAGTGGAAGTGAATTCAGAGTCCACCCTGTAAAATAATAAGAAAACTTCAGATGTCAATGAGAAGAGTTGTGGAGGAAACTGTAGGTAGACATGGGTAGGGCTCTCTTGTGACAGAAAGACCTTGAAGATCTGTCCTGCAGAGGACAGCAGAGAGGGTGGATCTCTCCAGCCCTTCCAAACCTCACACATCAAACCTTTCCAAAATAAAGTATTTTGCCTCAAAAAAAAAAAAAAAAAGTTGGGTAGGGTGAAGGCTGCGCTGTGTAAGTGCTCTGCACGGGCAGGACTGTAGCTCTATTAGTGAGCTGCTCTCCATGTGGGCTCAGGAACTGGAGCTGTGGATGAGGAGGAAGCCAGGGCACTGCTAGTTCCCATCTTCAGCCTGAACACACAGCTGTTTGAGTCTCAGAGCAGTCCTGGTTGGGAAACAACACGCGTGAAAGGGCCTTGGGGAGGAGAGGGTTAGTTCAGCCTGCAGCTCTCAGGTCCCTCCCCACCACGGAGGGAGTCAGGGAAGGACCTCAAGGCAGGACTCAGAGGCCATGGAGGGTCTTCCTTAGGACTTTTGCTGACACGCCACCTGGTCAGGAGTGGTACCACCACAATAGGCTGGGCTCCCCCAGATCCATCACTAATTGTGAAAATGCCCAAGGCTTGTCTATTTTCAGATAACTCTAGCTTGTGTCAGGTTGACAACGGAAGTCATCCTTTCTGTAACTGAGCTTTAGCAGCCGAGTTAGCGTCCCTATCAACATGAGCAGATAACTGTAGGAAGCACTCAGCCTTCTTCGGTGACTGAGTGATCAACGGTTGGCTTTACCACTTCATATGGAAACAAAGCCAAAGAGCTGTTACTCTGCTGTTCTGAGAGCAGCAACACTTTCTTTTACATTATTTCTTTTCCAAAAGTTTCCTTTTTTCTCTTTTAAAATTCTTCTCTCAATACCTCCTGACCTCAGCCTTCCATCTCTCCACTCCTCCCAGTCCCTACCTCCCCTTCTTTTTTTTTTATATTTTCTCAATATTGTTAGAAGAATTGATGGTTTACAGAAACCTCTTATGTAGTCTGTGAATTTGTGCAGAATGTATCCTACAAGAGAGCTCTTCCATTATGATTCAAATGGGAATCAAGGGATTCTATCCTGATTCCTGAGTTTTCTCTTGACTAAGGAGCAATATGCTTACCTATTGCTTCAAGCAGCAGGGTCAGATGAATGTGTGGGATGCAACTTGAAAGGTGCAAGAGTTTGTATGACGATCACATGTGCTTCTGAGCAAGTAACAGAAGCACTGTTTCTTTATCGGTTAATCCACAGTTACTGTGTGCTGTCTGACTGTTCTGATTGTATTCTTATTGTATGCTGGGGCTGTTCTGGGTGGTAGGAAGGTATATAGCCTTCATGACATAGACAGTTGAGGTCAGATGTCTCTCAGGTGGCTACAATGGACTTGGGATAGCTCTGGTTCATCCACTTCTGGAGACTGTATTAGCTTCACAAATCCCACTGTGGTCTAGGTGATACTGACTGCTGCATGAGTGGCAGTCTGCACAGACTCATGGGAGAGCTGCAGGACCAGCGGCACGGTGAACTGATGGCGTGAGAGGAGAGAGCACTGCGTTTGCTTTCTGTCCATTTTTATTTAGTGCAACATGGATTTACAAATAGCTAGGCATAGCAGTCCTTCGCACTGAGGAGGTTGAAACAGGAAGATTAAATAGTTTGTGCTACTTAGTGAGTTTAAGGCCTACATAGGTATATGTGGAGATCCTGTCTCAGAACAGCAACAACAGAAAAAAACCTTCAAACACAACACTACCAAACAGCAACACAGAGGTTTAGGTGTACAGCTTTTCTCAAAAGTGCTAGTACATCATTACAAAGCCTTTAGTTTGGCAGGTGTGGTGACACATGCCTGTCATCCCAGCACTTCAGATGTGAGGCAGGGGTACTGACATAAACTTGAGGCCAACAGAGTATAGCAGGTTCAGGCCAGCCAGGGCTGTACAGAAAGTTCTGCAGTTAAGCTCAGGAGAGGGACTGTCAGAATGTGCTTCTTTAAGGTGGCTCATATATAAGTCAAGGCAGCAGAAGGTGTTGTTTTGAACAGCAAGTGTCAAACAAGTTTTCCAACCAGATCCCATTACCTGCAATTTGAGACACAGACACTGTCTTTAAAAAAAGAAGGCCTTTAATCAGAAATTTTCTTTGAATGAATTTGTACTTATGAGTAAATGTTCTTTTTGTGTTTCTCTCTCTCTCTTTCTCTCTCTCTCTCTGCTTTTCAAGACAGAGTTTCTCGGTATAGCTCTGGCTGCTCTGGAACTATCTCTGTAGACCAGGCTGGCCTCAAATGCACAGAGATCCACCTGCCTCTTCTTCCTGAGTGCTGGGATTAAAGGCGTGCGCCACTATTGCCCGCTCTTTCTGTTCTCTTAAAGAGGGTGTCAGTCTTATGTATGGACTTGGCAATTTTCGCTGATGGTTTCCTTAGGTACAAAGGGGTCCTTGAGGAAAACCCGAATATGTTTAAGATTTAACCAAATAAAATTATTCTGAAAAAAATTAGATGAAATATATCTTTTATTTATTCTTTGACAATTTCATATGAATGTAAATAATGTATTTTCATAATTTCTATCCTAACTCTTCCCCTCTCACTCTTCCTAGGCACCTAACATGTCCCCACCTCAACTTCATGTGTCCACCTCCCACCCCCATTTTTTTATAATCCATTTAGTCCAATTAATGCTGCCTGTTGGAATGTTGACTGGTCTTGTTGACTTGACCCTGTGCGGATAACTAAAGGTTCAGTGAGTGCATGAGTATACTGGCCATGTCTTCCAGAAGATGGCTGTTCTACTCCCTTTTCTACAATGTTCCTTAAGCCTTGATACACGTGGAGCTTTAATAGATATGCTATGTCGGGCCCAGTCACATATCTCAGCATTTTGACCAGCTATGAGTTGCTTAGTTAATTACTGGCCACTACAGGGAGAAGCTTGTTTGGCTAAGGCTGAGGTCAGCAGTTTGACCACATGGTTAGTTAGCAAGGCAGCAGTAGGTGTTTCCCTTCTACGGCCTGTGACCTCTCAGGCTTTGGCTTTTGGTCAGGTTTACAGTACCAGCTATAAATTCCCTCAAATGAAAATTTTCCAGATAATACTTAGACTTTGAATATTTTGCTTTCTTCCTATAATAAAATCGGTTCTATCTTTCTACAATGTTCCAGATAATACTTAGACTTTGAATATTTTGCTTTCTTCCTATAATAAAACCGGTTCTATCTTTCTACAATGTCTGGGGGCTGGAGTAGAGCTCAGTTGGTAGAGTGCCTACCCACCACATAGGAAGCCCTGGGTCTAGTCTTCAGCACTGTGTAAGGAAAGCATGGTGATGCATGTCTGTTATGTAGCATTCGGCTAGAGGCAGGAGGATCAGGAATTCAAGGTTCTTCTTGACAACACAGCAAGTTTGAGGCCAGACTGGGATACATGAAATCCTATCTCAGAGCAGGAGTGTATACACGTAGAGGAGCTGTGGTTAAAACAAAACAAAACAAAACAAAAACTACATGTAATTTATGTAGTGTATGAGCCAGAGAGATGGCCCAGTAGGTGAAAGAAAGTCCAAATTCTGTCTGGAGTCTACCACAAGCTTAAGTGCCGCCAGCATTTGCATCCCAGCGCTCCTACAGCGAGATGGAGAACTGAGTGGACCAGTTACCTGGAGTGTGCAGCACAGCAGCCGAAACTAGAGTTTGCCTCACAATAACGAGGAAGGAACCAACTCCTGAAGAGTCCTCTGACCCTGTCATACAAATACCAGGCTCTCTCTTCCCGTTCTCTCTCTCCCTCTGGTCCTTTCCTCTCTTCAGTCTTTTTCTCACTGTTACTTGTGACTTTGCTGTTGTGTATTCCAATCTAAACCTTGAAATCTTATGAACCAGCTTTTTGAAGATGCTTCCCTGAAGCGACTGCTCGCATCCCAGCATGTGTAAGTCAGGGCAGTAAGAGGGCTGTTCCGGACAGCAGGATGGGAGCCAGGCATGGTTTCCACCTAGAATACACTCCCTGCGTTTGTGGGAGAGATGAAACTGCGGACTCCTCTTGATCTGGGCTTGGGTAAGGAGTGGATGGACTTACGTAGTTTACTCAAATTGCAAATGAGATGCTAAAAGGCTCAGATTTCTCAGAGCTCAAGTGACTAAAGTATTATGTGACTTACCTGAAAATAAAGTTTAGGGTTTTGTTTTGTTTTATTTTTTTCTGCTGGGGGTAGGAAGTGGGGTGGAATTTGTTTCAAGACAGGGTTTCTTTGTATAACCCTGACTGTCTTGGAACTCACTGTATAGACCAGGCTGGTCTCCAGCTCAGAGAACCGACTGCCTCTGCCTCTTGAATGCTGGGTTTAAAGATGTGCACCATCACTGCCTGGCAAGTTTAGTTTTTTGCTGGCAAGAAAGTGAGAACCTTTGTGCTTTTTTTTTTAAGGTTTATTTATTTTGTATACAGTATTCTGCCTGTATGTATGCCTGCACACCAGAAGAGGGTACCAGATCTCACTTGTAGATGGTTGTGAGTCACCATATGGTTACTGGGAATTGAACTCAGGACCTCTGGAAGAGCAGCCAATGCTCTTAACCTCTGAGTCATCTCTCTAGCCTGAACTTTGTGCTTTGTTAAAAAAGGAAAAATGAAAAAACAAAAACATAGTACAAACATGTATCAGTGCTGATAGAAGACAGGTACTAGATAGATAAATAGGCTAGCTTTCTCTGACTTTTCGTGTCTAGAGAAGGCTGTTAAAGAGGGGGATATCTCAGGATTTCATTTTAAAATACATTTTGTCAAATATAGATACCTTCACAGCAGGAAAGACGGCTTAGTGTGTGTACCTTTGGGCCTGGCAGCGCGCGCGTGCATGCGCGCGCGCACACACACACACACACACACAGTAAAATGTAAAAAGAAGAAAGTTGCTTCCAGCCCAGAATAATAATACAAGCCTGTAAACAGGCACCTGGGAGGTAGAAGGAGGTTCAGGAGTTCAAGGCTAGTATTGGCTACATAGCAAGTAGCAAGTCTGAGGGCACATGACTACATAAGAGAGACCCTGTCAAAAACTAAAACCAAAACAAAACAGAAACAACAAACTTAAGTTTCAAATAAATATTCAGTCTGGCAGTTGTTAAGGACTTAAACCTGAACAGATACCGGATGAATTCTTTTAGAGCTTTGTAAGATATATTCTGTAAGTTAACTCTGCAGGAAGGCTTGTTTGTAGATCTCTGAAGGTAACAGGCACTGTGTACTTATGAACACAGTTGATGACTGGCCAGAGTCCCCACTCACACCTTTGTGACAGTTTCAGAGAGATGAGGAGCACCGGTACACTGGATAGAAATATATGCTCAGGAGAGAGAAAACAAAAGCAGAAACTACAGAATAGGAAAAAGGCCCATGGAGGATTTATTTCAAAACCAAAGGGCTTTCTGGAAAGTTCCGTACAAATTTGGGAATATCAGTTGCGATGACGTCTGTTGTGTGTGACAGACCGTCACACACACAGATGTGTAGGCAAGCAGGTTAATTCCTCCTCACACGGGCAGCTAGGGTCAGGCTTCCCGTTTGTTACTGCTTCTGTTTTTAGACAGGGTCTCTCTACATAGCCCTGGCTGTGAACTCACTCTGTAGACTAGACTGCCTGCCTGCTGAGTGCTGGGATGAAAGGTGTGTGCCACCACACTCTCTCTCTTTTGGCATCTATCTTCGAGTTTGCCTAAGGCAGCTACATGCAGCTGCTACTTTGTCATGTCTGTATGTAGAAGGAAGATGGGCAAGGCCCAAAGGCATGCTTCCTGCTAGAACCCATCAGTTCTGTTTTTCATTTTCTCTTGCCTTACCCCAATTTCTCCAAAATATAAAAGCTAAATATTGGATTGGCGAGCCTTATTATCTGCCATACCAAGTGATCATAATTGTGTGTGTTATGTGTGTGCATACATGTGGCATAGAATTGCGTGTGCAAGGTCACACACATGCAGAACCAGAGCAGGACTTTCACTATTGCTCTTCACCGTATTGCCTTGAGACAGGATCTCTCGCTGAACTCGAAGTTTCCTGAGCCAGGGGGCTCCTGTGGCCATTTCTGGATCTCTATGCAGCTGCTAGGAATGGACTCGGATCCCATGCTTGTGCCCTCTTACCCAGTGAGCACATGCCTATATTCCTCATGGTATCACCACAGTGTAACCTGACTGAGCCTTTGGGATATCTGCAGAGTCCTGGAAAATGACAGAAATGTTTGGTGACTTTGGCTATCAGTTTGCAGAATGATTTCTTGGTTCAACAACTGATTGTATTGTGGATTTACTGTGCTAGATATTGGCATTCTGATAGTGAGTAAGTAATATGGCCTCTTCCTTCAAAGGATTTATAGGCTAACAGGGAACAGCATCTTCTTTTCCCTTTTCTTCCCCCTTCTATTTCTTCCTCTCCTCTTCTTTCCTGTCTTCTCTTCATTTTTTCTCACTTCTCTTTTCTTTTTTTTCCCTCTCCCTCTCTTTCCTTCTCTTTCTTCTGAGATAGGGTTTCCCAGGTTCCGGTACAGGTTGGCCTGGAACTCACTGTGTGTCCCAGGTGGCATATGCCACTACATATGTCTAAACAATATGGGTTTCAGATAAGTCATCTATGAATGTTTTGAATGCAGATAAGGAGAGACAGAGTGCCAGGGACCCTGTAACTTACAGGAGAGACTGTAAGGTATGACGACATGCTTTACAACTAACATCTAAAGGCTGCTGGCACTAGCCTGGCTGGCAGGTGGGGATGGAGATGTGAGTGGAAGGCAAGAGGGAGAATACAGGATTACCCCCTGACTGAGAGTTGCCCTAAGAACTCATTTGTCTTACACTATTGCCCCCTTTTCATGGGGAAGCAATAGGACTTTATAAGCATCAAAGGAAGGCAGGTCCTGTTCTTTTCACTGAAATGGCTGAAGGGACTGCCATCCTTTCTACTTATATTTTCTCTGTCTAGATGAATGCTTGTTTTTGCAGGTCACAGAAGGGGGTATTAGGAACCAAGGAAGTAGGTGGACAAGTGACTGGGGTAAAATGAAGTCCAGTTGCTCCGTTATTCGTCCGGATTTTGGTCTTAGTGTAGATTAGACTCAAGGGAGGCAAGGATTGGTTCCCACCCTGAGGTACTGATCTGACCCCTTCTCCTTCTAGGAAGTGGATATTGTGGTGGCCCCGTGCCACAGCCACCGGCCTGCGGTAGATGTTCTGGGTGACTTGGCGAATGATTTCTTGCCTGTGATAACCTACGCACTTCACAAAGATGAACTCTCTGAGAGGGACGAGCAAGAGCTTCAGGAAATCAGAAAGTATTTCTCCTTTCCTGTGTTCTTTTTCAAAGCACCCAAGCTGGAGATTATGGACTCCCCCAGCGGGCGAGCAGAGAGTGAACGGTCACCACTGTATCGACAGCTGTTGGACCTGGGCTATCTGAGCGGCAGTCACAGGAACTGTGGAGCCCCTGACGAGGACAGCAAAGCTCAGAGCGTGTTGGTGGAGCAAAGTGAGAAGCTGAGACAATTGAGTACATTTTCTCACCAGCTGCTACAGGCCCGCTTAGTGGATGCAGCCAAGGCCCTGAACGTGGTGCACTGCCGCTGTCTTGACATCTTTATTAACCAGGCTTTTGACATGCAACGGGACCTACAGATCACTCCTAAACGTCTAGAATATACTAGAAAAAAGGAGAATGAATTGTATGAATCGTTGATGAATATTGCCAACCGAAAGCAGGAGGAAATGAAGGACATGATTGTTGAGACACTTAACACCATGAAAGAGGAACTTCTGGATGATGCTGCCAACATGGAGTTTAAAGGTAGGTTCAAGAGCTTAGAGGGGTGCTGGGACTGCAGAGGCCTCTGATTCTATTTATTTATTTATTTATTTATTTATGTTTTAAATAACTGCATCTTTTAATGGCAGTAATACATTTACTGGGTTTCAGGATTAAGAGACCACATGAGGGAAGGCAGGTGAGGTTTCTGAAAAACAGATACTGAGTACAAAAGGGGGTGGGGGAGCCATGCCACAATCATTGTAAAAATACAGTACGTTATATACATATTTGTACCATCGACTTTCAACTCGGAAATGCTATTTACACTTTTGTTACACTCCTGTTTAGAGAACAAGTTTTCTCTAAAAGTGTGGCCTGCTGGTGAGTGGGATTCAGGCAGTTTCCTTGTCCCATTGAGGGTCTTCGTCTGACTATTCCAAGAGGAGGAATAGTTCGTCTCACCACAGATTTCAGATTTAAAAATTCATTTAATTTCTTTAACAAAAGAAAAACTTTCTTTTTCAAATGTAGATCAGGCTGGCTTTAAACTCATGATCCTCCTGCCTCTGCCTCCTGAGTGCTGGGATGACAGGTAGGCACTACCACGCCTGGCTTTTACAAAAGAGAACTTTCAGAGGGGTGGGGTGGGATCCAGACACTGCACACTGCACTCTTCCTATCCTACACTTACCATGGCCCCAGTCTAGGAGACCAAGGCTGGAGTACAAAGACAAATCTCATTGACGACTGTTTAAGAAAACAAAACAAAATTAAAAAAAAAAAAAACACAAAGACAAACAAAACCAATCTGATCTTGGTGTACTGACTCCACAGGGTGTTATCCCAATGGGGCACAAGTCCCTCCCACCCTGGCTTCAGGCCCTAAACTGTTTTGAAGGAATTTCTTTTTGGGTTGTGGATGGTATGGGGGGGGGGTGACAGCTGGGTATGTGGGAGCCTGTCTCCCTCTGAGGTGTGTCAGGTGTGTCAGGTCTCCTTATCAAAAGGAAGCAGCTGGGCCAAGAGACCCAGTATAGAAAAGGCAGGCTACAAGAAAGCAGACCTCTAGGGCTTGGCCAGTGACCCAGAGGCAGAATGGCCTGCAGCAGGTCTCACCCAATTCCCTGATCCATTCTTGGGGATGTGGTCACAGGAAGTCAACCCAGGGGCTCTGGACAAGGCCAGACCTAGGGTGGCTAGTGGGGGAAGCTGTGGCACTGCCTCCGCCAACTGGGATCTGGCAGATGCCTTAGGCCTCCTCATCCCAAGGTTCCTTTCCTGGAAAGGACCAACACACCACTTTGATCCCAGACTCTACTGTTTCCTCATGCCCCCTATTGGAAAGCACCCACTAATCCAACACCGCAACAGACAGCTGATGCCCTGCTTCTGTTGGCTTGGGAGGGAAAAGCCAACAGAAAAGTACTCTCCAGGGGCAGGGCTCTCCAAGCGCATGAAAGCAGCTAGCAGACATACTTTGCCAGGGCCACCCTTGGCCTCCCTCCTCGGGAGTCTGGCAGATGGCCACACCACAGATCCTGGATCTGTCTTGTGGGTCAGGCCAGTGACACTGGGCAGGTAATATTGAGGGAGAATGCTTTGAGGGACTGCCTCACCCCTCCCAGGCCTACAGGCTGCAGGTCTGTCTCACCCAGAGTCTTCTGGAGGACTAGAGGGTATCACTTTCAGGACAAACCCTGGACAGAGGATGTGGGATGCACAGGCCTGAGCAGGTCAGGGCCAGGACCTTTCTCTCCTTTGGACATTTTCTCACTTCACTTTTGCTTTGTCCTGAAGCAGGCTGTCATAGGCTGAAGAGAGAAGGCCTCTGATTCTTTGAGCTAGAAATTGAATACCCTGATTCTTTTTAAATTACTTTATTTATTTATGTACATCAGTATTTTGTCTGCATGTATGTCTGTATGAGGGTATCAGATCCTCTGGAACTGGAGTTATATATTATTGTGAGCTGCCATGCTAGGAATTGAACCAGGGTCCTCTGGAAGAGCAGCCAGTGCTCTTAACCTTTGAGCCATCTCTCCAGCTCCCATGTCTTGATTCTTAAGGTCCAGCAAGAGGACACCTGTCTTAGTTAGGGTTTCTATTGCTGTGAAGAGACACCATGACCATGGCAACTCTTAGAAAGGAAAACATTTAATAGGGGCTGACTTACTGTTTCAGAGGTTTAGTCCATTATTGTCATGGTGGGACATGGTGGCATGCAGGCAGACATGGTGCTGGAGGAGCTTAGAGTTCTGTGTCTTGATTTGCAAGCAGCAGGAGTGTCTGTTCACACTGGGCATAGCTTGAACATATGAGACCTCAAAGCCTACTCCACAGTGACACACTTCCTCCAAGAAGGCCACACCTCCTAATAGTGCCACTCCCTAGGAGCATATGGGGACCAATTACATTCAGACTACCACAGAGCAAAGGTCAAAGTACAGCATAGTAAAATTCTTCAAGCAGTTCTTCTCAGGAGTACAGGGATGCAGACAGAAGGTGGGGATTAGACAACGCAAAGGATGAATTTAGGAAAAGGTAAGCTTGTGGCTTAGGAAGGAATCAAAGCGAATCTTAAGTCCATGAGAGCAAAAGAGGCTACCTCATCTAAATAATTAAGGTGTTGTGTTGCTTTTTGTCCCATGATCTTATTTTAGCTTTAGGCTGCTCCTGAAATTCAGGAAAATTTCCAAGAGCATGTTTAGCTTTCCTAGCAATCTCTCATTCATCACGAATAACAAAGTGGGGGAAGCCATCAGTCAGGGCTTTTGGTGTCTGAATTCTCGATGCTGTTTGACTCTCCATGCATGAGCATTAGCTCTACCGCACAGTAGCTAAAACGACACTGTTTTCAGTCACTCCTGACGTTTTCAGTTACGAGTACGTATGCACATCAGGAGTGCTCAGACCGTGAAAGCCACTTTAGACTTTGTCAGTGCTGTGTGTGTTAGAATCTTCACTAGATAGATGCTGCTTATTTTCATTGTTTATTGGCTTCCTGTTCCACAGACCAGTACCAAGAACCCCAATCTAGTCTGAGATCTCCCAAAGCTTTATCAACTGTGCCAACCATACTTTCCGTTCTTACCTTCCTGTAGTTTTAACTGGGTTGGTCTTAACTGCTTGATGCCCTCCATACAGTCCCTAAACCTTTTCTTTGCGTGTGTCCTGCCTCAAATCCGAAATATTTTTTATTTTTCTGTGAAATTTTCCAAGTCCAACCACCCTTTAAATGCCACATTTTGTAAGGTCATTAGTTCTGCCATCTGCTGCCAGCTGCACTCATTTGTGCCCCCCTACATTTCACTGTAACGTCTGTCATCTTTTGCTTTCTTTTAGTATATACTTCTGTGTACTGAAATGCCAGAGTTGAAGAATATGAACTTGGAGTTATTCATCATCTTATACCTTGCATCAAAAACAAAGAATCTCCTATTTTTCCTTCCTTCCTCTCTTCTCTCTTTTTTCAGTAAAAATGAATAGAGTTGTATCTTTCGTGGCTGAGAAATGTTCATTTCAGTGGAAGTTCTAGAGTCCTCTGAACACTTCACTAAGTACCCTGGATCATCAGTGCTGGCATGGTACCCACAAGATGACAGCCGGCCAGAGAAGCAGGGTTAGGTGACAGTGTAATGTTGGGTTGTTCTGTGGAAGGTATACCACGGTTAGTGCCTTTGGTACAATGTTTAGTGCCTTTGATGCAATGTTTAGCTTAAACAGATGTTGGAATAACTGGAGCTAGTAGACCAAATGTCTGACTCTGCTTACTTGTAGGTCTGTGGATCCACGTACTTAAATAGCTACATATTGGGTGCAATTTCATATCTCGTTCTTGTGTTGTTTTGAGTCCTTCCTGAGTACGTTTGAAGCAATAACAAATTGATTTAAGAGCAAGCTTGCACATAGTCTGGTAGGACCAGATTTCTGTTGCTATTTGTCTTTAAATAAAAGTCAGTCATGTATGCTGGGTAACAGGATGTACATACTTTAGGAAATATTTATGTTTTAATCTAGGTGTGGTGGCATATGCCTGTACTCCTAGCTCCCAGGGAAGAGGCAGAAGAGTCGTAGGTGTGAGGTCAGCCTGGGCTATGTATGGAGTTACATGTCAAAATTTTTTTCTTGTTTTATGTAAGGACTGAGAGATCAGCTCCCAGTCCCTACCCAGGGTTTCAAAGGAGAAATGTTTCTCAGGAGTGGGGAAAATGAAAGATTTCTATACTAACTTCATTCACTTGATCTGAGGGTCATTTTCTTTCTTTTTCTTTCTTTTTTTTTTTTTCTTTTTGGTTTTTCGAGACAGGGTTTCTCTGTGGCTTTGGAGCCTGTCCTGGAACTAGCTCTGTAGACCAGGCTGGTCTCGAACTCACAGAGATCCGCCTGCCTCTGCCTCCCGAGTGCTGGGATTAAATGAGGGTCATTTTCTTTATTTCTTCTTTAATTCTAATTCTCTTGTCCTAATTGTCTATAATTTCTTATTTCTAATTTTCTGTTCCAATTCTTTATTCTTTTACATCCTTATTCTTATTCCTATACATTCTACATTCTCATTACTTCTCTGTTACAAATTCCCAAGCATATGTATATATACATATACATATACATATACATATACATATACATATATATATGTATCCAAGGATAGAGAACAGACCTTTAAGTGTTTTATAGTCCACCTGTAACAATAGATACAGTTATAAAACATATTTTAGTATGTTTCTGTTCATCAGAATTATACAGATGAATGAGAAGTCATCTTCCTGACCATCCACAAATGCGTGTGCCCATAAGATTGAGATGTAATCATGAGATTATATGTATACATTTCATGAAAATGCATGGTGATGGGGAGATACCATAGCTGTTATTGCACAAGTGAAACCACAGATGACAGCAACAGTTTTCAGAGAACCATTTGTCTGGTGGGTTGGCATCTGAACTATCAATTGCTATAAGCTGTAATTGTGTCATGACCTGTAATAGCTTGTGACAATTGCTCTGACAGTTAGCTGGGCAGTGGTGGCACGTGCCTTTAATCACAGCACTCGGGAGGCAGAGGCAGGTGGATCTCTGTTAGTTCGAAGTAAGCCTGGTCTACAGAGCTAGTTCCAGGACAGGCTCCAAAGCTACAGAGAAACCCTGTCTTGAAAAATAAAAAAAAAAAAAAAGATCCTGGATTTGAAACAAGTGAGGTTTATGCTCAAATTCTAGCTGTATTGCTTCTTGACTGCACATCTTCTTTCCCAATGCCTACTTTGTCTTATCCCTGAGGCTATTTCCTAATCTATAGAATATATCCATTAGTATCTAGTAACAAAGGTACTGTGAAAATGAAGTTAGATTACCTATATACAGTGCTTACTATTGTGCCTTTCACATAGTTTCCACTGAGAGAATGGTATTCTTCTCCTCCTGTAACTGAATCCTAAAAGCTACTAAGATCAATAGACTTGTTTTAGACATAACTGCTCATTTTCATGATCTTATTTAATGTAAGTGGCTGAGCATCACCTGGCTTTTGATCTTACTATGATTCAGAATTTGACAACCAACTCTATCTTTTCATAGCCGCCATCATGGTAGTTCACCAGTGATGACTTGGGAGATGCCTTATTTAGTGTGTCTGCACCTTTCCTTCACTGCTAACTAGTGTGTCTCTGCCTCTAGATGTCATTGTCCCTGAGAATGGAGAAACAGTGGGCACCAGAGAGATCAAATGCTGCATCCGGCAGATCCAAGAGCTCATCATCTCCAGGCTCAATCAGGCGGTGGCCAACAAGCTGATCAGCTCAGTGGATTACCTACGGGAAAGCTTTGTTGGGACCCTGGAACGGTGTCTGCAGAGCCTTGAAAAATCACAGGATGTCTCAGTTCATATTACCAGCAATTATCTCAAACAGGTATGAAAAGAATGGTTTCTAAGACACTGTGTTGCAGATAACAGCTAGAATAATTCACACACAAGCCCAACTTCACATTAGCCAAGGATTTCCCTTTGAAACAGTCTACTTGAAATTACATTTTGTTTTCCTACTATATGACTACTGCCTGGGGGAGGTGCGTATAAGTTGTAAATTTACAGTTGATAAAAATGAATAGAAGGCTAGGCGATGGTGGTGGTACACGCCTTTAATCCCAGTACTCAGAGGCAGAGGCAGATGATCTCTGAGTTAAGCCAGCCTAATCTACAGAGCTCCAAAGCTACACAGAGAAACCCTCTGTCAAAAATCAAAAAAAAAAAAAAAAAAGAAAGTAAAAGAGGTGATGAACTTTAGTTAACTCTGTATATGTTTAGGGATAAATTTGCAAGCCTTCAGATTGGACTGTAATTCTTTGGTTTGGGCAGGCAGAAGGTAGGAGTGATGCACATGTAGCCAAGACTGGCCTGGCTTTTAACTTGCTATTTTGGTCAAGGTTGGTCTTGAACTGTTATTCTTTTGCTCTGCCTCCCAAGTGCTGTGTCTGGCTCAGTGGGGTGTGTGTGTGTGTGTGTGTGTGTGTGTGTGTGTGTGTGTGACAGAGAGAGAGAGAGAGAGAGAGAGAGAGACAGACAGACAGACAGACAGACAGACAGAGACAGACAGACAGGGTCTTTTACTCTCTAGAACATTTGGCTGAGAACTTGCTATCTAGAACAGAGTGGCCTCAGAGAGACCCGCCTTACTCTTCCTCCCAGGTACAGGGATTAAAGGTATATACCACTACACCCAGCTTGGACTTGTTCTTGGAGTTGTTGAGAAATGACTCTCTGCATGTGTTCCTTCACGTGTTCTCTTTCAGATCTTAAATGCCGCTTATCATGTTGAAGTCACATTTCACTCTGGGTCCTCAGTTACAAGGATGCTTTGGGAACAAATCAAGCAGGTGAGTGTTCCTCAGAGAATTATTTCAATCCATATTGGGCTCACTTACATCTTAGACTCTCCAACAGAACAGATCGTAGAATACGCTGTTAAAGTAGGGTGGCCATTATTTGGTGGTTTGCCTCTCTGAAAGAATTCTGTTGTATGTTTGTTCTCAATGAATGACTACCAGTATTCCCTTTAAGCCCTAAAAAGCCATAGATTTATGTAATACTTGATGAAGCCACAAAGTTCCCCCTCACTAGTTGTATTGTCTTTCTTTATTCAGCCTAAATGTTTTCTCAGAAGTAGGTATTATTGGGTCTGGGGTTATAGCTTGGTGGTAGATGTTTTGCCTAAAATACAAAGGGTCACAGATTTGATTCCCTGGTACCAAAAGAGTACAAAAGTAAACAACAAAAATCTAGACATTGAGTCAGTCATAGTGGTGCACACCTTTAATCCCAGCATTGAGGAGGTAGAGGCAGGCAGATGAGGAGGTAGAGGCAGATAGAGTTGATGGCCTACCTGGGTTTACATAGTAAGTTTTAGGATAGCCAGGCCTATGTAGAAAGACCTGTCTCAAACAACACACACACACACACACACACACACACACTGTTGCCAGGGGCCAAGAGTGTGGTTCCTGTCTTAGACTTGCATCTATGTAGAGTTACTACTGCTTCAGAGGAGAGTTAATCCCTGGCCCTGAATAGAACATGTTGAGGGGTGTAAGCATTTCAATTAGGCTTACTGTTCTTTGGTGCTTTCCTCTGGATGAACCCTGGTTTTGAGGTAGATGGGTTCCATAGGCTCCTATGTCAAGGGCTGTTCCTGATGAGCAGGAGCCCAGTGAAGGAGAGGCATTGTTGGAGCTGCCTGGGAGTTCCTGCTTCCTTCAGTGACTTTCCTGTCCTCATCTCGGCAGATCATCCAGCGGATCACATGGGTGAGCCCACCTACCATCACTCTAGAGTGGAAGAGGAAGGTGGCCCAGGAAGCCATCGAGAGTCTCAGTGCCTCCAAGTTGGCCAAGAGCATTTGTAGCCAGTTCCGCACTCGGCTCAATTGTTCTCACGAGGCTTTTGCAGCCTCCTTGAGGCAGGTTGGTATGCAGGAAAGGAGCGAAAGCTGGAATAAGCAGAAAAGATACTCATCTAGAGGGAAGTAATTTGCTCTCTGCAATCCTTATAGTTTTAAAAAATCAGTGTATTTTTTATTCTGTTAAAGAATAATATGTTACAGGAAGTTTCATCACCAAATTTTTCATGTGGATCTTTTTATAACTCTGGGAAAATTAGAGTGAGTGCAGTTAATTTCTTCCCATATAACTGAATGAAAAAGAGCAGAGAGGAGTACTGACTTTATATAAGTTTATATCATATTTTATAATGAATGACAGAAGAATGACTTTCTAACAATACCAGATCACAATTATATGGTCCTCCTGAATGTGTGTGTGTGTGAGTGTGTGTGTGTGTGTGTGTGTGTGTGTGTGTGTGAGAGAGAGAGAGAGAGAGAGAGGATATGAATAGATGTGATTATGCTTCTAAGAGGAAAATGACTATTGACTATGCACTATCATTGTATTAAACATGTCATATATATATGCTGTTCAGTTCTCACAATTGTTGGCAGGAAAAATGTATAATTATTTCTATGAATCCGGTGGAGAATCTGAGGTGAGGGACTTGAGTTTTATGTTGTCTTTTTCTCCTAGCTGGAAGCTGGCCACTCTGGGCGGCTGGAGAAAACTGAAGATCTGTGGCTAAAGGTTCGAAAAGACCACGCCCCCCGTCTGGCCCGCCTTTCACTAGAGAGCAGGTCTTTACAGGACGTCTTGCTTCACCGTGAGTCCTTGTTTCTTTCCAAGTGAATTGGAGGGAATGCAGGGACCTCTAGCATTCCTTTACCAAGAATCCCATTGTCTCAGGCTGCTACTACCTTGCAAAGCTGCCCTAGCACTTAGTGATGCTTCTGAATTCCTATTTGGTTCTGCTGCTGGTTTAATATGAATAACAAGATCAAAGTTTATTCAAAATCATCCAGCTCAGTTACTTCCTGCTGGGTTAGAACAACACTTGAGTTTCTCCCCATTGCATGATTGCATGATTACCAACTTCTGGCCTCCAGGCAGGGTTGCACCTAAGAATCTTAAAAAGAATGCCTGGTAAGTTCCATTCCAGCTGCCTTATTGCTGTCTTTATATCTTATAGGTAAACCTAAATTAGGACAGGAACTAGGCCGGGGCCAGTATGGTGTAGTGTACCTGTGTGACAACTGGGGCGGACACTTCCCTTGTGCCCTCAAGTCAGTTGTTCCTCCTGATGAGAAGCACTGGAATGACCTGGCATTGGAGTTTCACTACATGAGGTAAGTCTTGGTTTCATTAATCTGGGGAAGACCCAGAGAAGCCAAAGGCTGGCTTTAGTTTTGTATCACAAGCTACAGCATATCTTGTCTCTGTATACCAAGATTTAACGACATTATAACTAGTGTTTGTAGGTTAGGCCAGAAATGCTGTCTTTGCTTAGTTTTCTCATATCACAATTTCTCAGCTCTTCATTCTGTTGTCTTTCTTGTCACTAAGGACTGCAAGTATTGATAGTCCATGGTTCTTTACTTGGCGGAGAAGTAGTTTTCTTTTCCTCTCTCTAGACTTGGACTATGTGTGACTGTGAGGTTCTTTCTTTCTACATCCTGGCATCTCTTGCAGAATTAGAGCCTGAGTGTGGTACCTTTCTCCTTCTCCTAGGTCTTTGCCAAAGCACGAGAGATTGGTGGATCTTCACGGTTCGGTCATTGATTACAACTACGGTGGTGGCTCCAGCATTGCGGTCCTGCTTATTATGGAACGGCTGCACCGGGACCTCTACACAGGGCTGAAGGTGAGGGAGGCAGCCGGGGACTAGAGCCAGCTGGGAACCGGTTTCTTCCTGAACTTCGTCCTTTCCTGCTGTTTCAGAACTTCTCACTTTCATAGAGATTGTTGGAGTAACCTCATTTACTTCATTATTTCCAGAAAAATGTCAGACATTTTTCAGAATTCACTTTTATCCCAGTATATTTCTGTAATGCTTTTATTCATTACTTTTTAAAAAATTGCTTATTTGGTTTTTTTGTTTTGTTTTGTTTTTTTTGCTGGTTTTGTTTTGTTTTGTTTTGTTTTGTTTTTTGAGACAGGCTCTCACTATGTAGCACTGGCTGGCCTGGAACTCTCCTGTGTAGATTAGGCTGGTCTCTCACTCACAAGAGATCCCTATGCCTCCTCCTCCAGTGCTACGATTAAAGCATGTGCCACCAGGCCCAGCTTATTTACCACTCTGATGTTCTGTGGTGTGAATGAAAATGTAGATTCTTTAGAAGAATGGAAAGCTTCTTATTATACTTTAGGATAAAGCCAGTTTTTGTTAAGTGAACAAGTATTTATTGATGACTATTTGTGCAAGGTTTGTATTAAGTACTATCAGATTATAGCAAGATGTGTAATTTCCAATCATGTTTAAGAAAATTGTAGTCAAAGAGAGAGAGGTGGGGTGGGGTCAGTCATGAAGTCATAAGATCTTGTTATGTGATCTTGATTTTTTTAAAAATTAAACTGGGGTGTACCACTGAAGAATGACATTTGAGTAAGGGTGAAACTCTCAGCTGAATGCTGAGTTTAAGCTCTCATCTAAAATATTCACAAATAAGGGAATTAGGTTTCTCTTGTCTGTCTCCTGCCTTGGAGCTGAACAGAAGGAGACAGAAGCTGACCTCAGAGGGTCTGGATTCCCCTATATGAGCTTACATGGAGACTTTCAGAAGTAAGGGAGAGAAATGCAGGAATCTTTTCAGGAGCCACAGAAATTGGTGAGATGAAGAGACTCCAAGTGGTTTCTCTTTATCTCAGGAGCACATGGGATTCTTTTATAAATGGGCTAGATCCATTTGAAGATCTTGGAGGAAATTAATAGGACAGTTTTCGAGTAACTTTAGAATTGGAGCCCATAAAATCAAACCTGGGCTAACCATGCCTGTGAAAGGAAATCTTCCATGAGACAGTGCCAGAGTCACCCAGATGCTGGGAGTGAGATGCTGCTGGACCTCGGACTTCCACTTCGGTCTGGGGTGGTCCTGCTGACCAACTGCAGCCTGCAATGGGCTTCCTTGTGCTTTGTGTTCTACCTGCCCCTCCCAGTCACTGTTCTGCCCTTCCGTGCCACCCTAAGTCATTTAGTCGCTCACAGTTGGTCTCAGTTGGGCTGAGGAGTTGGGCTGTTTTCCCTTCCCAGGCTGGGCTGACCCTGGAGACACGTTTGCAGATAGCTCTGGATGTGGTGGAGGGAATCCGCTTTCTGCACAGCCAGGGGCTTGTGCATCGGGATATCAAACTGAAGAACGTGCTGGTGAGTAAGAGCTCTATTCAGAGAGGGTCCCTGCCTCTGCAGAGGGTCTGTGTAAAAGGCCTTTGATTCTAGGGAGAGACTGCATGGAAAGCAGGAGCATTCCCAAGGTGGGTAGATGGTGTCCTGAATTTCAGCCTAAGGAGCATTTTCAACAGACTACCTGTGTCAAATACTTTTCCCTCCACTGTGGGAAATTTTCACTTCATAGAAAAGAGTGGGAAAGAGCGGCACTAAAAGCTGGCATAGCGGAAACCCAGCTGCCCTTGTGTCCTGTGCTCCTGCCAGGGTGCCCCACTCACAGTCATAGTTTCTGATCTCTTCCTGCACCACATGAAGGTAAGCTGCTGATAACAGTTCACTCCTAAGTATGTCAGTGTGTCTCTCCTAAGAAAAGTATCTTCTAAATAATTAAAATGACATTACCACACTCAAGAAATCTATCATTGATACACTACTGTTGTTAACACATACTCTGGGCTGGGTGGTGGTGGGGCAGGCCTTTAATCCCAGCAGCGACAGAGACAGGTGGATCTCTGTGAGTTCAAGGTCAGCCTGGTCTACAGAGCTAGTTCCAGGACAGGCACCAAAGCTACAGAGAAAGCCTGTCTTGACAAAACCAAAACCAAACAAACAAACAACAAAAACATATACTCTGTTATTGTCTCCATTATATCCTGTTGCTCCAAATATGGTCTGTTTGCTGTTTTTTATCTATCTATTTATTTATTTTGCCTAGGAGCTAATCTAAGGATGCTACAGTATATCTTGTTACATGCTATTTTAGCCTTCTTCAATCTAGAATAATCTTTGCCTTTTTATGTCATTGGCATATTTGAGGAGTCCAGGTCTTTGCTATTGTTTAGGGCTTGATCAGAGACACTAGATGAGAGCTAACATGCATAATGCACCTTAGAAGTCACATTGCATAAACCATAAGGAGTTTTTTGACAGACTCCTCTTGAAAACATCTATTACAGTCACCAAAATGGCTCAACAAGCTGTTGGTACCTGTTATTACATAGTGGAAGGAGAAAACAGACTCCTACAACTTGTCCTCTAATCTATACACACACAAAGTAAATAAATAAAATGTAATTACCTAGGAAAAAGTACCTTCCAGTATCACATGGCAACACCCTATAAGGTTGCAGTTTTAGGGAGAGAAAGATAACTCAAAAATTATTGATAGGAAGCTAAGAGACAATCAGTAGCCAAAGGGGACACATTTATTCTCTAGGATCAATTTCTGCTTATTTGTTTTTGTTGCTGTTCTTTCTCCTATGCTGGGGTAGAGCCAGTGTCTGTGCATGCTGATTCAGGTCTCTGCCACAAAGCCACACCCAGCCCTGGATTAGAGCTTCAAAAATTAAAAGAATTACTTCAGCTGACGAGAGGGAGGTCAGGTGCCAACATGTTTTCCTCATTTTACAGACCTTCATTACTCATTCTTCCAAGATTATAGTGATCCCAGTGTGGGGATATAAAGGTGAATTAACAGTCCTTGCTCACATTCGGGGAAGAGGACAGTGACAGGAACGAGTCTGATATAGTAAGGTTGGAGGAAGGACTTAGTAAGTACTGCTTTGGGACTGGGTGTGCGGACACAAGGTGACTCTGACCTGCTATTTTTGGCAGCTGGACAAACAAAACCGTGCCAAGATCACTGACTTAGGATTCTGCAAGCCAGAAGCTATGATGTCAGGCAGCATTGTTGGGACACCAATCCATATGGCCCCTGAACTTTTCACAGGTAAGACTAGAGGGCAAAGAGTGGGTTGTTTAGGTAGACCCCAGTACTCTGAGTTGGGGTGCTTCCCCTCAGGGTAAATAGTGTGGACAAGTACTGCTGGCAGGTGTGGCCCAGGTAATGAAGAAACCAGAACAGGGAGAGTGAAGAGGTAAAGAAGTGAGAAAGAACGGTGTAAATGAAAATGGGAGTTGCCAAGTGCTCTCTTGGATGTGTCTCTGGGCTGTTAGTGCCATAACTGCCATACTTAGCACTTACTTAGTCATAAAGTATTGGTTGAATAACTTCTAAATGATGGAACTTGTCATTAGAGAAATTATTATCAACATGGAGATATACTGAGAGAGGTAAAGTAATTTGGAAGGGATGTAAGACAGCATTAAATGCTAAATTACAGGTGCCGTGATTACTGGGATGCAGAGTGAAAGAATAAATTTAGGATGGTTTTATGGTAAAAGTGAGATTTGAGGTAATATTTGAGTCCAATCTAGAAAAATAGATAGTGGAAAGGGAACTCAGGTCTGAGTGTGCACTTTGTAGTAGCCAGGGCAGGTATGTTTCTCGAAATCTTGTTTTTTTTTGTTTGTTTGTTTGTTTTTGTTTTTTCGAGACAGGTTTCTCTGTGGCTTTGGAGCCTGTCCTGGAACTAGCTCTGTAGACCAGGCTGGTCTCAAATTCACAGAGATCCGCCTGCCTCTGCCTCCTGAGTGCTGGGATTAAAGGCGTGCGCCACCATCGCCCGGCCTCGAGATCTTGTTTTACTTAATCCCTTCGGCAAGCCTGTGATGTTGGTGTATTTTTATGTCAGATTTATAGGTAAACCGGGGCTGGATTGATGAAGTAACTGGCCCCAAACACTGAGGTAGAAGGCAATGAAACTGTGACTCAAACCTAGGCTTTTCTGCCTATACACTCCAATCATTAGGGCAGAAACATCTGGAGGCTGGAGAAGGGGAAATACCAAGGGAAATTGCAAAACAGAAATATTTATGGCAGGAAAGAAATCTATTTGGCAAGTGGTGACAGACAAGGCCAGAGAAGTCCATAGACTGCAAACCTGGGGGAGGGTTAGGGTCTTAAGTAAGTAAGTAAGTAAGTAAGTAAGTAAGTAAGTAAGTAAGTAAGGAGGTGCTGAGCTTTTGAGCAGTGGAGGGTGGCAAAGAACACATGCCTGGACCAGCTTCACAGCCATTGGTGGAAGAACACATGCCTGGACCAGCTTCACAGCCATTGGTGGAAGAACACATGCCTGGACCAGCTTCACAGCCATTGGTGGAAGGGATGTGAGGGTGAAGAATCAGTGTGAGATGACCAGTCAGGCAAAGATTTGTATCCATGGTTGGTTAATAAAGGTTGGTACTGATGCTGAAATAAACAGGGTTACAGATTTGAGATAAATTCAGAAGACAATGGGAAAGCTTTTTACTGCCTTGATGTGAGTGTTGGATAGAAAAGAATGGCTGTCATGGAACTTTGAAACTCTGAACCATAGTGGATGGAGGATGATGGTACTGTACCAAGGAAGATGGGAAAGAAATCATAGGTCAGTCACCAGTATTGAGATGAGGAATAATTAACAATGCATTTCTATTTCTTTTTTTAATATTTTATATATATGAATATTTTGCCCACATGTATGTATGTGTACCATGAGTGTGCCTGGTGCTCAAGGAGGTCAAAAGAGGTTGTTGAATGCTCTGGAACTGCAACCTCAGGTGTCTGTGAGCCATATGGATGCTAGGAATCAAACCCTGGGCCTCTGTAAGAACACCAAGTGCTCTAAACCACGGAGCTCTCTTTCTCTCCAGCCCCTAAATTTCATTCATTTCATAGAGGTTGTCACCTGGTTCTTCATTGGGTGGTACACAAGGACCAGGAACTAGTAAACAACTGAGTCTGGCCCACTGGAGCCAAATAGTAGACCCTTTTTCTTTTCCTAGGTTTACTTTGTTCTCTTCCTGCTGCTGTTACTCCGCCTTGCCTGCTGCTTATTTAAATTCCTTTTATTGTTATCTACCCTGTTGCTGTCAGAATACTATTAAAAAATATTTTCTTCTTTTGTATCCCTGCTCTAAAAAGAAAAAAAAAGACATGCTGCCCAACTCTTTACTCTTCTTTGCCTTTAAGATCTTCCTATGAGAGATGTGATCTTCCTGTGTATCCTAGACTGGTTTCAAATGATCCTCTGCCTTAACCTCTTGAGTGCTGGAATTACAGATGTGCACCATACCTGCTAATCTTTGTCTTTATAATCTTTATTTTCTGGTTCCCACCCATATTTCTCTAATATGACCCTTTAGAATTGATCTTGCAGACTGTCCCATTAAAATGATAAAAATCATTAAAATGATTTTCTCTTTTGACAAATTCTTATCTCTTGGCTGTCTTAGTAGCTAGCTTTCTATACTGTAAAATAGGCATTACAAATGTTCTGTGCCTACCAGGCAACTTGTGAAGACCAATAGATAGTAAAAAGCTTTAAGAATTGTGTAAGGATCTGTAGAAGCAAGGCAGTGGTTCACTGTTGCTCATCTGTCTTTACTGCAGGAAAGTACGATAATTCCGTGGACGTCTATGCTTTTGGAATCCTTTTCTGGTATATCTGCTCGGGCTCCGTCAAGCTCCCTGAGGCATTTGAGAGGTGTGCTAGCAAAGATCATCTCTGGAACAATGTGCGCAGAGGTAAGAGCCACCAAATGCTTTAACTCCCTCCTGACAGCACAGCAGGGCACACTCGTGCTCTGGCCCCTGCACAGCATGACAGCGTTAGGCAGACCATCCTAGAATGCAGAAAGGACACTGTAAACCAAACCTTTGCTACTGGACAGCACTATATTATCTCAAAAATGGTTTTTTTTAGTGTTGGATTTTCTAAGCCAGTGTTGGTTTTGCCATTCCTGTTAGGTTATAATCTAGTTATCTGCAGGAGGAACCTGAGCTCTCTGCTCTCTCAGCTCTCCTTGATTGGCTGTTTTCCTTGCTCTCCTCTAGGGACCCGTCCAGAGCGTCTTCCTGTGTTTGATGAGGAGTGCTGGCAGTTGATGGAAGCATGTTGGGATGGTGACCCCTCTAAGAGGCCTCTTCTGGGCATCGTCCAGCCTATGCTCCAAGGCATTATGGACCGGCTTTGCAAGTGCAGTTCTGAGCAACCAAACAGAGGACTAGACGACTCTACTTGAAGACCAAGACCTTTCTCTTTATTCTGTTCCTTCCTTCCCTCTCACCTTTAGGCCATGGGGAGAATTTGTCATTTGTTTATTAAGGGAGCTCCCAAGGGAATTGGTGCTTGTTGACAACTCAAGACCTTCCTGGGCAGAGATAACTCCTGGACCCTGAAGCATTCGGTGGCTGTTTTAGGATTCATACCGCCTCACACTATCTCTTTAGCAAAAGATTGTGTCAGATGTGTAAACGCTGAAGAATGTGATGTTCTGGCCTCAGAACTGAAAGGAGGCAACTGCTAGCACTGGCTATTCACGGTCTGTGTTTCTAAACCAGGTGGGACACTGCAGTGCAGGGGACTAAAGCTATCACTGTCATGACTTCAGCTCTAGGTCGGAACAGTTCAGTTACCCAGTGGTAGAGAGCACTTAGAAAACATGACATTAGTTCAGGACTGTATGATTATAAGGGCAAAACACAAACCATCCCAGCCAAATATACCTTGTGGTTGCCTGGTTCTTGTTCTCTGTAACCAGGATCTCAGGTTGTAAGTCAGAAGCCCCAGAAGGCAGCTGGGTGTGAAGCTGTCTGCCCTCACAACCCAGTGTTTACAATTCCAGGGCCAGGGAGCCCTGGTTTCTTCAGGGCAGGGCTAACCCAGAACAGAATCTCTTTGATCCTTGGGTTTTTCCCCACCTCCTACCCTCCTTTTCCCTCAAAAAGGGGAGACTACTCCAGATATCATGGTAGTTGGACTGAGTGTCTGATTAAAAATAGACTATAATTTTGTTGTTGTTTTAATGGGATATAAGCCCAGGCTGGCCTTAAAAATCTTATCCTTCTGCCTCATGCTCCAAAGTGCTGAGATTGCAGGTATATGCTGCCATGCCCAGCTTTTAACTGTACAGCTCCCTCTCTTTATCTCCTTCCTCAGTGCTGGGGGTCAGCCCCACAGCCACAGATCTGCTGGGAACTGCTCTCATGCTCACACGCCAGCTTCATAGAGCTTTCAAAGTTCACTTTACTACTGGGCCCCGTGAGCTGATGAGGATGCGGCTGAGCATACTGGTCTCCTACTACTACGGCTCTTCAGAAATGCCATGCAGTGCTTTCTCCATGCAAACTGTTAGACACGTGATAGGCCCGGTGTCTCTGGGTGTGTTGGCTCTAGCCTCACTTTGGTAGAATGCTTAGTTTAGCTCTCAGGATTTTCACATCTACTCAACTATACTTAGGTACTCTGCTCTGAGCATTAACTTGTCGTCCTCTGGAGACAGAAGGGTGTGCAGGAAGCCAGGTGTCAGGAAAGAAGGAATGAGCCATCTCTATGAGTTAGGTCTACTGTGGGAAACTTCACGAGGTCTGTGTGGTGGGAGGACTGCTGCCCCTTGTTCTGAGCTCTAATACAGAGACTGTAGTTCTAGCATGGACACCATATTCCTAACATTCTTTGCACATATTAGCTCAGACTCAGATGTGGGAGGTTAGATTTTGTTTTCCCCATCCAGAGTCCATTTTAAGTCTCTTGTCAGATTGTAGGTTCTTTTTTTTTTATATTTAATTTTTAAAAAGAAGATTCCCTCCATTTTTTCTGCCCAGTGGGAGGGATAGGCTAATGCTAAGGAGTTTTATAGTCATTCATAAAAAAGTATCTGAAAAAGTCCAAGATATTCTTGAAAGTGTCCGGCCGGGCAAGCCAAAGGCCACATGGGGGTATGTGGTGGTGGTATTTCAATACTCAGCTGGCTGAGTATGTGAACACATGTGTCTAATTTGTATGTATTTTACTTTATAACATTGTAAGCTAATTTTGGATTGTTTTTTGGCATCTGTTACTATTTTAGTGATAAAATGCCATGAAATGTACTGTACTGTATATTACTTGGGAAGACACTAGGTCCTCAGAGAAGTGTGGTGGCACTTAGCACAGGGCTTGATAGGGCCAAAGTTTTGAAGATTTACCTCCAGGCTAAGGGAGGAAGAAGGGTGGAATAAAGACTTACCTTCAAAAAAATTTCCATAGGGGGCAGTTTACTGTAGCCCTTAAGTGACCACCTGGATGCTTCTTAGGAGCTGAAAGCCTGGTTACTAATTTTGCTGTAGAATGGAGTGGCAGGCTCTCCTGCAGAGCAATCAGAAGAAATGTTGGCAGAGTATGGCCCCTGCACGGCTCTCCTGTGCCCTTGAGCACGCGGCAGCACAGCTGAGTTGCTTCTGACTGAGCAGTCTTCATTGCTCTCAGAAAGTGGACTGCTCTGGTTCTTCCCAGACCAAAGAGAGTCACTTCTGACTCCATCCACTCTAAGGGACAGGGCTAGGCAGCCACTGGGTCAAAATATTAACACTAAAGCTCAAGGAACCCGAGAAAGGGTGCATTACTACACAGTTAGAGCAGGAGCACAGTGAGCCGGACTCTGTCAGCTCCCAGTGCATTCCGTATTTTCGCTTGAGCTCTCAGACAGGTTAGAGCACTCAGGGCAGGCCTAGTTCAGTGGAGAATGCTTGGCACACACATGGCCTTGGGCTCAGTGTCCAGTACCAAAACAAAACACAGAGGTCAAAGAGGGCTGGAAAGTCAGTGTTCTTCCTGACAGAAGCGGCGCGGGCGGTAGGGCTGTGAAGTACCAGCTGCACTAAGTGACACTTTATTTTTGTTGTTGTTGTTGTCTTATTTAGCACTGAGAAGCCCAGGGGATGGGTCAGTACAGTCACACTTAGGGAAACTGAGGCACCCTCTGATCTTGCTCTGGAGAGATGCCCCACTTGTTTGATCTAGCCTACTGGGAGGCTTCCCGACCCCGTGTTGTGTCAGGATGGATTATAGCCTTGGGAAGTGCAGAGCTGTTGAAAGTGTTCAGAACGTGCATTTTGCATTTTCTGGGTCAAACCATCCACATTTTCCTTAAAAGAAAATGAGGATTTAGTCTTCTAGGTGCTGGGGTATGTGGGGTAGAGCTAGTGTGATATTAGAGCGGCCTTAAGGCACCCGCACTGCAGACTCCCCTAGAAGTTTCAGGTGGTACTGTTGCTCTTAGGAGCCGAACTCCATCTGCTCTGTTAGCGGCGCCTAGTGTGATCGACGTGGAGGAGACTGTGGGAACGCCTGACAGCTGGGGTTGCTGGGGAGGAAACTTAGTCTGGATGGCTTGCTGGGTTTTTTGTTTTATTTTTTATCTTTATGTAATATTTTTATTTGTTTTAAAGAACTAATGTCTATTACAGTATTATATAAAAGTGTAACATACTAAGTGTGTAGAATAAAGTGCAATAACAAAAACTACTTTGACACAAATCTCAGCCTCTGTACCCTCCTTTTCTTGCGCAGTGTGGCTCTTTTCATGGCAGTGTTAGAGTGGGACCGTGTTACATGTTTGTGCTTGCTTGTTTGTTTGTTTGTTTTGAGAGACATAGCCCTAGCTTTCATCTTCATTTGGTGTCGTTTGAATGGTTGTGCTGGGTTCTGTGGATCTTCTGTAAGCTGATAAGATGTGGGTGGCAGGTGTGCTGCATAGTAAAGACCACATTTGTGTTTCAGGGCTATCCGTTTGGCTTCAGCTTTTCCTCGCGCACAGGATGCTCCCAAGCCCTGCTCCCTCCATGACCTGATGTCCTTCCATTTTGGGAGACTGTTGGAATACTCCTGACTCTCAGCTTTATTGCCAGCCTCACACTTTTCTCCCTTGAGCTGGTTCTACACCTGTCTTCAGCTTTCCTTGGCAGGTATCCCACGACTCTGGAGTCTCTAACACAATCCAGGTTTTACCTTCACAGCTTCATACAGTGGCCTTTCTGGGCCTCCATGCAGGACACATACCTGGTTTCAGGAGCTTTCCTTGACTGTCAAGGGAGTCTCTCTCTCTCTCTCTCTCTCTCTCTCTCTCTCTCTCTCTCTCTCTCTCTCTCTCCTTCAC
>NW_026067940.1:6374875-6380945 GCF_014885135.2 Alexandromys fortis | reverse complement strand
TTTTTTTGGTTTTTCGAGACAGGGTTTCTCTGTGGTTTTTGGAGCCTGTCCTGGAACTAGCTCTTGTAGACCAGGCTGGTCTCGAACTCACAGAGATCCGCCTGCCTCTGCCTCCCAAGTGCTGGGATTAAAGGCATGCGCCACCACCGCCCGACCTCAGGCTTTTCTTTAAACATTTTCATCTCCACAAGAACTGACCTCACTCTGATTACACTTCCTGGTGCTCCCTTTCTCCTCAAACTGGCCATTTTGTATTTCTCTTTATCCATCTTGCTCCTTTTCATAATAGATCTGCATAAGAGTGATTGCTGGGGCTGGAGAGATGGCTCAGCGGTTAAGATCTTGCACTGGCTGCTCTTCCAAAGGTCCGGAGTTCAATTCCCAGCAACCATATGGTGGCTCACAACCATCTGTAATGAGATTTGGCGCCCTCTTCTGGCGTGCGGGCATACATGGAGGCGGAATGTTGTATACATAATAAATAAATCTTTAAAAAAAAAAAAGAGTGATTACTAATGATCACCCAACACAGTCAGTACTAGGCTGTCTTGAAATCTCCTCTGCCTTGAAGGATTCATTAATCCAAGACTCTTCAATTTTGCTTCTGTCAGTTTTAGGACAAGGGCAAAACCCAGCCACATTATTTACCAAAATATGACAAGAATATCTCTAGGCTACTTAATTATATTTTCCCCTCTGAAACTTCTTGAGCTGGCCCCCCACAATTCAAATCATCCTTAGCACTGTCTTCCATGATCCTACTATGATGCCCATTAATCCCTGCTTAAAGCATCCAGCTTCTTTACTAGTCTAAAGTCCCAAAGTCTTCCGTATTCCTCCAACAAACAGCACAGTCAGGCCTATCACAGCAATACCCTAGTCCCTGGCACCAACTTCTGTCTTAGTCACTGTTCTGTTGCTGTGAAGAGGCATCATGACCAAGAAATTCTTATAAAAGAAACAGCAAAGTTACTATGGGTGGCCATGCACAGACTAAAGTTTCTTAGGACCCTAGGGACAACTTGTACCCGGAAGAGCAACCAATGCTCTCAACAACTTAGTATATGCTAGAGGTAGCATTTCAAGTCAATGGAAAAAAAAGACTATCTGATAAAACTGGTTATCAGTCTGCTCCTGTAACAACAACAAAAATAGAATGATTTATAATTAGAATACAGTTCTGGAGGTCAGAAAGCCCCAGGTCAAGGTGCAGACCAATTTGGTGCCTGGCAGGGGCAATTCTGCTTCACAAATGTAGCCTTGTTGCTGCAGCTTATAGAGATGATTAAAACTGTCTCCATAATGGAAGAGCAGAAGGATAAAAAGGGACAAAGGCTGTGCCCTCTCATGCTAGAAGAGATGGAATGGCCCAGTGGTTATTGTAACAAATGCCTAGCTATAAAATGAAATGGCTGACCTCTAGGAGCTACATCTGGGTCATCTGGTAAAGAAGGGCCAAGGAGGCTGGGCGGTGGTGGTGCAGGCCTTTAATTCCAGTACTGGGGAGGTAGGAGCAGACAGATCTCTGAGTTCAAGACCAGCCTAGTATACAAAGCGAGTTCCAGGAAGCCAGGCTACACAGAGAAACCCTGTTTCAAAAAACCAAAGGGGGGGGCAGTACACAAGGTAAGATAAAACAGGCTCTACTTCAGAGAGAAGGGGCCAGGGAAGAGCAACAGAAAGCCACAAAAAGAACCATGTTACGCTACCTGGTCTGAAGAGGCAGGGGAAGCAGAAATCGAGGGAGTCCTGATGAAAAGGCAGCAGTCCTAACCGCAGGACAAGCCCTCAGCCTTCAGAAGTCTCTAATCTGGCTGCAGGGCTTGCTGAAGCTCTGCCTTCTCAGTGGGGTGGGTCAGCAATGAGAAGAGCTCCCCTTGCTCAGGGGCTGTGTCAGGGCACCATCTTGAGACAGAATCCACTGTTCAAACCTGAGCTATCCTAAGGGCCAGAGAAAAGGAACAGTCTTAAGTAATGGTGCCTTAATTAAACTTACTGTGGCCCCAAGGCAAGAGGTAGCCCTGGGAAACAGCCGTGGAAAACAGGAGGGCAGGGCACCAGCCAGCTGAAAAGTCCCACTGGCATGGGACTGAAGCAGTGAAGAAATATGCCCTTGCCCTGGGTCTGCGGCTGAAGACCTCTTGCGCTCAGAGTAACAGCAGTGGTCAGCCGGTGGATCATCCTTTGGCTTTCCCTGGAGAGCAAGACCTGAAACTCCCACAGACCCCTTGGTATCGACAGCTGCCTCTCTTTAGCAGGGTGATCACTGCTTAGAGGGCTCCGGAAGTGTGGAGTAAATTCACTAGTACAGAACCCAGTGTGTGCTTAATTCTGCGAATGCCAGCATGATAGGGAGAACTCCCAGCAAGAGTACTAGCCACATACAATCTGGAGAGTTTGGAAAGTCAGAAAACCTATCTGGTCCAAAGATGGAAAAGCTAAGCGTGTCCAGCAGCGCCCCCTAGTACACAAAGAACTACAGACAGCAATGGTGGCCATTGCATACATATTCCATGTGCACACCCATAAATCCCAGGGAAGACGAGAGTTCACAAGTTGCACACTCATAAATCCCAGGGAAGATAGAGTCCACAAGTTGCTCCTCCATACATAGATATTGGCAGACTTCAATATTCAAGACCCAGCCAGAAAGAAGCTAACCCAACACTCCATAGTTTTTAACTTTCTTTCCTTTTACTGGGGGGGGGGGACCCCTTCTTTCTCTTGCTGTGCTCTTCTCAGTAAGTAATGTTTTTGGTTTTCCTTCATGCATGTACCTCATTTTAATTACATATTTTTCTTATTGTTTGGCAATTTTCTTTCATCTTCCCTGACAATTTCTCTTTTTTTTTCTGTCTACTGTACTTTTAGTAGTATTTTGACTTTATTTCATTGCTTTAAAAAACCTTTATCTTTTAACTTTTTTATTCCATTTCTTATGTTTATCTAATTTTGGTTACAAATTTTTTTCTTCCTTGGGAAACCTTGTGTTCCTTTTTAAAATTTCTTGCTCTTTTCTCTTCCCCTTCATAATATTCTTCACCATCCTCCTCTTGTTTTTCCTGTCCTTTAAGATGATTTAAATTTTTCTCATTTTATTATGTGTATCGGTGTTTTGCCTATATTTGTGGTCTGTGCACATGAGTGTAGGGCCCATGGAGGCCAGAAGAGGGTACTGGGTCCCCTAACAGTGGCGTTATTGATGGTTGTGAGCTGCCATGTGGATGCCAAGAATTGAACCAGGGTCCTCTGGAAGAGCAGCCAGTGCTCTTAACCACTGAACAATCTCTGCAGCCCCTGCTTTTTCTTTATTTGACATTGCTTCTCCTCTCTTCTTCATTTTCCCTTCCCCTTTACTTGATCTCATTCATTTGTTATTTCTACATGCACACTAAATAATTTTTAACTCACTAGTACTCTACATTAATTTTACCATTTTCTGTTTCATGGCTATTGGTGAGCTATTACTGGGTTGCAATGGATTTTAAGTGTATTTCTCTATTTTGTGTGGTTTGATGTTGTTACAGCAATTTTTTTCTCCTCTCTAAGTGGTACTAAGCATTGAATACCCCTCCCAGAGTAGTTTGCTCACTAAAAAGATTCCCCCAGTACATCAGGAGAACTCAGCACCACGGCTAAGCAACCAGCGCGGTACAATTAATAGACACTAGAGCTGGGTGTGAATTTCAGGAGACGTGAGAGGAGTGCAAGAGAACCAAGTGGATTGGGAGTCGCAGAGATTTAGATAAGAAGGAAAATTTGATTAGGAAACTAGAGTAACTGAGCCACAGAAACAGGGTGTATATTTTGAGAATGGGGTGCTTGAAATTGAGATCTCAAAGGCGGTGCGGGTTTTTGTTTGTTTTTTGGTGGCCACAGCATTATGTCCCTGCAAGTGAGAGGCTGGAATGCAATAAAGTGCAATCAGAGAGGTCACTGGAGGAGAGAAGGCAAGAAGCCAGGGAGTCAAGGTGATGTAATAAACTGCCAGGTTGTTGAGGTCACCGAGGTGATGACAGGAATAGAGCCAAAAGGAAGACGAGTGAGGCCCTGAACAGACAACACATTGTGAAGAGCGGAGGAAAGACTAGAAGTCAGCAGCAAGGAGGAGGAGGGGTAGTGTCACTTGGTGGCAGTGCTTTTAAAGGACAGGGACTTCTTTTCTCAGAAAGGGGGAGAAGAAATGGTTTGATAGAGGCTTCGGTGGGAGCCATCACAGCTATACAGACCTTAGGAAGGGAGAGCATGTCTTTTCCCAGGGAGGCAGGAACAAATGTGCACTCCAGGTATGGCAATGATGAGAAACCAAAAACCAAGTTTACATAAGTCCGGCTTGGTGAAGCGACAAGTTTATTGGGAACACTTATGAGAAGCATGGGTGAGTTGAAGGCCACTGCTTCACCAGAGAGCCCGCTTAGGCACAGTTGATGACAAAGAACACCCCATCACCGGAGAACTAAACAACTTGCAGCCAGCTCCACTAAACGGCTCCTTTTCCCCCAGCAATCATCTACGGCTTAGATAACCCTGGGAACCTGGTACATTTCTGAGTGTTCTGAGCCTTACACATTTCCATAGCCTTCAAGGTTACTGTGTAGACTACAGCAGCCTCAAATTCAGAGATTCATCCACCTGTCTTTCCTGGGAGCTTAGAAGCCTTTCCCTCTAGGAGGGGAAGTTCAGAGGAAATGGCTCTCCAACAGAAGGTGAGAACTCAATTCTACTCTAATTAAAAATCTAGAATTAGGGGTGATGGGTGATGGTTCAGAGTATGAAGGCATCTGTCACCAAGCCAGATAACCTGAGTTCAATTCTTGGGACCCATGTAGTAGAAACAGAGCCGACTCCTTCCCCAAGATTGTCCTCTGATATCCACAGGTATGCCATAGACACATTACCTACAGACACATAATAAGTAAATAAATAAATTAAATATAAAAAATTTAATGTACAAACAAGGCTAGAGAATCAGTAGGACACTCTCCAGCATGCACAATGCCTTGGGTTCTGCTGCAGTGAAAACAGATATCCATGTTAAGAGGAATGCTAGGGTTAAAGTTCCTGCAGCCAGGAACACTGAAGAAGGTAGAAAACAGAGCTTTGCAGCTGGGTATGAGTCAGCCAAGCTGACCAGATAAGAGGAAGGATGGGGATTCTGAGAAAAACGAGGTCAGTGTCAGCAGGCTGGCTGGCTCCCACTCCCATGGAAGCCACTCCCCCGCCATCTACAAGCTGTCTGCGCTCTCATAGACTCTCATCTCTGGTACAGCTAGTTCTAACAGACAGACCCGCTACCTATTCCAGAAAGGAGACTGCCCCAGACCACCCCACAGACAAGGAGCTGGGTGTGAGGCAACCAGAGATGACTGCAGCTGCAACTCGGTAGCTGTGATGGGACTTAGCTCCCTGCCATGATAAAAACCACACGCTGTCCACATAAGATTGAGACCAAGAGACCACAGTCTAATAAATGACTGGCAGACCCCACCAAGGTCTGAGGCCCATAATACCCACAAGGCTGATGTCTAATGAGTAGTGACCTGCAGACAGCCAAGGTCAACAGCTAACAAAGAGAGTCAAAATACCCAGGGCAGCTGAGAGGCAAAGATATGTTTCCTCCTGCCAGTCAAGAGAGATGGACATCAGGAAGGAGGGCGAGCCTCATTCCATCGGTCTGGGAAAAGGATCTCAGAAAACTCAGGCTTGTTTCTTGTAATTGAAATTATATTAAGGGAAATTTTTCAAGAGAGAAAAATTGATCCAGTATGAGCGGAGAGGGTAAACTTAATGCTGACTCGTTGCTACCTGGGATTCTGATTGTAATTGTCTAGTTGGTTCCTAGCAAGAAAACAGAGGTAGGAATAGTTCAAGAAGATGAAAGTCCCAAAGATGGAGTAGTTGCTAGGAATGGGGTGATGCCTGAGAAAGTTAGACATGGAAAATCTGAGCACATGGAAACTTCCCATCTGTCTTTCCCTTTCTAAGACGTCTTGCCTCTCCCCTCCATCCTACCTCTCCCCTCTCCTTTCTTCCTCTCCTCTCCTCTCCTCTCCTCTCCTCTCCTCTCCTC
>NW_026067940.1:6371965-6372940 GCF_014885135.2 Alexandromys fortis | reverse complement strand
CAAAGTCACAATAACAGGTGCAAACTGCTCCAGGCCCCTCAGCACGGAAATTCAGATTCCCTGTTCTGGCAGTTAATAGTATTAATAAGCTCTAACTAGCCCTCACAAAGCACAGCCCACCAATACAGTTTTTCATCAAAGTAGAATACAATGAATTACGAGACATTCAATGTATAGAATACTATGAAGCCAAAACACTGCTCATTCATTATGAGGGATAATCTCATATGCTAGATCCCCGACTTAGAGATTTTAAAATATAAAAGTATGCATATTATAAAATTGACAAAGCACAGCAGCACGTCTTTAGCCTGGACTTTTCTGAAGTCAATGCTTTATGGTCTGTGGCCTTCTCATATACTTCTTAAACTCAGTGTCTCTGAAGCTGTGCTCATCCATCTCCCTTGTCCAAGCTGTTTCTTTTGGTGTCTTATGCACTAGCAAATGGAGACCCCCAAGTCAAGACATGGCTTGTGTCAGACATATTACCTCCCTTATCTCCCACATACAAAACCTTTCCTATTCTACTGTTTACAATCCTTTCTCCTAACCTCTCTCAAACTCATTGCTTGTTTTCCTCTATTATAGATGTGATTTGAATCATCCTCATCTTTCCACAGGATCATCACAAGAAACTTGTGGAGAGTTTTCAGCCCTAAGTGAATTTCTATTGACCAGTGTTCTTAAGAGTTTTATTTTTAGGGCTACGCTATAGCTTGTGGGTAGGGCTTGTGGATAAGGCTCTAGGTTCAGTCACCAGCACCAGAAAACACACCACGCACACACGCGCGCGTGCACACACACACACACACAGCCCTTGAAATTTTCTTTCCTTCTTCCCTCTCACACCAGGACCACTATATAGCCCAGGCTCCTGAGTGCTGAGGTCATGAGTATGTGCTACAGAGCTGGGTAGGAGTCTTCTTTCTTTCTTTCTTTCTTTCTTTCTTTCTTTCTTTCTTTCTTTCTTTCTTT